>NC_142032.1:64500152-64806552 GCF_982192425.1 Myodes glareolus | reverse complement strand
GATCTTAGGTGCATCAGCCATGGACCATCTGAGGGCCAGAGCCTTTGAGGTCCCTTGGGTGGGAACATGTGCCTTTGCCTGTCATTTTCTTGGCCAGTTCATACCATTCCTAACTTTAGCTTCATCTCTTCTTTCATTTTTTACATCACTGAGCTTTAGTCCCATGCACCCAGCCTCTTCTACTCTCCTTGTAGCCCTTACCACTGTGGCTGGGTCATGGCATCTGTCTTTCTGCTGATCTGTCTGCTCGTAACATCTGCTTACTGTGGTCACACCTGGCTGTGCTCTGTCCATCTGCATGCTAATACTGACAACTCTTAGCCCAGGGGGAGGACCTGAGGGCACTAGTCTTACATGCAGTAGAGAAAGTTTGGATGTTGACCTGTGATTTGCTGCATCTTGCTCTTTGTCCTAGAAGAAACCTGAGTAAATCACAGAGGGAGGCTGTGGCTTTTCCTCAAGCCTAGGCATGACAGACAGGGTGTCACCCAGTTCCATGGGTCTAACTTGGTTTTCCCTGTGTGTGACAAAAGGAGGAGGGTGAAGAGGTCGGGAGTTGGGATAGATGATTGACTTCTCTCTACCTGGTCCTTCCCCTTTTCCTCCTCCTCCTTTTCCTTATTCTTATCTTACTGTCTTCTTCCTGTTCCTTCTCATCCTGCCCTTCAGCATCCTTGTCTTCCTTCTTACTCTTGCCCTCCCCTTCTTCCTCTTTCCTCTCCTTCCTTTTCTCCTCTTCAAATTACTCCCGCCCCCAGCTCCTTTTGCTCTGCTGCCTTTTCCTTCTAGGCCTATGACCTTGATACTTGACTGTAGGCTGTGATTCCTCTAGGTTCCTTTCAGGAGGCGTGGGTGCATGTGAACTCTGACCTTTTCCTTTTGATAGGCTGTGTTGATCTGTTTCTTCTATTCAAATCCTTTCTTAGACCTGGGCTCTGTGGTGAAAGTGGATTGGCAGTGATGGTAATAGTGTGATCTGGGATCTGGCCAGACTGGACTGCTGCCTTGTTTAGAATGAGAACAGTGAGACTGGCCTAACCAGCAGCTCCATGGGTGCCTCCTGAGTACTCGCACTCTCTGTCTTCCCCAGAGCTTGGGTTTTGGTGTTGTTGCTGGTCTGGGGCAGTCTGTGAGGGGAGCCTTGTGGGGCAAGGGATTCTACCTTCTTCCCTAATGATTGGGTGTTTCATCTGCGCCTGCTTAACCCGAAAGTAGACCCCAGCACATTCCCTTTGGGGAATTTTGTTTGGCGTGGAGGTGAGTGGATAGGAACATGTGCAGGGTAGAAAAAGTAACAAAGTATCCTTGTATTTGCAAAGGTCATAATTGCTGCTGCTAAACGGCTAAGTGATTTTAAAGTCAAAAGGAGCTCTTTTCTCAGGAGAGCTGTGGCGGGTGAGGTGTGAACTGGTGTTCTCTAGGAAAACTGAAGCCAGAGAGGAAAGGAAAGAGGGGAAGCGGCCTTGTGGTCGGACCCCTTGCTTTCACTGTGTCTGCTGGCCAGATGTTCCTTGAGGGACTCCTTAGTAACAATACTCATCTCTTTTATCTCTTTTTCCCGGGTTTGCTGGCCACACCTTACCCACTTGTCAGCCATGTGTTTTCTCTCTCCTGAACATTTCTGTGTCCACTCTACACTGATGGTTTCCCATTGGTAGTTAAGGTCGGCCTTGGTTTGTCACTGGGTCAGGAGGCTGGGTGGAAACTAGGTTTGTGAACTCTCAAAGATACTTCTGCTTTGTCAGAACAGGGCTGGACCAGGCGACCCCTTGCCAGTAAGGAGGCCAGTGCAGCTGTCTGGGTGCTGACAAGCTGCTTCCTGGCAATACTACCCTTGTCCCCTCCTCACTGCTCTAGGACTTCCATTTGTTGCCCTCCGATCTGCATGTTTGGGGAATGAGGTGAGAGGCTCCTATGCTGGGCTGGTGGCTGTCATTAGTGAGAGTCCACGGCTGGTTGTCCGGCAGCCGCTGGGAAAGATGGTGATTTGTATAGGCTCATTTACTGATCTAGTGTCCTGAAGAGGTGATGCTTACGTCTCCTCTGGGTAAAGTATTATGCATCTTGATAGTTTTGAGTTTCCTCTGCCGTGTGCTGTGGTCTGCACATGTGGACATGTGGCTTGAGGCTTGCATGATGGCCAGTGTCATTCTCAGAGCTTTCTTGACATATCTCCCACCCTGCTGCATGTGGCCTGGTTCTGAGCTCACCACTGTCAGTCATGAGTCTCAGCTGAGAAACAGCTCATGGAATCCAATACTGGTTCCAAGTTTCCTTGTGGTTTGGAAGTGTACATCCAGAGTAATGTTAAGTGGCCAAACACTTGACTAAACCCAAACGGAGAGCCAAGGATAGGAGAGAAAGGAGACCTCAGTGTGACTCTTGTGTACACCAGGCTCTGTCAGAGGCTGCTGCTCCCAGGCCGGTCTGGAGCTCTAGAAGTGGTGTGTTACACCACTTTGTATGTCAAGGTCGCTGTTAGTGTTCAGGGAGTGTGTGCTGTGGTTCAAAGCCCAGCCTGACTGTGGAAGGCACCCTTGGCTCTGCGTGGTGCTTAGGACACACAGGACCTCTTGCTGGCCACCTAGCTATGTCTTATAGGAGAACACTCATACTGGGAAGACACAGTTCTAGCATCCTTCACGACTGTGCCAGACCCAGGGTGTGAAAAGCCACTGCACATTACATCGGTTGGAGTTGGACATATCTGACTTTAAGATCTGAAAACAAAAATGCTCAAGATAGAGATCATAGACAAGGTGAAGTCCCTCTCCTGCCTCTGACCAAGCCTTGGCATGGCTCTCAGAGATACATTCTCTGATGCAGATAGCGTAGAGGTGATCTAGAGTTTGTAAGTTACCCTGAACACAATCTACCCAGAAAACTCAGGACTCATGTGTTTAGTCTGGGGTACAATCTAGCCAACATGGCAGGTGATTGGACAACAGCCTCCTAAGGGGTACTCTGATGCCCACTGTGTGTCCTGTTGGCTCTGGCTGGGAGTTGGGGTATTCAGGGTAATGGGGCTATAAGTAGCTTGTCAATGGGTTTGAGAGACTTACAAGCTTGAAGGGTTTCAAGTTCCCAGCCCAGGGTGGGGGGATTGTTTTCTGTTTGTGTTTCATCATGTATCTGGCCTATGCAAAATGGTGTTAATATTGTTTGTTACTGGTCTTGTATGCTTGTTTCAGCTTCTCTTTGTAGCTTTTTCTAAGACCTAAGAGAAAATGCAAAGAAGCTTTGACTGAGCAGAATGCTGCAACTTTTGGTCTCTGGGTTGCATGTGTTGCCCTTCTGTTTGCAGGCAGCCTCAGAGTGTTTCTTCCACTCTGCTTCTGGTTGAACCTTGGGTCTTGGTTCACTCTAGAATGGAGACTAAGGTGTGGGGATGGAACTCATTGTATGCCCAGGATGGCCTTGACCTCTCTTTCTTTTTGCCTCAGCGTCCTCAGTGCTGGGATTACAGGTATTTGCCCCACACTTGGCTGAAAGTGCCTTTCGGAAGACATTCTCAGCAGAGTTTATTTCTTTTGTGCTTCTTGTCACATGCTGAAATTTTATTGAAATGTGTATGTGTCCTGTGAGCTTCCAGTGGGCAATTTTCCTTGTATTCATATATGCCTCTCACTGGGGGTGAGGTGGAATGAATGAGGGTCTTAGGGACAATATTTCCAGTCCTTCCTGAAGGGCATCAGGTGGTAAGGAGACTGGCCGGTCATAACTGGTTACCTGGCAGCCTTGCATCTCGATGGTGGCCGAGGCTGTGAAGCACCTCTGCACATGCTGTCTAGGGTGGCTTCATAGTGGCTCAGGTGTCAAGTACCTTGGCAAACAGGTGGTGCTGACTCTGCAGTGTGCAAAGCATTCCTGGCACATGCACCTGCTAAGATTCTGTTTCCTGGAATATCAATAGCACATTAGGCAGTTTTAATGTTAATTTTCAGACCCAAACAGTAGTGACTAAAGTCATAGCAGAGTTAACGCTCCCAGGCTTATTGTCCCATGTTGGGGGTTTTGTGCACCATATGAAGGCACGTGCTATTTCTCAGTGGCCTGGAACCTGTACGTTCCTGAAGAATGGTCCCCAAAACAGGCCTGTGCATGTTGGTGACATGTGCTTAGTGTTTCAGTGGGTTGGTCCTTTCTCCTGATATAAATCGTATCTGGAAAGAGCTGGCTGGCTTTTGCCATCATTTGGTGCCATGGACATTAGCCAGTTCCCATGAGCCAAGTGGGTTGGAGGGGAAGACAGGCTTGGTGCTGGTAGAGCCCACCTAGCAGCATTCTCAGTCTGGTTAGAAACCATCAGATTAGTAATCAAACCCATCTAGCCACGTTCACAGTCACTTGGAAACCAGCGAAGAGGAGAAAACCCAGTGGTACCCACCTCCCCCAGCTGCTGAGGCTGTGGAGAATGTTTACTCCCAGGCTCTTCCTGCAGAAATCTGTTTATTTGAAGTTCTGTGTGTGATGTTTATGTTAGTGAGGGCGAGTCAAGCATGGACTTGGACAGAGGGCTCAGGGATGCTTTGGGTGAGCTCCCTGACAGGCCTTTCTGCTAGTGTCACCCTTCCTGTGCTGGCTGTGATTCCAGTGGCCACAGGGCCCATGGAGTGTCCAGAAGGGCTGCCCATGCTGGCCTTTTCTTTCTAGTGTAATTGTCTGCCTCTTATTTTCTGCCAAAGTATCTGATGTCATTGACAATGTGGATCGTGTGCACTTTAGAGCCTGTGACTCCTGTCCATGCCTGGGCCACAAGTAGTGTTTGAGGAAGTGGTTTCACTACACATTTCTCTGCCCACAGATGCCACCAGCCCGCAACAACTTTTTGCACTACTGCTGTGGTAGCCTGGTAGGCCAGATTTGTCCTTCTCTGCTTAGTGTATGTGCTTGAACTTTGAAGGCCAAGTCCCAGGCTCCAGAATTGAACTGACATAGATGTGGCTCCCAGAAGCCATGGTTGGGTGGGCGTTTCCAGGCTCCCATAGAAGTCAAGAGAACACCTTGGGATTGGAACCCCTTGTCTGCTTCTCCCCAGATCACAGCATGTCTGTCTGGTGGGATATGGTTTTGTTTGTAGGGAGAAGGGATTTAGAAGAAGCCCCATGAAGTTCTGGGTAGCACCATATGCTACTTTTCCTTCTAGGTGGGCAGATGCAAATTCTAGAGGATTCTTCATTTGGTCCTGGGATGGGGGTGAAGTATCCCTGGTCCTAGATGTTGAAAGAGGGAGGAAAGGTCACAATGACCCCAAGGCTGTATCATTGTGGAGGTTTCATGGCTGGAGGTCATCTATCAACTACATCCCTCGCTCCTTGAATCTATAGGGCACAAGATACACCATCACTTTTCCCTCGGCTAATTAGAGGAAGTTGGGAATCTCCTGAGTGCTCATAAACATGGGTGGTGTTCACCAGCACACACAGTTGGACATTTGTGTTCCCAAATTGGCACCTTGTCCTCTCTCACTGAAACCAAAAGATGCCTCTGGGTACCCTGCCTAGGCGTGGGAGGCCCTAGGCTTTGTCCTGAGACTTGATATGGGACAAGAAGTTGATTGTGGATTGGCTGCCAGTTCTACCACACCCTTACCTTGGAACTCTGGTTTCAGAATGACTTAATAGACCTCTGCTTTGCTCCATAGGTGTTACTTGGTTCCTCCTGCTTCCTCTAAACTGATCTTTTGACTTGCACCCACACCTAGAGGAATCTCTGTCCAGAGCATGTTAGAATCTTAGAGGGAAGATGTCGTGTTTGCTTCTCAGAAACTTTAGCTGGAGTGGACCTTAGAGACATAGCTGACTTTGGAAGGACTTTTGGCAGGGATCCAATGGAAAAGAGAACAGGGGAGGTAGAAAGTACAGGGACACTCCCTGGCAGGGCCACGACACTCAGAGCAAAGCTCAGAAGGAAAGCCAGAGGCACAGGGCCTTACTTTGACATGTCTGTTGTCTTCTGTGTTTCCTGTCAAGCGTTCTTGCAGGGTTCTGGTTGACTCTAGAGGCTGTGTTGCTGAGGTGGGATGGGCCTGAGTGTCATGAATTCCTTTGTTTGTGATTTTTGCTTATCACATAGCTATGACTTGTCTGTCACTGAGCTGAACAAGATGTGGCCACGATAGACACATGGCTCCTGTTCTGTGAGATTTAGTTGTAGCAGGGTTAGAGTGAGCCAGAAGACGGGTCTGATCCTTCCAGGGAAGATGGGAATTGGAATCTTTGGGAAGTGTCTTTTGCTCTGAGAAAAACAGGGCAGGAGATGCCTGGAGGAAAGGGCCTGCCATGGGTAAGAATGGGTAGTTAGAATCATGATATGATACAGGCATCCCTCAGCTGGGCCGACAGATGCACAGCCTTCTCTCTATCTTCTGTGGGGACAACTGGTCATGGCTATCGGTACTCCTTAAGTGTGACATTTACCAGTAAGTGAGCTTGGTAAATTTTTAATTAAATATTTATCTATCTATCTATTTATTTATTCATTTATTACAGTACTGGGCCTCCAACCCAAGGCTTTTGCATGATGGGCAAGTGCTTTCCTACTGAGCCATACTTTGGTTCTTGCTCTTACTCGTTGGCTCTCAGAATATTATGGCTGGCTTGGAGGAGAATGGGGAGTCAGAAGGAACCAGATTCAAGGAGCAGGTGGAAGTGTGAACACTGTCTTTAGTTTCTCAGATTGCAGCATGTTTGAGGAGAGTGGTCATTTACATTCAATGATAGCCCTGTTTAGGAGGCATCCTCTTGCAGTCAGCCATTCAAGCTGACTTGAGTAGGAGTCAGAGCCTACGAGTGAGCTCAGCAGACTCAGGATGCCTGGGTTAACTTGCTTCATTTTTGTGATATTTTTCTGTGGGGCACAAGGGAGTAGCAGTGGTTAATATTGGTGGCTTTCTTAGGTTTGTTTTGTTTTTGAAACAGGGTTTTTCTGTGTAGCCTTGACTGTCCTAGAATTACCTCTATAGACCAGGTTGGCCTCGAACTCACAGAGATCCACCTTCCTCTGCCTCCCGAGTGCTGGGATTAAAGGCATCTACCACCACTGCCTGACCTTTCTTAATATTTTCAAACCATCTGCCCTAAATGTTTTTCTTGTAGAGCCATATTGAAAAGGATTTCAATGGTGTGTACACACTGTTGGACTGAAGCTTGACATAGTATATCTGTCTGCATTCTCTGCGGACTGTGAAATACCTTTCCAGGGCAGTCACTGTCACCTCCCTGGCTTCTTTCTGGAGACTGCCAGCTTTTATCTAAAGGTCAGAGGGTCCCCTTTTGGGTTACTGAGAAAGTCATACTGTTTTTTAGGGAGAAGTTGGGGCCGTATTGTGCGAGACAGGTTGGCGTTGAGTGGTTCCAGACAGCTTTTGGGAACAGATTGTGACTCAGGCTTGAGAGGACAGATATGACTGTGAGGGTGGACAGTTGTCCCTGGAGGGGCCATCGTAGAAATGGGGAGGGAAGCAGGAGGGTGACAGTGACTCATCTGGGCCCATGGTTGTGGAGTGTGTGAGATGGCAAGTTTTAGGAGAGCTGAGGAGAGGGCAGGAGTGGTGGCTTAGCTGTGAAGTCAAGTCCCACAGCAGGGGCTCCTAATAGCTCTGGATCATACAAGACAGATGAGGGACCCAGCATTGCAGACCTCTGCTTGGGTTGTTGCTGGCTGCTTCCCCATTGTGTCCCCACCTGGACTCCCTGCATATGTAAGAGAGTGCTCTGCTGGCACCTCTTCCTTTTAGAAGGACAGCTGGCCCTGTGCTCTAAGGACCTCTTTGACCTTAATTAGCTTCCTCTTGGCCCTGTCCCCTCATGTAGTCACACCTGGGGCTAAAGCCTCAGCATAAATTTTAGAGGGTGTGATTCAGTCCGTAGCAAGGGACTTGTATAAAGAGGTGTGGTTTTAGGTAGAAGCTGCTAAAAGGGGAGAATTGCCACTGTCTGAGTCTAAGATGGTAGGGACATATGGAGCAGACTGGCCTGGATTTCCCAGTCTCTTAAACACCCAGCGGTGCTCCTGGGCAGGAGGTAGGGCTCCTGGGTGGTACAGGGATGGCACAGTCTTGCAGTGGAGTATTGGTTGCAGGTGGATATCTGGGCACAGAGGAGGATAGATGGTTCCTTTTCCTGGTATCTATCTGGCTTTGGTTCATAGTTTTTCTATGGGCTCCCATAGTGTGGCTTTATTTTGTGGATGGCAGAGGCCTGGTTTTTTTCTGGAGAAGGCCTAACTTCTCCCAGTAGCAGGCACCTGCCCCTGGGCTGTACTGAGCTATACATACAGGAGGGTAGGTATCTTTCAGGGGCTCCAGAAGACATGGGTGAGTGCTGGTTTCCTTAAGGAGGAGGTGGGGCTTGCATCCATACTGGGTTATACAGGCTGCAGTCCTGGTACTGAGTGCCCAGCGGCCTTGGAAATGTGGATGTCTGTGCAGCATTCCTCAGGACAGGGCGGGAAACTGTCTTCACTTCAAAACAGGATGTTTGTGAATAGTACAAATTGGTGAGTAAAGGATGTTGGAAGTGTTTCTGGACTTCCAGAGGAGCCCAACTGGAGAGGCTTTATTCCTTTCTTAGTGAGTTCTGAGTTCTCCTGATGCCTGGCAGGTTCCAGGGTAGTTTCTAGATTGCATATGTGTCATCAAAGAATGTTTTCATTCTGGACTCATGTGGGATGATTGATGGTAAGACCTTACAGGTACCTTCTTGGGGATGTGTGTAGGCATGTGTGCATGCCCACCTACACATGTGCTCACACGTATAGAAGCAAGATAGGCAATGGTGGGAGGTCAGTGGGCTGGAGGCCTTTGCTGGCCAGACAGCAGGAGCACTCGTTCCTGTGCCCTGTGCACAGATGGTGTGGCACTGTCAGATTGTATAGGTTTTGGTCTGGCAGCTCTGCTTGGCCCTGGGACTGGGATAGCTTCAGTTCTGTGAAGGAGGGTTCTGCTATGGGCTGTTCAGAGACCTGTGACGTTGAGTGTGTCTCTTGGCGATCCTGAGAGACACTGCCGGTGGCTCTTCCAGCAGTCTGGTAACATTCATTGCTCAATGGTGCAGCAGGCTTGATGTTGAACTCTTTAAATGGGCTATATCTCTAGGGGGAAAAATCAAATAATTAAATTTTGTCACTATCCATCGTGTAGAAGCCCCTTGGCAGAACTGCATTGGCAGCGTTGGCAGCCATGTTGTCTGGTTCAGGTGTCTTTCGTATTGCCTTGCAGAACATGCTGGGCTCTTCTCTCCTCTTGACTTGGAAAGAGCTGTATGAGACTGACGGTATTTCTTCCTTCCATGTTTATGGTATTCAGCAGTGAAGCCATCTGTGCCATTTTTTGTGGCAAAGTTTTTTTCTTCGACACTATTCGAGATTTTTTTAAGATGAGTTTTCTGTTTTATTGCATGTTAAGTTTTATGTGTTAAAAATTAAATTGTGTGCACGTGCATGTGTGTGTGTGTGAGAGAGAGAGTGTGTGCAGGTATGTGCACCTGAATGTAGTACTTGTGAGGCCAGAAGAATGTGTCAAATCCCCTGCAGCAGTTATGAGTGTGTGCTGGGATCTGAACTCATGTCCTCTAGAAGAGAGGTGTATGCTCAAAAATGCTGAGCCATCCTATCTCCCCATCCCCTAAATTTTATATTTTAAGGAAAAAAAACCCCAAATGATTAGCAAACTTTATTAGAAAAATAAACTTTAATTAAAAATTCACATTTTAAAGGAATAATTTGTCCATTTGTTAAGAATTTGTAAGTTGTCTTTCTGTCATGTCTGTTGTGCTGGCCCCTGAGCTGGTCATTGTGTCCTTCTCTATGTTGTCTTCTCTAGGGAACCGGCTTCTCTGCCCAGGAACCAGCCTTTGGCATTGTTTACTGCTTTCTTGTCTTTTTCTTTTATGGTTATGGAATGAGGGCCTCTGTCTGTCTGGGTTCTCGGCCTGAGGCTGCTTGCCACATGAAGGATCTGAAGGAAGCCCATGTTGCCTTTTGTGTTTGGCTGATAGAGGTACCATTTGAATTGTTTCTAGTATGAAGACTTTGATTATTTTCAATTAAAAAATACATTTATTTGCTGGGCATAGTGGGACTGGGTTACATTCATTTGAATTGTTAGCCAAGAGGGTCCCATGGAAATCCTTAAACAACCCAAGCTTATGCTAAGACAAAGGGTTCTCTCCAAAAACTGACAGTGGGGCTCCATTGCTGAGGACAATGTCTACACAGCTCATTGAACATGGAGAAGTCGAGTTGATGCCTACATGGAGCTTTCATCCCTATATTCTATTCAAGTCTCTTTGATGTGGGAAGGTATTTTACAGGCTACTGAAAGAGAAACATGGACAACAACCTAGCTACAAAACCTTTGACCTACAGTCTATCCTGCGTACAAAATATGCTAGGGCAACAGTGGGAGTAGCAAACCAATGTGTGATTTAACTTAAACCCACTCCATGAGAAGGAACCCATATTGACACTGCTTGGGTGACCAAGAACCATAGACTAGAAAGCACAGAGGCCTAGGATAAAACCAAACATGACTGGTCTTAAAAAAAAATTTGCAAAATGATTTGTAATGATATTCTGCTATACTCATATATCAGTGCTTCCTCCAGTCTTCTCAGAGAGGCTTCCTCTGGCAGTAGATGGGAATAGATGCAGAGACCAATGATCAGACATTATGCAGAGTGAGAGTCTACATTGGAGCTCTCCATTAAGCGATCCCTTCCCTCAGAGATTAGGGAATCTTTCAGAAGAAGCAGAAAGATTGTAAGAGTGGGGATGGATGACACAGGAGAACAAGGCCTCTGAATCAACTAAGTAAGACATATATGAGTTCACAGAGACTGAAGGAGCAAGCACAGGGCCTCTGAGTCTGCTGCTTACATATGATAGCTATTAGCTTAGAGTTTTTACAGAACTCCTGACTGTGAGAACGAGTGGGTCTCTGACTCTAGTGCTTGCCCTTGGGACTCTTTTCCTCCTGTTGGGTTGCTGTGCCCAACTCCAATATGAAAGTTTTGTTTCATCTTATATTTAACTTTGTCTCATTTGGTTGTTATCTCTTAGAAGCCTGTTTTTTTTTCTAATGAGAGACAGAAAGATGGTGAATTTGGAGGAGAGGAGAGGTGGAGAGAAACTGGGAGGAGTAGAGGGAAGGTAAACTATAATCAGGATGCGTGAGAAAAGAGTCTATTTTCAATAGGAAAAAAGTTACTCTACTATACAAAAGCGAAACAAAACAAAATGAAACGAACTCATATTTATTTGCTAGGCATAGTGGCACATTCCTTTAATCCCAGTACCCGGGAGGCAAAGATAGGCAGATCTCTGAGAGTTTGCAGCCAGCTTGGTCTACATGAGTTCCAGGCCTGCCAGGGACTATATGTTTTTACATAATGTAGCATGCTTTCTGATAATGTGTATGAAATGAACTAGAAACAGGTAAATTCTGTGCTTAGATTTGGATCCCATCTCAAGATAGCTCATAATGTGTATGCAACTACCCTTCATTACAATTCAGAATCAGAAACACCCTGGGCCAAGCATTTTGGATAAGAAGTATTTAGTCCCACAGCTGGGTTTTAGCCCTAGGAACAAGCTTCAGCTCTTGCTGATTCTCCACAGACATTGTTTCCCAGCTCATGAGGTGGAAACACCGTTAGCTGAGGTGCCTAGTGGTCAGTGTGACTGTGGGCTGAGGCAGTCACACTGCTATGCCAGGTCTTTTCTTTGGGTCACAGAGGAGCAGGCCCATCTGCAGAGCTTAGAATGATGACTGGAATTTTCCAGACACTTTTTAGGGTAGAGGCCAACCCCATGTGGGCAGGCATATGCAGAGGCCAGTATTCTTTTAGAAGAGTCAGGGTCCTTGTCCTTTCCTAGTCTCTATTTCTGACTACAGCAGGCCTACCTATCCCCAGCAGAACAAAACAGTTGCCCTCCATAAAGGTCAGACTCTCACCTAGCTTCCCATCTGGCAAATAGGGCTGCAAGAGTTCCTGGCAGGGCTGTCTCTGCAGGCACATGGTATGGGAATGGCCCCATTGGGTTGGAGGCTGCCATGGATGTGGGAGGGTGAAGGAAGGCCTGTGCATTTCTGCTAGGTAGTTTTCTGATGTGTAGACAGAGGTTTGTCACAGAGCTTCAATGAGAACCCAGGACATTGATATCACCATTACCACAGTTGAGACTTTTCTTCTTGTCCTCTTGGTGACTTTCCAAAATTTTTGAAATCAGTGTAGTTCATGTTAGAAAACAGTCTATTTGATGTTGGACCTAGAAGTGTCTCCTCATGGTGTGGCAGAGAATGTGGAGAATTTGCTGGACACTCCTCCCCTAGTTCGCCCTGTACATTTTCCAAGTTCTGGTTTTCAAATGTAAATGACAAGCTGGCAACTTGATTTTCTGGCTAATTTCTTACCATCTTTTGACTGTGGACTGTCATGACTTAACTGGCCCTGCCTCTTGTAGGTTCCCTTTCCCATCCTCACTCCATGCTTGTTTACAGGAAGAGGACCATGAGCATATTGTTCACCACAAGGCCACATAGTGTGCTATGGCTGGTTTGCTATGATTTGTTTTCAATATTTTTAAAGAGATGAACATATTTAGAAAATAAAGAGGACACAAATGCCGCCCCCTCTGCGCCTGCTGCACTGTGTGGAGCTGGCAGGAGCTGGAGACAGAGGTGGCATGTGTGACGGAAGTCTGAAGGGCCTTGGGCCTGTGACTGGGGGTATGTTACTGTCAGAGGAGCAGCTGAAATTTCAGTGTTGCTATGTCAACCTGCTGTACTACTTTCTTTTCTTTTCCCTTTTTTCCTTTTCTTCCTTTCTTTCTTTCTCTTCTTTTTCCTCCTCTTTCCCCTCCCCCACTCCTCCTTTTTCTGTCATCTTGGCACAGCTAGGGTCAACTGGGAAAAGAGAACCTCGATTGTGGAAATGCCTCCATTGGATTGACCTGTAAGCAAAGTTTGTGGGAACTTTTTTTGATTAATGATTGATGTCAGAGGGCCCAGTCCACGATGGGCAGTACCACACCTGGGCAGGTGTGCCTGGGTGTATAAGAAAGCAGGCTGATCAAGCCATGGAGAGCAAACCAGTAAGTGGTAGGTATTCTTCCATGGCCTCTGCATCAGTCTCTGCCTCCAGGTTCCTGCCTTGAGTTTCTGCCCTGACTTCCCTTCTTGATGGACTGTAAGCTATAAGAGGAAATAAACTCTTTCCTCCATAGTTTTTAGTCCTGGTGTCTGTGACCCCAGTAGAAAGCAAACTAGGATGTCTGCCTGTGTTCCAGTCTTTTACCCTGTCTTCTGTGTGTCTGCTGCCTGGACTCTAGCTAGACAGGGATGGTAAGAAGTGGGACCAAGCCTTTGGTCTCAGCCCAGCCAGTGGCCTGTACTATGCCTAAAAGATGGATGGCTTCATTCATTTTTTTAAATTTTATTTGTGTGTGTGTGTGTGTGTGTGTGTGTGTGTATGTATGTATGTGTGTGTATATGTATGTGTGTGTTTGTGTGTGTGTTGCCTTCAGAGGCCAGAAAAGGGTGCCAGATACCCTAGAGCTAGAGTTGCAGGCAGTTGTGAACTGCCTACTATGGGCACTGGGGATGGAACTTGGATTCTTTCAGAGAGCAGGAAACACCTTTTACTGATGAGCCATCTTGCAGCTCTGGTTTATTCAGTTTTTGTATGCTATTATTTCATAGTTTGACTTTATTTCATAGGATTTGACCTTCTCTAATGAAAAATAATCATTTAAAATTCTGGTCCAGGGCACTTTTTTTTTTTTTCCCCTGGGATGAAGTCTTTATTTGGTTTAAAATTTACCCACCGTTTCTTCCCGGTGGATTAAGGTTCTCAGCCTGTGTGTCCTCTGGGGAAGCTCAGCACACTTCGCAGACAGTCAGGTTGCTTTAGTCTCTAATTTAGTGAAGGAGGAGAGATTTCCTAATTGTCTTTCAGAGGAAGGCATCTGCTCCTTGCTGTCTTTCCAGCTCTGCTGTCAGGCCTCCATGCAAAGAAACGTTGTCATAGAGGAAGCTGGATCCAGGAGGGCTCCGGGGCCTAGCACTCTCTGGTGGCTCCTTTTCTTGGCTTCTCCCCAATCAGCAGAAGCTTCTCCCCCATCCATGGGGACACAGCTTGCACTTGTCATTGGTGTGGGGAGGCCCAATCAGCACTTCCTTTTATAAACTATTTTTAGCTTCAGTGTTTTCGTGACTGCGTAGACCAAGATTGCGTTCCTCACGAGAGGAAATGGTTTTCCGCAGGGATAAGGGTGTCATGGGGCAGGATTTCCTGAAGAATCCAACAGCTCCACCCTGGGTCCCTGTGCTGCTGTGGAGTGCACTCTGGTTCTTGGGAAGCCTCTGTGTGTGACTTCCACAGCGTTTGGGAGCCCATGACAGTAGTTTATGGCTTGTGTGCAGAAGATCTGAAGAAGTTTTGCGGAGAAATGAATTCATGTTGAAGATGACTGTTCTCATTTGTTGACTGGGCTGTGGGATGTGGTCTTACCACAGCTGGCCATATGACTGCCCAGTGTGCTGGGTGGAAGAGTTTCTGTAGTTTGTATCCAGGTCTGTCGTAAGCATGGGTTCCAGCCCTTGGAAACTGCCCCTTTTCTGTGTGAGAGGTAGTGTTCTTCTGTAGAGGCAGAGGGGAGTATCTGAAAGATGCCACTGCATGTATTGAGCAGCCACAAGGGTGGCTGTCTGTTCCTTCCTGGGTGCGGTGATCCTTGAGGTGAAGGTATCCTGAAGTGTGGAATGTACCAGATGGTGGGATCTGAGTGTGAGACTATGGCCCCAGGCCTGAGAGGCCTAGGAGAAAGTGAGACCCCTGCAGGTGTGTTGATATCATCTGTTTTGAATGCCGTGTCCAGCCACCCTCTCTGAGAGTCCTCCTTCCCTTAAAGGTTTTTTTGCCAGCCCTGACCCTTGCTGGGGCTCCACAGTGAAACTGGGGCCCTCTTCTCAGGCCTCTTAGAGTCCCACTACCTCATATTCCTCAAAGCTGGGTAAAGTCACACTGCTCTGGGCTGTGTCTGCTTCCTTAAAAGTTATTGCATTGGTGGAACTATGCACTTGGTCAGTCAGGTGTGAGCTGTATCGCTGCCCCCTGGGTCTTGGCAGGAAGGGTGAGTGTGAGTGGCCTGTTCTCTCCACACTCACTGTGCTGACCCACAGCCTTGGGAGTAGCTAGTGCAGCCTGGCTCAGGGGACTTAGAGGGGACCTCTGAAGGTTGGATACCTGGAGCTCTTACACCAGGGAGTCACAGAGCAGGACTCAGGTGCTGCTATGAATGAGCTCGCAGATGTAGATAGCAGCACCACCTCATGAGTGCTCAGACGACTCAGACTGTTCTAGAGTGTGTGTGCCTGTTTTTGTTATTTAGTGTTTCCAAGAAAGGAAAGGGTCTAAAAAGTTGTGAGCTCACAAGGTAGCTGCCAGGATGGCAGGATCAGAGCGTGCGAGTATTGATTGATGTTCTGTGCCACGGAAGGGGAAGGGGTCCATTCACGGGAAGGGGCCCATTCATTCTCATGGTCTGACACCAGGCTACTGAAGGCAGCGCTGTCACCTTCATCTCAGATGGGATCCAAGCACTCTGACTAGTACCTTGTGGGAGAACTTTGCTGTAGATCTTAGCCTGCTTGCTAGATAGTTCTCATGACTTTTCTTTGCCCTCCATCCTTGTGTGTAGATGGCACCTTGACTGCCTGTAGGGGTGCAGAATACTGAGTACCTTCCTGCAGAAACAGGGCTCTGTGGGGTTGGTCATGCTCACATCCTCGGTGAGGAGGTTTCCAGCAGGCAGTATGTGGAGCATGGGTGATGCTTGCGGGTAGGAAGCATTCCTGGGCCTAGAGACAAGTGAATGAATATAGAGGCTCCTGGGAAAAAGCTGAGGTTCTATTGAGCATAGCGGCCATCCAGTGATACCTACCAGGGAGCAAGGTGGGAGATACTCTGTGTCCTGGCGACACTGGCGAGAAGGCCATCTGCACATGTCACCTCTCAGGATGCAGAGGGGACTCTGTTTGCAAGTTAACTACAAGTGGACATGCAGCCTATAGTGAGATACCAACACCCGGCACTGCTGTGGTCCTTGTCCCCATGCAGCCATCACCATGTTGTTTATGTAGTCTTTTCAGTTGCCTGTGTCCTCAACCGCTGTGTGTGTTCTTCCTCCCAGAGAATACTCTGGGTCATTTGGGGTATGTGGAGTAATATATTCTTCAGGCATTATTCTCTCCCTCCCTCCCTTTCTTAAGTAGGGTCTTATACAGGTCAGGCTGGACTTGAACTTGCTGTGTAGCTGAGGATGACCTTGAACTCTGTCTATACCTCCTGAGTGCTGGGATTGTAGACATGAGTCACTATGCTTGATTTTATGTGGTGCTAGAATTGAACCCAGGGCTTTCTGCATGCTAGGCAGGCATTCTACCAACTGAACTGCATCCCAGCCCTCATTGTCTCTCTGATATTTTGTCTTGGATATGTATCTTATAGGATGTATTGTTGTTTGGACCATTCTGGAAATGGTCTGGTATCCAGCTAGGCATTTTTGGCAAGAATACCAGTTGGGTGAACATAGGCTTGTATTGACTCAATGGAGTGGGCCTGGCAGCATTGTCTCATGGAGATGGGGTGACACCCTTCCACCATGTAAGGTCACTCTGAGATCGTTTGTAATACCTGATAGATATTTGCCTGTTTTTCTACCTTTCTTTGCTTAGCATTTGAAAGCTGTTCAGTTACAAGGAAGATCCACTGGGATGCACACTGTAAGCGTTTTCACTCCGCTGATGGTTGGTTCGTCATACAGCACTATGGGAGTGAAACGTACCCTTCTTAAAAGTTGTGTGGACTTTGAGTCATGGTTTATCTTTGCACATGCACAGTGGTTCCTGCCAGGCAGCAGGGTGGGGCCCTTGTGTCCTGCCATACATGCTACCTCCCAGGTGCACCACCTGGTTGTCTGGCGAGTAGGAGATGCGTTGAGTGTGTTCTTGCCCTGACATGGAAGAGTTGGGGCTTGATGGGGTTCATTCTTGAAGGACAGCAGGAATTGTCCTGTAGACTTGTGTTATTTTTCCTCCCTCTTGCAGGAATAGCTTTTAAAAGTCTTTTTTTAAAATTTTATTTTATTTTTGGTCATGTAAAATTTCACATTTAAAAGTTTGTGTGTTACTCTACAAAAAGATTTTCTTCACCAAAGTGTTTTTTGCTGTTTTGTTGTTGTTTTTGTCTTTTTTTTTGTATGTATGTATGATGGCTGCAGATTTTGTGATGGTTTTAGAAACTGCTGTCTTCATCATTTCTTTATTGTCTTTATTATAGGTTGCTTTAGTTTCACCACTGGATGTCTGGGTTTCCATGCATGTTGTCCCTTGTCTGCTTGCAGGTGCCATACCCCTTCCCAATTGCTGGTTCTAGTATTGCTTCTTTGGTCTTGTTATCTGACTTCATTTTGTTGTTCTGTAAGTAACAGAACTCTGAACCTCATTTTGATCCTAGTGTTTTGCTGAGGATGGGCTGGCTTTAAGATACAGACAAACATATATGGCGTGCAATATTTATAACATATATTTCACAATGTTTAAAGTTGTTACTATAAAGCACAGTGTAATAATCAGACTCAAAGCTAGAATATAGAACTCCATCTTACCTGAAGGAGTGTAGATAGGGAGATAGATCCTAGTGTTCCTGAGTGAAAACACAGAAGAACCATAAGTTAAGGAAATGTCAGGGGTTGTTTGTTTGAGGACGTGGACAGCAAGTATTTGGCAAGAGGGAAAGAAGGCAGATGAACAGTCTGATAGTAGTTGCCCTTTAATAGCATGCAGGGTAACATTAGGTAAAGTTTTAAATTAAATCCTGACCATAGACATTATGCCAAAACAAACCTGGTTGGGACAAATACTTAAAATATTCCTTGTGTTCTGCTATACACAGTTACATATTTATAGCAGTTTTCTGTGCTATATGACAAGTACTAATTCATTGTCTTGTGTTTCTATGGATGGGAGTCAGGCTTCACTCAACTGGGTCCTCCGCCTGTGTTTCTTGAGACAGTCAGCCTGTAGGTGGGGTTGCTCTCACCAGTGTGGGCCTGCACTTCTGTTCCTGGGTGGGTTTGTTGCTGATCCCCTTTCCCCTGGCTGTGGGGTTTCTGGAAGGCACCTACTGCGGTGCTTGCTTTCCAGTGTCTCACCTTCAGACTCAAATATGACCATTTGATGAAACCAAGTCTGCCTGGGATTTCTCCCATCCATCAACTTAAGACCCATCCAGGGGTGCTTACTTACATCTGTAGAGGCCCTTTGTGGGGGTTTCTTCCCTGTTCACAGGACCTGTCGTGGCTGTAGGTGAGCGTTATCCCGGAGAGAACACCATTGTGAGAGCTGGAGCCCTGCTGCTGTCCTGCCCACACAGGAAGTGTCTGTAGTCTCTGCACACAGCCTCATCACAGATGGTTTGGCCTTTACTGTTACTTTTGAAAGTGTATTTATGTATATGGATATTTTGCCTATATAACCTATCTGCACTACATGCATGCAGTGTCCACAGAGGCCAGAAGAGGGCATTAGATCTTAGACTGGAATTAAGAGATGGCTTAGAGCCACCATGTGGATACTGGGAATTGAATCCAGGGACCCTGGAAGAAGCAGTCAGTTTTCTTAAGCACTGAGCCATCTCTCCGGATATGTTGGCTATTATTGAAAAAATACTTTGTACTCTTTTTTTAAATTAAATTTTTCCATGTATTTTGATCATGTTTCCCCTTTCCCAGTTTCTCTAAGATCCTCCCTATTTCCCTACCCACTCAACTTCGTGTTTGTGTTCTCTCTCTCCACAAAACAAAACAAAAAACAAACAAACACCAATAAAAAAAATGTCAAAATGAAACAAACCCAATAAAACCATAGAGTTAGTTTCTGTTGGCCACTCTACCCCCATTTCTGGGCATGGGACGCTCAGCTTTTACAGTTCCCTCCTTTAGTCCTTCTCTTCTGCTTGCTGGCTGAGTCTTGTCTGAGAAGCCTTTCTCTTTCTTCCGCATTTGAAGGGTGATTTTCTGCACACATAATTCTAGATGTCTTATTTTTTTTGTAAAAAATATTTCACTGCTTAAAGTGGTTTACTGTTTTATTTGCATGGTGTGCTGAGAAGTTGACAGTAATTCTTTTCACTGTTCCTCCGTAGTTAAGATGTGTTTTTTTCCTTGCCTCCTTCAAGACTTTCCCCTATTATTACTGTCCTGAAGTTTGAATGAGACATGTTCATGTTTGGATGTCTTCATATTTATTCCATATGGTGTTTGCTGAGTTTATCACATCTGTAGTTTGTTCTGCTTGTCATTAATCTTAGAAGTTTCTCAGTCATTGCTATTTTATATTTCTGCTATCCTTTCTTCCTGATTCTTTTGGTATATTATGTACTCATGGCCTTTGAAATCACCCGTTTCCAGATAGCCTGTTCTCTTTTTCTCCCTCTCTCAACCAGAGGTCAGCCTTAGGTGTTATTCATCAGGAACTATTTACCTTTTATTTTTACCTAAAAAAATATTAAAATTTTATGTGTATTGGTGTTTGTCTGCATGTATGTCTGCACCGTGTCCAGGGAGACCAGAAGAGGGTGTCAGATTTTCGAGAATGGAGTTGCAGTTGTGAGCCACCATGTGGGGGCTGGAAGCCGAGCCTGATCCTCTGGAAGGGCAGCCAGTACTCTTTACTGCTGAGCCATCTCTCCAGCCCCCCACCCCCAACCACCTTTTTTATTTGCTAGAGAATCTCTCACTGTCTTGGATTCCAGGATTAAGCTAGGCTGTCTGACTAGTGAGCCCAAGGGATCTGCTGTCTAAATGTCCCCAGCACTAGGATTCCAAGTTCGTCACATTAAGCTGATACATTGGTTCTGGGTCTTGAACTTGGGTCCTCCAGTTTGCATGGGAAGCATTTTACCAAATACGCTTACCCTCCGCCCCCCCCTCCTGCCATCCCTGCTCTGTTTATTTTAAGATCTTTTTTTCTCTGTGTGTTTCAGTCTGGGACGTTCCTGTTGACATTTCTCTGTGCTTACTGGTGGTTCCCCCTGTGGCAGAGTCCAGGGCCTGGCATAGGCCTTCATTTTTTCCACTGCAGTGTGTGCGTTTCTGTTCCATCATTTCGTCGCACGGTCAGTCTGTTCTCACTCTCCCTTTAGAGTCCTTAGTGTACATGTTTCCACTTTTTTAGACATACGTTGTAGCCGAATTTGGTTTGGAGTGTGTTTTATGTCTTTGGGCTCTTCTTGCCTTTCACATACCTTGTGAGTTTTGCTGGAGTGCAGACATGGTGTGCAAGGTGGAGGAAGTTGAGGTGGATTGGTGTCTGGGGCTGGCTGTTTCTGATGTTTGTTGGAGTCTCGGCAAAGGGTTCAGATCTCTCCAATACCTTTGTCTCCTTTTTTTCAGATGAAGCTTTGGTCTCTCCGAGTCTTCAGAGAGGCTGTTTCAGTAGCGCTCCTTCCCATCACGTCTCACTCTGTTGGAGCCACGGTGGTGCTGCTGTTGTATGGGGGAGTGGTCTGTAGTCTGTGGTTCACTCCCAGCCCTGGTGGCCCTGTGCCTAGACTGTCCTCTGCATCTTGCCTGCTCTTCCCTGGTGAGGTGGAAGGCTTTGTGAGGGAGGAGCCCTTGCAGGTGGGCTAGGTGTCTGTTAGAACCCTGACCCCCAGGACAGGCTTTGGCTCTAGGAGTACTCAGGGTACATTTTACCACATTGCTTTCATCTCCCTCTCAGGGCCTGCAAGGATCTTTCCCATCTCTTTACTGAAAACCAGGAAGGAGGTAAAGCATGTGGAATGCCCAGTCCATCTTTAAATATGAAGTGTTTCCCACAGGCTTGTGTGCTAACCCTATTTCTAGCTTGTGGTACTATTTGGGGGAGGTTCTGGAAACTTCTGGTGATAGGATCTAGCTAGAGGAAGTCGGTCACTGGGGCAGGTCTTTGGGGGTATCCTGGCCCTGGCCCCTTTCTGCCTCCTTCTCTCTGAACTTCAGGCTCTTGCAGCCATGATGTTCTGCCCAAGTCCATGGAACCAAGCAACTGTAAGCTGAATGCTGTGCGACCACGAGCCAAAACAAACAACTCTCTTTAAGTTGCTTGTCAGATATTTGGTCACAGCAATGGAAAAGTAACCAACACACCCAAAACATGGTGGCGTGGACTTCCCCTTTCTGCACCCAGCCTCCAGTGGCTTGTACAGATTCCTATCGGTACCCTTCTGCCACCATGCTTCCCTGGGCTGTTCAGGCTAGCTGCTCTTGGCTGTGACTCCTGTGTGTACTTCTCTTCAGTCTCTGGGCTAACTCCCCAGCCTCTGAGGCTTTTCCTGGGCTGTTGGTACTCACTTGATTGACTCCCTCCCCTGGGGACAGGAACAAGGAAGGGCAAGGGCCTTGAACTCTATCTGTGTAGAGCTTGGTTGGAATGAACTATGGAGATAATTGCTTGATCTTCTTTGATAGTTTGGTCAGTTTTTTCCCCCAGTAGGAAACTGCAGGTGGTCTTGATTTTTCTACTGAATGTGGCATGTGAAGCTATAATTACTGCTGGGTGTGCTGGACATGTGTTATAACTATAATGTGATTGATTTGTTGTTCTTGTTTGTGTGTGCTTTGCTTGTCATGTTTATATGTCAATATCCTATTAGTGTATCATAGGATACTCAGAGCTTCCTCTCTCTGTAACCTAGAACCCTCCTTTCTAAGAACATAGCCTCCAGTCCCCTAGTTAGATTTAAACAATAAATATTGCATAAAATACTCAGCCCTACTAGCACATGTCCACAGGTCTGGCCCCTGCAGATGTAGAACATTTCTGTCCTTACAGGAAGACAAAGCCTGGGCTGACTTGCAGTGGGAGAAACCCCAGACCCTGGGCATATGCTGCAGTGCCTGGTCCAGGTGGCTTTGAGTTGATGTGTACTCCTGTCCTTACGGACATGTATCTCATACGTGTGCTGTATATGGGTTTGCACATAGTCTCAGTCTCTCTCTCTCTCTCTCTCTCTCTCTCTCTCTCTCTCTCTCTCTCTCTGTGTGTGTGTGTGTGTGTGCGTGCGTGCATGCGCGTGTCTGAGCTGATGATCTTTTTCTCACTTATTCATAGCAGCTTTTTTTATAGCCAGAAAATTGGCCCAGCAGCTTTCACAGAAGCTGCAAATATTTTCCCTCTCCGTCTCTTGTCTTTTATTGCTCCTTTCAGCCACTAGTAGTTATTCACAGTGTTGGCTAAAGCATTCTGAATGCTTCAGTTGTTTTCTTTCTGAGACCTTGAAAAGAGTTAAAAATATGAAAGCAGTGCATGGTAATTATAAGAATAAAAGAAAGAAAAAGAAGTAACCACTGCCGAAAGGACAACTGTTCCAAAATTTGTGTTTTCTCCTTTCCTATTTAGAATGGGGTGGAAAGGATCCTGGGGGTGGGGTGGGGAGAGACTTGCTGCCTGAGCCTTGCTGCCGGGACTTATCTGAAGGCAAGGTATATTTTGTCCACCTTCCCTCCCTTACTTCCTCCTTCCCTTTCTCTGGCTATGTAGCCCAGGCTGACCTCAAACTTGTAACTCTCTTGCCTACACCTCCCAACTACTGGGATTATGTTGGCTTCTTTAAGATGGAGACTTCCATGTCAATAGGTGCTATCATAAACCATTATTTTATGTTCTCCATGGTTTAAGAGGTAGAAACGTGTGCAATTCCTCTGGGCCCTGCCTTTTTCCTCCTGCTCCCCCAAGCCTCCCTGTCCAGGTGTGATGAGAGAGGACTCAGCAGGGCTTCAGGGTGCCTGCCCCATCCCACAGGAGCTGGGATTTTCTTGTCTGTGCTATGGCAACCCCTATATTTGGTGGGAGGAGATTAGAGGCAAATGTGAGGGCGTTGAATGGTGCTTTCTGCTGTGACCTTCAGGAGGCTGTGTTTCCCATACATCTGTAAGAAAATGGGAAAAATAGTAGGGTTGTGGGGCTATCTTTTTATACAGAGTTTTTCATTTTTTAAAAAAATTATTTGTGTGTGTAATATGCACATGCTGTAGTACAGACGTGGGGGCGAGAGGACAGCTCTGTGGAGTTGCTTCTCTGTCTGCCTTTACATGGTTTACAGGGATTGAACTCAGTGACCTGAGAACTCAGAGAACCAACTTGCTGTTCCTTTATGCAGGGTTTAATTTTATTTTATTTTGTATTTTGCTTTGGTGAGACAGGGTTTCACTCCTGGCTGGCTTGGAACTTGCTACATAGACCAGCTGGCCTTGAATTTCAGAAATCTATCTGTCTCTGCCTCCCTTAGCACTAGGATCAAAGGAGTATGCTACCATGCCCAGCTCCTTTAAGGTACTTTAAGGATTTAAGACTGTATTCAGGTCTGTAACTGTGGAATTGTGCTATGTCTCATTATTCCTGTGTTTATTTCCATCTTGTCCTACTTTTGCTGTGTGTGTAAGGTTGCTGTAGACAAACTTTGCTGTTCTAGTCCAGGATTTCCTCCTCTCTCTCCTTTTCACCCCTCTCTGAGATAGGGACTTGCTGTGTAGCAGTAGCTGTCCACTGGCTTTCAATCCTTTTGCCGCAGCCTCCTGAGTTCCGAGATTACAAATATACTTTATTTTGGACCCAGAATTCTCTTCACCTTTATTGGGTTGAATTTGTGGAGCCTCTTGTTATCGCTGGCCCTGAAACCTCCTCCCCCTAGTTTTTATAAAATGAGAATAAATTGTAATCAGGACTAAAAACAGCTCAGCCAACCTGGCCCTACCTGCACAACACAGGGGAGATCGTTTGGATGACATTGCTGCTATTTGTGTTCCCCTACCGACTTTATTGTAGTCAGTGTGCACTGAGCCAGCTACCACTTTCTCCGCTGAGTGGCTTTGGTACTCTCGTTAACTTCCAGGGCAGTGTCAGTCAGGGGTTGTTCTTAGGCTCTCTGGTCTGTCCAGTTAATCTGCGGTCTTCTTTGGTGCCAGTTCATGCCAACCTGTATTCTGTACGAGTAAAGAAAGTTGACACTAAGTAGTGAGAACTCCAACTTCTCGCTGCTGCTTCTCCTCCTCCCTTCTCTCTCTTCCTCTTTCTTTTCCCTCTCTTTCTTCCTTCCCCTTCCCTCCTCTTCCTTCCTTTTCCCATGCCTCTTCCTTACTTCTCTTCCTTCTTCACCCCCTTCACCTTCTCCTTCTCCATCTCCTTTCTCAGACCCCTAGAACCAGGATTATAGGTGTTTGGTACCATGCCTGACACAATTTGTTCTTATTTTTTTTAAGATTATTTTGGATATTTGAGGTTCCTTCAGAGTTCCATGTGAATGGTAGAATGGAGTTTTCTGTTTTTGTGTTGAACATTATAGGGCTTCTGCTGCATTAGCCGTGGACCCCTTTGGACCTCCTTGGCTCCTCCATGGTCTCCCAGCTTACACAGTTATTACCAGCCTGTGCAGCTGCTGCTGCGTATTTGGGTTCTTTGGGTGGTATTTTGCATTGTGAAGTAGACAGTATTTTGCTTCCTTGTTTACTTCCTGTTTGTTCCTTATGATGTATCCTAGGTGAAATGTTTTTTTAAGCTTGACTTTTGGATTGTTTATTATGGGTATAAGAAATAAGTGTCTCTCTCTCTCTCTCTCTGTGTGTGTGTGTGTTGATTCTTTATCTTGCTGTTTTGCTAAATGTATTGGTTCTAAGAGTTTTCTGTTTGTGTATAATTTTTGAATTTTGTGTATTCAAGATCATGTTGTCTTTGAGGTGAGATCATTTCTCTTTCCCCTTTCAGTTTGACACCTTTCTTTTTACTTGCTTGACTTTTCTCACTGGGGCACAAATTGTTGGGTTGTACAGAAGGGTGTGGGCATCTTTGCTCATTCCTGGCTTCAGCAGAACAACTCTTTTTGTGGTTGGTATTCTTTGCTGTGGATCTTTTGGGTGTTGCATGGTGAAATTATGGATGGTTCCTTGGTATCTTATTTTTGCTTTTTTTAATTAAAACTTTCTTAGATTTTATTTATTTTTATGTGTATAAGTATTTTTTCTCACATACATCCCTGTGCAGCACATGTATGCAGTGCCTGCAGAGGATAAAAGAGGGTGTCAGATGTCCTGGGATCGGAGTTAGAGTTTTTAACTGCCATGTGGGTGCTGGGAATTGAACCTTGGTCCTCTGGAAAAGCAGTCAGTGCTTTTTTACCCCCTGCTTTTGTTTTTTCGAGATAGAGTTTTTCTGTAGTTTTGGAGCCTGTCCTGTAACTAGCTCTGGTAGACCAGGCTGGCCTCGAATTTACAGAGATCTGCCTGCCTCTGCCTCCCAAGTGCTGGGATTAAAGACGTGCGCCACCACCACCCGGTGCAGTCAGTGCTCTTAACTGCTGAGCCATCTCTCCAGTCTCTTTGCTTTTTGTATTCAGAAAGAACTGCCCCTCTACTAAAAAAATAAGTTAAATTATTGTTATTGTAGTATTAGAAATTGAACCCAGGACTTCAACACTACTGAGCCATACCCAGCACCAGCATGAGCTTGTGCTATTGACTGTGTGTGTATGTGTGTCTGTCTGTCATTCTGGAAAAAACACTTGCCCACTGATCTGGTATTGTCTGTTGCTTGACGTCACCAGTGAGAAGTACGTGGTTCCTTCTGCCAGCTTTCTCTCCCTAGGTCTTCTGGGGACAGTGTCGTCAGGCTGCCTTGGCATTTTCACATGTTTTCTATTAGGGATGTGTGATAAACATGCTAAAAGGCCAGTCTCAACTCTTACATGTTCCCCATTAAAATGAAACCACTTCATGCAGGTCTTTTTTCCTTCCTTAGAAAAAGCGTTACAGAAAACTGCCAATCACCTACAGATTCCTCCCCTGAGAAATCTCCATCCTTGTGATGGCTGACATCACAGGTGGGCAGCAGTTTACCTGACAGTGTCCCCTGTCCCCAGCACAAAGGGTTAGATTCTGCTTTTCCGGAATCACACAGAAGAGCACAGAGCTAAGGCAGAGGAATTGCTGAATTTGAGAGAAACCTCCATAGTTCTTCTAACAGCCAGCCGGAAATGGTGTTTTGAACCGCATTTTCATCTTGGGCCATGTTTGTGAATGCCATGTGCTGGGTGGTGACCACTTGAAGCCAGCCTCCTCCTCTCAGTTTTCTCATATGCTTGCTGTCACTAGTGCTTGCACTAGCTCACGCCCGTGCCCCTCTGTGACTAGCCTCAGTCACACTGTGCTTGCACTAGCTCACACCCTGTGCCCCTCTGTGACTAGTCTCAGTCACGTGGTGCTTTACCACAGCTTGGGGGCTCTTTATGCTGATGGGCTCGGTGGTCTGCTGCCATCTTTCTGCTCCAGTATTTTAGGAATATTATGTAGCTTGCTCGCTTGAAATGGAAAAATACAGGCTCAGGATTGATTGACTGTTGGTCAGGGAGCCTCGGGATGGCATGCGAGGGGAGGAGATGGCTTGTGGTCATGCATGGTAGCAGTGTTGAGCTTCTAAGATTCTGAGGACAAAATGTAGAGGCCCTGATGTTAGAGAAGCAGGGTGTGCACTGTGCATATGGACCGAGGGTCAGGAGCTCAGGCCTGGTGGCTCTGACGATCTGGAGGTTGTTGTCTTTTACTGCGGGATGAGAGGCACAGTGCTCTGGAGAGCTGACAGACTGTATTCAGGAAGGTTACCATGTTGTAGCAGAATAGGATGAGAGGGAAGAGCAGGAAGGCGGTGCTTTGGTGGGGCTGGACAGTGTAGCTGGCATGGTGCTCGGCCTGCTTCCATGGTCAAAGCAAAGGACATGTGGATGGGCTGCACGTGGGAAGATCCATGACGAACTGAGAAATGGGACACCACTCCAGTCATGGTCATCTGAGGGGAAAGGTTGTGTGAGTGTGAAGGTTTGAGAGAAGTGACTGTATGGTGGTATATGATGGAACAAATATTTGAGTAGGCGAGACAGCATGTGGGCACAGGTGAGCATGGAGTTTGTGAGAGTGGGCATGGGCGTGGGTGAGTGTGAGCCTGTGAGAGTGTGCATGTGTGAGAGTGAGTGTGGGCACAGATGGGTGAGTGTGGAGCCTGGAGAGTGAGCATGTGTGAGAGTGAGTGTGGACATAGATGGGTGAGTGTGAGCCTGTGAGAGTGTGCATGTGTGAAAGTGAGTGTGGGCACAGACGGGTGAGTGTGGAGCCTGGAGAGTGAGCATGTGTGAGAGTGAGTGTGGGTATGGGTAAGTGTAGGCACAGGTTAGTGTAGAGCCTGAGAGTGAGCATGTATGTGCTTGCGTATGAATACAAAAGAGTGTGGGCACAAATGAATGTAGAGCTAGTAAGAGCACGCATGCGTGAGAGCGTACATGCGTGACACTGTGTATGGAGCCTGTGAGAGTGTGTGAAGGAGTACAGAAAGCAGTGAGAGTCTGTGGGGTTGGCAGTGAGAAGGCAGTTCAAGAGGACCCAGAGGAGGTTGGTTACGGGTGAGGGAGCCTGCCCAGAGGAACCTGGCGGGCACTTCCTGTGACTTGTGGTGCTGACCTTGTCCTTTTCAAGTTAACCCTCCCTGCTCTCTGTGGAGTATTTTCAGTCCTTCGAATTCTTCACAACTGTGGGTGACATCCTACAGAGAGTACACTAAGGAGTTACCTTGGTCTAAAGCACTTTCTTGGTATTTATTGTTTGGTTTGTAGTTCTTGTGGATCTACAGTGAAAGTTGAGGAAAAGATTAATGCTCTAAACAATGCCATGATCCAAACACTGGATTGGAGGTTCTTGCAGTTCCAAAGCCCTTCCCGAGCTGCCAACACATGCTCTCACAGCCGTGTCCATGTAGCCTTGAGCACACTCCTGCCAGGGCCACTTTGGAGGGGCTTGCCAGGCTCTATACAGGATAAAACTGGATCTCTGGCAATATCACTCTGGTTCTGATCCATTTCCAAATGAGGCAGGTGCCGCACTGACACAGCAGCTGAAGTGGCCATGGGGTCCATGTCTTGCATGGTTGGACTTCCTTGTGTGAGCCAGAACCAGGGAGCATTTGGGCCTGTGGGTGTGTCACGGTGGCAGATCCAAGTTGTGCCGGGTTCTGCTTGCCTCCCCTCTCCTCCCTTCTTTCTGGGTGGTTGTGTGCTCATGTGAGGAGATGAGCAAAGGTGGAGACTGAGTGGGTGTTGGGATCTCTGGCTTCTGTGGATAGTAAGGCACTAAGATGCAGACACAAGGGGAAGGTGCAGGCTGTGGAGGTGCTCAGCTGCTTCTCATGGAGACTGAAAAGTACGTTTTCTTCTATACAGGAGGGGCAGGGGTCTCAGGCTTAAAGTTGTACCACGTTAGTGCCCAGCCATGCCTAATCCATATCTAGTCAGCTGAGTAGTCATGAGACACAGGTGCACACGTGTCACCATGCCAGAGCTCTGGCATTCAGGCTTGTACTAGGACTGGTATCATCACCCCATGTTCCTGGGCAGGTGTCCCTCAGTGCCATTGTTATGTGCCACGCTCATGTGTGTAAGTGACAGGAGAGCTCAGTGCTATATGCTTCAGGCTGGGGAGAGTACCTTCCAGCCAGCTTCTCGTTTACTTCTTCTAAAGAGACAGTGCAGAGATGACAGCATGCCCAGGTGCTATTGAAATACGAACTGAGTCTGGAACCTGGGCTTCCCTTGACCGTTCCTGCTGGCCTGGCCTGAAGTGTGGCTTTTCCTCTTGTCCCTACTTAAGATCCCATTCTCTGGTTCTGAAACCTAATGACACTTGTGGCCATTTGTGTGAGAGGTGGAAGTATTGGGCAGATGGGACTATGTGGGTTGTGGCTCTTACCACAAACAGCTTGGAGAGGATTGTATTGGGTTGCCAGTGTCCCCCGCTGAGAGACTGGCAGTAAGCGTAGTGGAATTCCATGTTTAGCAGGGCAAGGCACACGTTTTGCTCTGCACTACGAAGCCCCTTTGCAGAGCTTATCTGGGTGGGGGCTCTTGAACCAGGTAGCAGAGCCTGAGAGATCATACTTGGGCCTTGCCTATGATCAAACTGGAGATTTGGTTAGAGGACTTTACATTTTGTTTATGATGTAAGTCCTGCTTCTAATACTGAAGGGCACTTGGGGTGTTGACAGGAAGCTCCCTGGATGAGAATCAGGAGAAAATGTGGGAGGTGGGACCCCTAGCTGTGCCATGTGCTAGAATAGGTGTCTACTTAGGAAAGAAACAGTAGGGTTACTGTCCTGGAAACTGGCTGCCTTAAAGACGGTGCAATGATGAGCTCTTGCCCTGAGAGGTTCTGGAGGCTCCACTGTCCGTGCCTTCTCCCCTGCCCGTAATCCTCACCATCCACAGACTCACTGAGACTCTGCTCAGAGGCCTGGCCAGGGCTGTACCGTTCGTGACTCAGTCTCTCCTACTTAGGCCCAGAAGAGCAGTGGGGCCTGAGGTCCAGAGCTGCTGAGATCTTCCTCTATGTGCAAATGCCCCATTTCCTACCCTCATTCTGCCTTTTGGCTGCTCTCAACATATGTTTCCATGTGGAAAGCATTTTTTTTCCACTTATCTGGAGACTGTGCTGAGGACTTGCTGCTTAAATGGTGGTGCAGATTTGACTTCCAAGGACCAGCCTTCCTGCTCCCTCCAGCATCGGAGAGGGTTTGCTGTTCTAGCATCCTAACCATTGTATAATTTACCTTGATCAGTTGATTATTTATCTTGGATTGTTTTTTTAAGACTGACTCTGTCTATGGAGCCCCTGCAGGCCTAGAACTCAGTTCGTAGACGAGGCTACCATCAGACTTGCAGTGATGCCCCTGCCTCTGCTTTCTAATTCTAGGATTAGAGTGTACCCTACCATCCCAGGATCCTCTGTGGTTTTGGATTGGCATTTCTCCAGAGGCAAATGGTGTGAGCGTCTCTGCCTGTGCTTGGCTATTTTGTTCATGTCCTTGCCCAGCTCTGACTTGTCTTTGTCGTGCCCTGTCCCTGCCTTCTGTGGAGATAAGGCAGGGAGGCAGTGTCTCCTGTGTGTGTGGACCCCATCTGGAAGTCCTGCTAAGGCATCTGTTTGAGAGTTGGTGGATGTCTGGTTTCCTCTCTGCACCTTGTGTGGTCTCTGTTGTTCTTTTTCCTTGCCAGCTTTTCCCCATCATTAATTTTCCTACAGTTCTCTCTCCATGATTTTCAGGACACTCAGTGGGCAATGTGCTAGGAGTGGTTTAGGGCCTAGCCGTGGATAGGCAGCCTGGGCTCTGCTTCTCTGAGCCTTGCTTGTGGGTTCGAGTTATGCCTATCTGGAAGCAACTTCAGTTTCAGTGGTAGAGGAAGACCTTGTTAAAAACCTAACCAACCAACTGACAGACAGACAAGCATACACCAGTGTGTTTATAGCTTTTTCAATTTTACGTCTGCGTTATTGAATGGTGTGACACTCCTGAGGCAGCATTAGTCTGCTCATGGGACTCTGACTCTTTCTCCATGCCAGCTTTCGACGAGGGCCTACCCAGGGCATCTCATGCTTGCTCACACCAGGCTCTGTCTGAGTCTCACACTTGGTTGGGCTACACTGCCCTGGACCTGACTGACACAGAGTATAAGGGAGCAAGGTCAACGTTTGGGGGCCTTTAAGTGTGACCACAGCTCCTTCTTGCTTCTCTGAGCAGGGCTTGTCATGGCTGACACTTGACTCTTCTGGTCCTGCTTCTAGTTTGGGAGCACATGTACATACATGGTGTGGGGTTTCCATCTGTGCCCTGTTTCTTGAAAGTTCCAAGCATTGGGACTGATTCTCCAAATCCCTCCCTACACCACCCTCCCCTGCCTCGGCTCATAGAAGAGCCTCGTGGCGTCTGATGGCGTATGCTCATGAAGCACTGCAGAGTGGCTCTGGCTCAGGCAGGGTTGCTGCTGCCCTCTTGCTGGAAGCAGATATATGGTGTGTTCCTGTCTCCTTTCCTACAGCCCAGCTGGGGACAGAACAAGCATGTGGGTCAGCGGGACATAGGTGCTGCGCGCCTGCCTCTGGCTAGGTGACGATTGTTCAGTTTTGTATCCCAGGGGCAGTCCATATATCCCATCTTGTGTATGGTGGCCTCCTTCTTAAGATTACAGACCTCATGTGAGAGAGGTCCCCCATACCCAGCCCCTGTTCCTCACTGTGAGGCCCACCCTCAGGTTTCCTCACTGGAGCCTGTACTCCCTGTTTGGTGTAGTGGCTGTGATCTAATTTACTTTTTCCTCTTCATTTACAGCCAGAAAACCTGCAGAAGAACTGGCTTCGGGAATTTTACCAGGTAAGAGCCTGTGAGTAAGCACTTTGCGAGTAGCCTCTTGGGTAGTGAGTATCTCTTCTCATTGTGGCATTTTTATGTGAAAGTTACATCTTGGCTGTGTGATGAGCAGAAAAGGCTGTCATTAGGTCAGACCTAGGAAGCACTTACCATCTCCTAATGATTTGCTCTTTGGCTCCCTCCTGGAAGGGAGGGAAACAGAGAACAGAGGACCTGGTTGGGGGTTTTTGAGGTTGGGCATCTGTACCATGATGAATAGTGCTTTTCAGGAGGGTTCCCCTAGCTGTAGCATGAAGCATGGACAGAGCCATACAGGTGGCATGACCGACCACACAGGGCCTGCTACAGGTCTTGGTGGAAAGCCATTGAGGGTGTCACTCTGAATAGATAGACAGGCAGCAGTCTCTGCATGCATACTAGTAGGATGCAGCAAGCGGCCTCCTGGTTCTACAGTTGGCTCTGGGTGAATGACAGATCTCTGAGCAGATGATAAGTGGATCTGGAGTATGAGAAGGGCTGAACAGCCAAGAAGGGTAAGCCATGGTAGATGACTAAGTGGCTACAGCCCAGAGGACAGCAAGGCATGCTGCCTGCATATGCACACAAAAGTTCCCACGAGGTTTTCACAGGGTTAGGCCAGGACTGTGTTTAATTCTCTCAGCTTTGCTTATTTGTTGGGTGGAGGCAAACAAGGGTGGGCCCCAAACCATGCAGGAGGCAAAGAAGCAGGGGAATTATAGATGATATCCCAGGGCCCATGGTGTACACTTGCCTATAGCTCTGTAGCTTGCTGGAGCTGTAGGCTGTGTGGGGACAGGGTTGGGGAATCACAGTTCTTGCTGGTCATCCTGGGTACGGTGATGTGCGTTTTCTGGGACTGAGTCTTTTGAACCCACACAACATTTGGCAACTCTCCTGTCCTGCTGGCCACCATATATGTCTGATAGGCATTTGGAAGTGGGGTCATTCACTCAGAATCTGGCATATGTGAGCCTCCCATTTCCAGGTTTTACTTTTGGTTCTGGTTAGTGATGTAAGGCAGATTTTTGGTGTGTGTTTAAGGCCAAGGAAGGAAAGGCCCTGAGTTGGGGTTAGGATAGATAAGGACTTGATAGTCAGGGGAGGGCCTAAGATAGTAAGGATCAGGGCCTTTCCATTTAAAGATCTGAGGAGTAAGGAAATGGGCTTTGCCATAGGAGGGCCTGATTTAGTGAGGGGCTGATCAGGACCTGTCATGGGAGGGTCTGAGGTAGTGAGGGGCAGGTAGGGTCCTGCATAGAAGGTAACAAAGACAGGGCAGAGACCTGTCATGGAAGGTTCTGAGGTGGTAAGGGAGTGTGGAGGCCTCTGTCAGAAGAAGACCTCAGTGAATAAGCAAAGGAGAACCTTGTCAGAGGATGATTGTAGGTCGTGAGGGACCAGTTGGGGTTAGGGTCTGAGAGCCATGAACCTTGTCTCTGCAATGCCAGGTCTGGGTCCTGTGGAGATAGTGCGGTATTGCCTTGAGATTGTTTTATGAGCGCATATGATTGTGTGGATACCCACAAGATGGTTGACATGTGTTCCTCCTGTTCTCATAGTCTCTGTATCTTGTGGTACATGTTCTTAGGTTAAACCAGGGAGCTGATGGACGTTGCTATGGGTGGATGGCCACAGTACAGATGGCATCACTCTCTTGGTTATAACCAGTTTTAAGAGTGATTGGTGCGGGGAGAGCCATATCTAGGATTACCCCGAGCAGAGTTACCAGCATGCCATGGTGTCAGCATATATGAGTTGATAGAGGGATATGGTTTGGGGTGCGGGGAGAGGCATAGGGAACAGCATGGATACAGAGCTCTCCTGGAATTCTGGTCCCAGATGTGATGGGACACTGCTTAGCTGGTGTTACATGTGGTGCGGAAAGATTCTGCCTGAGTTTGTCTCCCCTGTAGGGGGGTCCTGGTCTCACTATCTAGGAATAGGGATTGGCTTTTGGAAAATAGCTGTCTATACCTTCCCCAGGTATTTAGTTGAGTGGAAGATGCAGCCTTCACTAGGGCCCCAGCTGGTTCACCTGGCCCTCTGAGTCTCTGTTCCTGGTTTCTTGGTGACCGATGAAGGCATGAAGTGGTGAAGTGATAGACTCCTGCAAGGTGAGGCCAGGACTTTCCTGGGAGAGCAGAAGTCCTCCTTAGCAGCACAAGAACAAGTGGGAGCTAGGTATGGGTGCCTGAGGATAACACTGGTTGGTGCTCTTCCAGGATACCATCATATGAAGCCAGAACTGTGAATCTGGGGCTAGGCCTGAGTACAGAGATGGTGCATATGAGCTTGGTTCTGGGAGTACTCACCAGAGGAAGCTAGCCACAGGAGCTATGTGACTAGAGCGAGGTCTGGCTTGCACTGTGTCTATCTGATGTATTTCCTCTGGCTTCCTGCCTTCGAAGGCAGGCTCTCACTGTAATCTGAGGGGTCTTGCTGGTGTTATATGCTTGCCCTCACTCTCCATTGGCTGTTCGGCCATGCTCTTATGTTCTGGGAACCCTGGTCCCTCACCCTCGTTGGAAGGAGCATGAATGGGCTTGCAGCTTGTGCTCTGAATGTATGGTGAGGACAAAGGGTTCGTATTGTGAAAACTGAGGAGAATGAGAAATAAAGCCTCTCCTACATATTTAAGCTTGTCATTGCAATTACAGTGCCAAATGTACGTACCACAGTAAATTTCAGAGCCATTGCCTCCGCCCACTCACTCATTAGTTTATTTGTTCATTCATCAGTCATTCATGTGAACTTCATTCATCTGAGAGGCACCAGCACAAACAGGGCACCCATTGCTCTCTTGAGCATCCATGCATCTTGGTGGGGGATGAGGAGTCTTTTTCTTGGTATAGTCATGGATTGAAACATGAGGGATTGGGAGGAACCCTTGCTGGCCTTGTGTTGATTTTGTTTCTTCCAGCCTTACAGGTGAGGTAGGTAGAAAATTAACTTCAATTTTACTGCTAAGGCTCAACCTTAGTGTTGAGCTCTCAGGAATAGGGGATTCTTGCCTTGTGCGTTGGTGTGCCCAAGCAGTTGCCTGCCAGACACATAGTGTGTGTGTGTGTGTGTGTGTGTGTGTGTGTGTGTGTGTGAGTGTGAGAGAGAGAGAGAGAGAGAGAGAGAGAGAGAGAGAGAGAGAAAGAGTGTTGAGGGGAGGGTGGTTGTTAGTCAAATATTCTGAAGAAATTGAATGAAGATAAAAAGGTTAAAAAATATTTCCTTTGCTTTCTCTCCTACATTCTACATTCAATTTGATATGTACACACACACACCTTACTATGTATGTGTCTGTCTATGTGGGGCTGCAGGGGAATACATTATATCTTCCATAAGTGGTTCACAGACCCTTTTCTGTACATTAATATTCAGAACTGTCTCAGTAGCTTAGAGATATTTCCTTATATAATATATTTTCAGTTTTTGAAATCATTTTTCTATTAACAGAACTCTTAGGTTGTTTGAATTTGGTAGCAGTATAAGGATAATTTAAAAACAAAACAGGATATAATGGTTTTTTTTTACAAATATAAAGCAAGAGGGTTGACTTAGTTTCTTTTTTGTTGCTCTAATAAAATACCACAACCAAGGCAATTTATAAAAGAAAGCATTTAATTTGGTGCTTACAATTTCAAAGGGTTTAGAGTCCATGATGGTGGAACAAAGGCACTGAGATAGGAATAGCTGAGAGTTCACATCTTGATCCACAGGTAGGATGCAGACACACCACATGTGCGCATACATGCACACACTGGGAATGGTGCAAGTCTTTTGAACCCTCAAAGCTCACTCCCAGTGACACACTTCCTCCAACAAGACTACAATTCTTCCCAAATAGTTCACCCACTTGGGCCTAAGTATTCAAAGATACGCACCTATAAGGGTGGTGGGGAGCATTCTCATTCAAGCCACCACCCAGGTATTAAAGATTTTAAGATGAGAGCTATTTTGTATTTATTAATAAGAACCAGAAATATGTAAAATGATTCAGAGAAGCCAGTACACAGAGGTCCTCCCCTCAGCAGTTCTGAAGTGAACTAGATTAATCTATGTGGAAGAAACAAGTATCTACCGCAGGGCAGTCATCACAAGCATCCCTCCTGCATCCCTCCGCTCCTGCATCCCTCACAGCAGGCCTTTCTATGATTGTGGGGCGTGTGCATTGCTGTGTCTTCAAATATACAGACTTCTAAAACAGTCACAGATACCAAAGGTGAGATAGCAAAAGATGAGCTCAACAGATGCTGAGAGCCATCTTAAAGGTCTTCCTGGCTTTTCCTCACAGGAGTTTAGAGAACGATGTGATGGGTCATAGCTGTGTCCAACAAACACAAAAAAACAGTTGCCAGTTTATCCTCCTCCCTTAAGAAAACCAGAACTGGGCAAGATGTATGCAGTCGTGTTTCAAGCACTAGACAGCACACACCCTTGGACAGTGGTCCCTGTGGGAGGGAGAGGATGAGAAAAGCACTCTGCTCACTTAGCTTGTAGTAGAGAGAATTTCCATGGCAGCAGCTAACAGCCTCTTAAAGAGAGTTTAACAACCAGTCACAAATTACTCAGCAGGTGAAGACGCAGGAAAGCGTGGTCTGCAATGAGGAAAAGCAGCCATTAGTGTGGTCTGGGGCTGCCATTTGTATCAACTCTAAAGATCCTGCCTTAGCTTTCCTCATTGTTGCCCACTTCCTCGTTTCACTAATTTTTGCTCTTTCTTTTCCTTACTCTGGGTTCATTCTGTTGTTTTATATCTGGCTTCTGAAGATGGAAGACAAAATGAAAAAATCATAATGCAGCATGAAATATTACACTCAAGATCCTATGGGAAGTAAAAGATATTATGGGGAACAGAACTGAACCTTTGTGCCAACAGATCTGAAATTTTATGTGAAGTGAGCAAATTCTTGGAAAAGCACAGTCTCAGTGTTTACTTTAGAGACAGTAAGTGGATGTGGCCCTATAGTAAATGATCTTGGTCCTGTACTCATTAGATTAAAATTTTGCTCATATATTTCCCCCAAACCCTCCAGGTCCAGATGGCTTCACTGGTGAGTTCTGTCCAACATTTCAGCAAGAAGCAATAGCAGTTTTACAGGAACTTTCCAAGAAAACTGAGTCACAGTTTGCTTCCTAACTCAGCCTGTGACATGAACACTAATTATCCTGGCACCCAAAGTAGACAGACATTACATGACAAGAAAAACACATATCAGTATCCACGCTGGGAACAAGTACAGCGATCCTTAAAGGTTCAGTGATCAGAGTGATGTATTGCTAGGACGTGTTCTAAACTGCCATGCTCCGTATTATCCAGAGAAGCTTCTCTCTGCACAGTCAGCAGCTAATCAGGGGGCTAGGACTGGTGTCTAGTGAATGCTCAGCCCTAAGTGAGATTCATAGCAGTTCTCACCGCCCCATGATCAGGGACATCACAGAAGAGGGGCAGGAAGAACTAAGAGCTGGAAAATGGGGAGAAACGTGCCACCCTGTCTTAAGGACATGACATGGCCATTTTGCACCCATGAACTCCCTGCAACTGTGATTAACTGCACACGACCACTCAGCACTCCAACAGTCCAACTAATTGGACTAAGCGGATTATTAACCTAAAAAAGGAGAGGACATAAAACAGGAAGAGGGATGTTTTGGGGATGCCTGGAGGGAGTGGAAGGGAGAATTGGGGGAGCATATGATCAAGGTGCATTAATTACATGTATGAAATTGTCATTTATTAAGTAGAAGGTATTCTATTTTAAAAGATTGAACAAATCAAAGCTATAAACATGAAAATACACATGCATCACGATGATAATTTTTCCTTGGTTTCTATGGGGAATGGGTTCTGATGCATCCCATGGATATGGACCTTTCTATAAAATGGCTCAATATTTCATAGAATTTGTGTACATCTTCCCACATGGTTTAATATCTAACACAATGCAGATACTATATAAGTAGTTAATTATTTATATTGTTTAGAGAAGAGCAACAAGACAAATGTCTATATATGTTCAGCACAGAGGCAGTTTTCCTCCAGGTATTTTCAATTTGTGGCTGATTGAATCCATGCAGGTAGAACCAGAGATGTTGTTAATATATAATGACTTAGGAATTCAAGGTCAGTTTAACATTCAAGTATCAATGACTATAATTTACTATGTTTGAAGAAAAAAAACCTCATATTTCTCTCAGAAATGTAGACATTCCTTTGAAAAAATCCTGTAATGTGTTTGATTAAAAATCTAAAGCTACTGAGAAAACAGCCAAGTGTGGTGGTGGACACCTTTAATCAGGAGGTAGAGGCTGGTGGATCTCAATGGGTTTGAGGCTAGCCCAATCTGCATAGCTAGTTCAGGCCAGCCAAAGGCTACATAGTGAAGCCTTCTATCAAATTAAATGAACAAATAAATAGAATAATATAGAAAACAACTTCCTCAGAACTGTGGGGAGCATGTTCACTCTCCTCAGTTCACTTGTACGTAATGGTGACAAGCATAAAGACTTTTTTTTTTTTTGAGACCAGTTTCTCTGTGCAGCCCTGGCTGTCCCAGAACTCACTCTGTAGACCAGGCTGGCCTTGAACTTACAGACATGAGCCTCTGCCTCCTAAGTGCTGGAATTAAAGGTGTGTGCCACCTCTGCCCAGCTTGCATAATGACTTCTTATCTGAAGACTGGAGTAGGGTAGTGTTGTCTCTCTTCTTATTGTGGTGTTGAAGGACCATGTCACTGCTGTGCAGCAAGAAATGAAACAGAGAAGAAACAAAACCCTCTGCTGGCAGAAGGCATTGCTGACCGCCTAGAAAGTCATGACGATGACAATTCACAAAGACTTTGATTGCTGATAACTGGATATATTTAGTTTTCAACATATAAGGCCAGTGTGAAAACATGAAAACATGTTTTTATTAGCTAAAGACAACTATAAACTTAGCATTAAGAAAAGCATTAGCAGTAAAATGAAATAACTGGGTTAAATCTAATGTAATGTCAATATATATATGTATATATATATATATACATATATATATACCAAAAAGCTAAGAGACAACAACATATGAGCAAAGAATAATTAATATGAAGGATTTGAGAGATGCCACATTCATGGATTAGAAGATGTGACATGGATTATGTCAGAGTGTTAATTTTCCATCATCTGATATACTACTCATCTACTGTATTTGTGATAAAAATCTCAGTGTAAGGTATACGGTACATGCCTGCAATCCCAGTACTTGGGCAGCTGAGTCAGGAGGATCATGAATTTGAGAACAGCCTGGGCTGCATAATGAGACCCTGTCTAAAAAAATTCTCAGCAGAAGTTTTTGCTGCAAGTATAAAATATGATTCTAAAAATATATGGACAAGGAAAGAAGCTAGAAGAGCCAAATAGTTTGAAGCAAAACATGATCTGAGGACACAAGTTCTGGTTTCAGGAAGTGTCATAAAGCTGCAGTGGTTAGGACATGCACTGGCAGTTGTGTGGAGACACAGATGGGTGTGGCAGCAGAGATAGAGAAGCGATCCATACATATGGCCAAGTGACCAGCAGCAGTACAGAGTTCAGGTTCTTAGTGAGGGGGTGGCCTGGCCAGGATGCCTGGGACAGCTGCTGAGCCAGGTTCAAATGAACCTGTGAAGTCCAACCTTTGTACTCTGACTCAGTGTGAGTCATAGAGCTGATGCCAGTCCACACTTTCTACTACGTACAGAACTGACTCATCGTATCTTAGAGCAAATGCAAAACTTAAGCCCCTGAAACTTCTAAAGGAAAGTTTTTTAAGATCTTTGTCATCTTGGATTAGGCAAAGATTTCTTATGTCTAGCACTAAAAGCATAACTCAAGAAAGAAAATCCAGTAAATTAGGCTTCATCATAACTGGGAACAGTTCCTCATGAAAACAGTGGTGAAGGATGGAAAGAAATCATGGGTGAAAAGGTGGAGTTTAAGATGAAATAGTCTCAAAAGCTCATGTATTGGGGTGTGGTTGCCAGCTGATGGGAAGCCATTCAATTCCAAAGGCTAATATCTGGATCTATTGGGATTAATTCTTTGATTCATAGTACAATTTTATTATTAGGAAATAGGACCCGCTGCTGTCTGCTTACCTAGCTGTCACAAGGGCATGTTTATGCTGAGACTTGATGCAAATATGTACAGTTGCTTTATTTGTAATCCCCTGGCTTTTGATAGAAGCCGGGCTCAGAACATGCCACATGACTCCATCGTGTGGCTTGGAGGAGTGACAGGATTGTGGAGCAGAAATGCCACCTTGCTGGGATGCCTGAGTTCTTTGAGGAGTTGATGGAGGTGTCTGGGTTCCAAATAGATGTTTAGAGTGATATCAGCTGCATATTTCTGTTTCTGATCAAGTCAGGCTCCTTTGCTCTCAGATTGTCTCTTTGACTGAGGTTTGGTAAGTGCCTTGGCAAGAGCCATGAGCCATGGCTTAATACATATGAGGCAGATTTGGTCGAGGACTGAGGAGGCATGCTGTATATAGACTGTTGGGTTCTAGTGCTTTAACTTGAAGTGCCTGTTGGTATGGTTTTGCACATATACACCTAGTGTCTCTGGATCCACGTGTGGACATCCTGCCTCCTAACCAGGGGGCAGCCTGAGGTTCTGCCAATCTGAGTGGCTTTTTCCAGAATGTCTTTTGCTGGAGTTTTAATCTATCTTCCTTCTTTTACTTCTCAAGACTGAGGCATTACATGTCACTTTATAGGTACTATTTTATTCTTCTATAATGGCATATGGCATGTGGCATATGATTGGCCCATTGGTGACATCTGGGCTCCCTTTGACCAGAGCTACCTAGGCATTTGTATTTCATTCTCCATGAACACATGGGCCCATTTCAGTACTGTGTGCCAAAGGCCATAAGAATATAGCCACGTGAGGGTGCTCTATCCTTAGGAAAAGCCACAGGTGGAGGTATGGCTGGTCACTCTTGCTCCCTGACTCTGGGAGGCACATTGTGGCAGCACCCACCCAAGAGAGCAGCATATAGACAGGCACAGCTGAAAGGAAGTATCTGAGTCTGCCAGGCTCCCGAGCAGCTCCTGTTCTGAGGGAGCTTTTGTTGGTCTGAGTTTAGATCCTTTATATGGTCACAGTTGCTGGAGGATTCAGGCATTCAGTCTTCATTGTGATTCTGTCCCTTAAAATCAAACCCCACATTGTGAGGGTGCTAGTGGTGGGACCTAGAGGATGATGAGGGTTAAATGAGGTTTTGAGAATGGGCCTGAAATGGGATTAATGCTCTTGTCAACAAGAGACAGTAGGGATTGTCTGCTTCTCACACACGAAGACATGGCAAAGGTAGAGACAGCAGGGATTGTCTGCTTCTCACACATGAAGACATGGCACAAAGGTAGTGTTTTGAGCTGAGGCAGGACTACCTCACCAACCCCAAATGAACTGGCATCTGGACCTTGTGCTTCTGTCCTCAGAAGTGTGAGTGTGTTTAGGTTGCCCCTTCTGCAGCATTTTGTCCAACTGACTATGCTATGGTAGAGGGTGAGGGTACTGCCTATGTTGCTAGAAGGCTTTTGGGGGAACTGAGGCTGGGAGCTGACGTTGGTTTTGTACTTGTCCTGAGAGAGTCAACCTTGGGTGCTTTGGGAGGGAAACTGGGGTCAGCATAATTGAAGTGTTGTGTGTCATGCATCCAAAGGATGCTGCTGTTCTCTGTTGGCTGATTTAATGGCCCTTTATGCCTATGTTCACTCTATCCTTCTCTGTCAGAAAGACGCTGGTCCTTTTCTTTGCATAATTGTGGAAGGGATGGATGGCTGAATGAAGGAATAAATGACGGAGGCTGGAAGAGAAGCATCTTCCAGCATGAACAGTAGTGAAAACAGTTTGTAGCTGGGACAAGGAACAGCCTGGAATGTAGGGAGATGGGGCAGAAGCTTGCAGAAGAGGCCTCGGGGCCCATGGAGAACTTGGCTCTTCCTGTGGGGACAGGCCCAGTACCTGATGGTTCACGTGGAAATACTGGGGTCAGATCTGCTACAACTGTGGGTTGGGATGGAAAACTTGTTCAAGGGAGCTGTCAGCATGGGAAGTACCCTGCTAGCATGGCCCTCTTGGGCAAGCATGACCCTTCTAGGCATGGAGAGGAGTTGAAGGTGATGGACAGGTCTGTCTGATTTGAAGATATTATTGCTGGAGATTTATTTCAGTGCCATTGTTGACAAGTAGGGCACACAGCTCTGATTGACAATCCTTTTTTTTAATTTGAGATGGGGTCTTGCTTTGTTGCATAGGTTGATCTTGAACTTGTGAACTCAAGCGGTTTTCCCACCTCAGCTTCCTGAGAAGCAGGACTACAGGTACCACCATCTTGCTTCACTCTGACCACTGATAATAAATACACCCTTTGTGAAGGAATTCCAAGTGTGGATGAATACTTTTCTAGCAGTTTATTTCTAGCAGAAAATCCTGAAAGCAGATCTGCCAACCATGTCTTCTGTGAAGGAAGTGATCCTGCATGCCAAGGTTGTGTTTCTGTCCTAAATTATCTGCTGGCACAGTGTAGGGCACAGGTCCTTTCATGCCTACCAGGAAGAGGCTTCAGGGCATCTCTGCAAAGCCCAGTGCAGGCCCAGGAGTCTGGCAGGAAGTGTTCCATTCTCACCATAGCCGTCCTTGCTATGGGACTCCAAGCAAGCTTTGTAACCTCTCTGCACCTCCTGTCCTGAGGTAATGGTACCCACGCCATTAGGGTAAGGATTAGTGAAGATATTGCAAAGAAGGTGCCTGTGAATCTTCCTGGCTCAGGTGCTGTGAGGACATAGAGGACATAGACAAGGTGCTTCCTGCACCACCTGTCACCTGTCCTTCTCAGTCACTCGTTTGTTCCGGGGACTCTGGATGATGTGGGATGAACGTAGGTGTGTGCTGTATGAAGCAGGCCGCCCTGGGCTTCTGGTAGTTGAAGGGCTCACAGAAGAAAGGGTCTGGGTGTGACTTAGCAGAGCTAGCAAGGTCCCTCTGGACTCTGAAAGAGTCAGTGTTATTGAAAGACAGGCCAGGCACACATTGGAAAGACAACAGCCTCACTCAGGATTTGCAGTTCTGAAGAAAGACACATAAGCCCTCAACTGGCAAGGAGACCAGGGCCTGTCTTCTGCCCCACTAGAAATACCATATGGAAATTTAACAGACTTTCAAATTTTCTAGGACCACAATTAGCAAAATGGAAAGAAAAAATAGAATGGATTGTTTTTGTTGCTATTGTTTTTGAGGCAGGGTCTTACTATGTAGTTGACCTGGAACTGGCTATATAGACCAGACCAGGCTGTCTTGAACTCACAGAGATCTGTCTGACTGTGCCTCCTGAGTGCATGAATTTATTTAATATTATGTTGGGTTTAACCCGGTAATTCTAAGCTGTTATTGCTTTGTCTTGTGATCAGCATAGTTAGTAATAAAACTTTATGTATTTTGGAAATTGAGTGTGTTTTATGCTTAAGGTACATTTGTGTAGGACAACCAGTCACCAGGAAAGGTGGCTGACTGCTGAGTGTCTCAATGTATCCTTAGCTTCCTTTTTCTACTTTTTTTTACTTGAGAGTTGTATTGATGAGCCTGTTGCCATAGCAGCATGAGGCATATCAGGACTGGGTGTGGTCAGTATTTGTCCTATTAGGATTTCTATTGCTGTGATGAAAAACCATGACCAAAGCAAGTTGGGGAGGAAAGAGTTTCTTTGGCTTACACTTCTACACTGTAGTCCATCCCTGAAGGAAGTCAGAGCTGATGCACAGGCCATGGAAGGGTGCTGCGTACTGGCTTGCTCCTCATAGCTTGTTCAGCCTGCTTTCTTATAGAATCTAGGACTACCAGCCCAGAAATGGCACCACCCATAATGGGCTGGGCACTTCCCCATCCATCACGAATTAAAAAAATGCCCCATGGGCTTCCCTAGAGCCCATTCTAATGGTGTCTCCATCCTCTGAAATGGCTTTAGCTTGTGTCAGGTTGACATAAAACTAGCCAGCACAGTATTTTTTGGAAGGAGTATGTGGGTTTACATCAAGGGCATCTCGTTTGCTCATGTCCTCTCTTCGGGCACACTCTTTAGCAGATCTCCATATGTGCAGGGTCACCCAAGTGATCTGGATCAGAGGTCCAGCAGCTCAACCCCAGGCTATCACAGGTGGTCTGCCATTGAGTGATTGACTACTCAGTTATATAACTACAAACGTGTGAAGATACTTGTCTGGGAGAAATTATTGGACACCAACAGTGTTCCTTTGTATACATTGGAAAGATTGGTGTGGTGGCAGGTCTCATAGTCTCTTATGTCTCTGTCCTTCCTTTTGTTTCCCATTTCCTAAGTCAGTAATGGTGTCCTAGGCTGCAACACACAGGATGCCCCTTGTCTGCAGTAATCTGGGTGTTCAAGGGCTGCAGCGTGCGAGGTCTCTCTGGGCTGTACTACTCTGGGTGCTCCTGTGCTCTGTCAAGCCTGGTGTCCCTGGGTTTTGATGCTGTGCTCAGCTCTTCCTTCCAGCTTCCTCAGAAGTTTGGTGATTGAGTCACTCTTCATACCCAATTTTATAGATGAGAAACTTGAGGCTTAAAGAGGCTATGAGGTGTTCCTGCAGCTATAAAACTGATCTGTTGTCAGGATAAGAGCCCTGTCACTGCTTCCCAAAGCCATGCTTGCCAGCAGCAAGAACTGGAAGAAGAGGCAAGCAAGACTTGGAGAGAGGAGGTGCAGGACTGAGGCTTGGTGGTCCTGCGGAGGGCTGGTGGGTGTTCTCAGAGTTGGGTCAGAGTATGGGAAGTAGGTGCTGAAGAAGATCCATGTGACTTCCTACAGTTGGATGGAGCAGAAGGAGATGGGAGACTCATAGCACCATTAGCCTTTCTCTGCAGCATAGGATGTTGTGCCAGAGGAAAATGGGTAGAGTGGGACATTTAAAGAAAAAGAAAGTTGTCTGAGCCATGAAGACTGTGCTGGACAGTTTTATGCCAACTTGACACAGGTTAGAAGTCATCTGACAGATGGGAACCTCAACTGAGAAAATCTTGTTGTAAGAAATTTCTTAATTAGTGATTGATGGGGGAGGGCCCAGACCATTGTGGGTGGTGCCTTCTCTAGACTGTTGGTCCTGGGTGGTCCTGGATTCTATAACAAAGAGGACTGAGCAAGCTATGGGGAGCAAGCTAGTAAGCAGCTCCTCTCCATAACCTTTGCATCAGCTCCTGCTTCCAGGTTCCTGCCCTGTTTGAGTTCTTATCCTGACTTCTTTCAGTGAAGTGTCAGTGCTGTAGAAATGTAAGCCAGATAAGCCCTTTCCTCCCAACTTGCTTTTTGGTCATGGTGTTTCATCGCAGCGACAGAAAGCCCAAGACAAGACCCAGGGCAGAGTGTCTTATGAGTTTCTGACAACCTAGCCAAGAACTCTCTGTGCAGCCCTTAGAAAGCTCTCCCGTGCCAGCTGTCCTGGTGACTCAGATGAGCCTGGAAGAGTACAGTTTGGTTCTGTGGACCCAGGCCTAAAAAGTGTTGATGGGGTCAAGGTAGGAGAAGCTGAGACTACTGATATGGAGACCAGACTGTAGTTAGGGCTCAAGGAGCTGACAGGGGCCTTGGGGACCTTAGGGGCTCTGGACTTCACATATGGGAGCCCCCTCTCTATTGTGTGTCTTTAACACCAGTGAGTTAGAAGTTTCCAGAGTGAAGAGGGACTTTATAAGATTCTGTGTGGTAGGCAGCTTCTTGAGAGAGGTGTTCAGTAGTCCCACAGCTTCTCTGGCTGATCTTACAAGGCCATGACTTCCTGCTAGAATCCAGGAAAATACATGAAAGTCTTGCTGTGCTGTTTGGTTTTTGGTTTGATTTTGCCCTTATCTTGGTTGGGGGCACATACTTCTTATATGAAATGGATCAGTACATATAGCTTAGAATTCCTTAAGCAGAGGGTCCAAGGACAGGACCTAGATCCCCAGCTGACTCATCTGCCACTCTTCACAGGCTACAGGCAACTCTCAGGTCCCCAGATGAACTGCTAGTAGTTTCTGCCCATAAGGGAAGAACACAGCAAGAGCCCCTGGCTTTATCAAGTAGTCTTAGGCTGTGTTCTAAGGCCAACCATGTTACCTGTCCATGAGGTCAGGAAAATTCAGTGTCCTATGCAGAGCAGTGAGATACCTCCATCCCAGCTGACCCTCTGTGCTAGGCATGGACTTGAGAGAGGCCATTTGATGGGGCCAAGGAGCTACACCTAGTGGATCCCAAACTAGAAATCCGTAGACCCAAGTGTGGGGTACCTGTTACTCAGCCCACATGGATGTAGGAGAGCCCACACCTGAGCCTAAGGGCAGTGGGTGTTTAGAGCCTGGCATTTGTAGCAGGGCTGGTGAGCTCTTTTGTCCCTCTGTGCTTATTCTGGTGGTGAGCCTCCTGTGGTACGGCCTGCAGGATGTAATTCCTTTTTAGGTCACCAACACTCCTCTTTGGAGGAAACCTACCTAACAAGGCCTGGTTGTTGCTATTTTTAACTCTGCTCTTGGCAGTGTACAGGGTTGATGACCACAGGCTCACAGTGCAAGCTTCCTGGGAGCTGAGTACGGCCCTGTGTTTGGGCATCTGCACAACGTCACAGAGAAGGGACTTATTGTTGAAAGGCTGTGCATCAACCTCCTTCGGTTTATTTAATTCCCTGTGCTTTTTCTAGCCAAAATATCTAGTTCACTCTTTTCAAAATATTTTTAATATGTTTAATATTAAATATTATTTAATATATTTTGAGCTTTTCTTGAAGAATATTGTTCAAGGAAATGACAATAGAACCCCTGTACGAACTGTGTTATCTCTAAGTCAGAAGCAGTTTCTTGTTTCCTTGAGAAGACCTGTTAGTTTCATTGTTAGGCAAGGGCAGTGTTGAATGGAGCTCCATATAGTACACAGCCACACCCTATGGAGGACTGGAGTTTGTTTTGCAGTGTGCTTCTTGCCAGTGGTGTCATGATGTGACATTCTATACCAGCTGACTTTGCATTTTTTTAACTAATAATATTTATTCTATGTGTTTTCACATCATGTATCTCGATCCCATTGATTTCCCATCCCTTTGCATCTGCCCTCCACCCCTGCACCCACCCCCAGAATAAAACAAAATTCAAAAGAAAAAAATGAAGAAAATAAAATGAGAAAAAAAAATTTAAAAGGAAGGGGGAGGAATTAGAATCTCATAATGGAAACTGTAGTGTGACCTAACAAGTCACACTGTATACTCCTTGGTCAATACATCTCTACTTGCAAGTGTTCATTACAAAGAATCATTGGTCTGGTTCAAGGACTGTGGTCTCTTCCACACGTTCAGTACTGGGCACCCACTAGGACTCTTCTTGAACATCCTGCTGACACCCTGTGTTGTGAATATCCTGCAACTTTGGGTCTGTGGGTCACCTATGCTCCAGCAGATCATAGATGGGGTGGATGTTGGGGCAGACCAAGTCATAACCCACCTCCCCTAACAGGTTTGAATCTGTTGATTGCCCTGTTAGGAGACAGGGCCTGCTCTCCCATGTGCCCCAGGCATTAGTGGGCATGAGGGAGGGCTTCTTAGCCCTGCCCATGTTGCCATAAGGCAGATGAGAAATAGGGCCACTCTCCCATGATCATATCTTTAGACCTGGTTCACTCACACTGCACTAACAGGGTTGACTCTTTTGGGCCACTCTGTTGAGCTTAAGGACCTACTCTCCCAAGTGTTGCAGCTGGTAGGAGTCAGGAACAACTCTTCCACTCTTATGACCATAGGACCAGCTCTCCCACCTGCCCCAGGTGTTGAGAGGCATGGGGGGCTTCTTTCTTTTGCCCATGCTACCTCAAGACAGATGATAAATGGGGGCATCTCTCCCATGCTTACAACTTTGGGGCTGGCTAACCTATCCCTTTACTAACAGAGTTGGCTCTATTGTGCTGCCCTAGTGAGGTGTAGGGCCTGTTCTCTTGAGTGTTGTAACCAGCTGACTTTATACTGTATCCTGCAGACATCCTGCTGTGAGGCAGCCTGTGAAGTCCACTGGCTTCACCAAGAAAACTGATCTTACTGCTCTCAAGCCAGCTACATTGCTTGCCCAGGTTCTTCAAGGGCACAGAGTTTCTTCCAGTGGCCAGTTAAGGGCAGCCCAGGATCCAGTTGATTGTCTTATAGCTTGTGAGGACTTTGCATGAGGTCTCTACCCTCCCTAGTCCTGAGTGGGGCAGGTCTGTGCTCATCATGTTGACATCTCTCTAGCTCTTGATGCAGTTTTTGGCATGAATGCTGAGGTGAAAGCAATACCACTTGTCTTCCTGTGCTCTGAGTACTTGGTGTAGTTGTACATTTTTTTGTTGGGACCGCCAGCATGCAAATAATGGCATGGAGACTTATTAATTATGAAAGTTTGGCCTTTAGCTTAAGCTTGTCCCCAACTAGCACATTTAACTAATTTAACCAGCTACTCTTAATCTACATTCTGTCATGTGGCTCAGTTCTGTACCGAATATCTAACTTCTTCAGTCTCATTGGCATCTAGCTGATGACTCCACCTTTCTTTCTCTCCATATTCTTTTTCTCTGCCCAAAGTCCTGCCTTTACCTCCTGCCCAGCTATTGACCGTTCAGCTCTTTATTACACCAATCACAATACATCTTCACATAGTGTACACATATCCCACAACATTTCCTCCTTTTTGTCTAAATAGAAAGGAAAAGGTTTAACTCTAACACAGTAAAATTATATATAACGAGAACAATTATCAGGTATTGTCTAAAAAAGAAGGAAAGGTTTTAACTCTAATATAGTAAAACTTTATTCAATAAGGACAATTATAAGGTAAGAATTAAATTTACAATGTCCAGTCCATATGTATTTGGCAAATATGGAGAAATTATCTATCCTATCTTAGTGAGTTCAAAGTTTTATTCCTAAAGCATTTTCTATCATAACTTGTATTACCATTCTAAAAATATCTTTTTAAACCTTAAAACATCTTAGATAAACAACTTAAGCTTTTATGTCTCTCAATCTTTATAAACTTTATACCTCTCTTATGAGTTTCTTTTTTGAATTTGGTAACAAGGAAAAGTGTAACTATAACTATTTAGTCTTCAATTCTATCAAAGATCTGAGAAGGATAAAATATTACCTGAGTAAATAGGAAGTACAAGCAACTTTCAAAACTGTAGACATGACAGAAACAGCTGAATGCCTAGACATTCACCAAAGATTTTTCTGCATCCATTTTTGATCTACAGGTCTAGATTATTTGACAGACTTTTCTGCGAAGCTGAAATTTTGAAGAACTTCTTTACCTTGTCTTAGCAAAGTATGGTAGTCACTTCTTTTTGTGTCTTGCTTGTCCAATTTAAATAACATACTGCAGCATTTAAGGCAAGGGCAGTTTCTTGACCAGTGGTTAATTTGTTACAATGAAGGCAAACTCTATATAGAGGTACTTTGATGCCTTTCATCATTTTTTTGAAGAAAATTGGTGCTACCAGGAGCAAATGTATCTCACTATCATGAAAAACTTTGTTATTAAAATACCTTAAATGCCATATTTTGTAGGTCTTTGAAGTATTTGAAGACTATCTGCTTATCTAAAATATATCTCTTGTTTGACCTTGAAAACCTATCTAACCTGGTCACAAGTTTGATTTTTAGATGACTAACTGCTAACTTATATTTATAACTTATCCTAAATAATAGTTTCAAGGACTTAAATAACTCTTAAGGACTAGAAATTTACATTACATTGTTAAATGAGCTGCAGTGGCACAATACCTTAAACAAGAGTAGAAACATACATACAGTATAACAAAAATAAAAATAACCTTAAACTTATATCAGTGTACAAAATCCATACCAATTTAAAATATTTAAGACTAGTAGTTGCTTTATTAGTTTAAAAGTAGATTGAATAATCTACCCTTTTATCCTATTATTTCTATATTCCTTTTTCTTTTCAGAATGAGATCCCTGAATCTAATCTTCTTTGCTTAGTTTTCTCCCATACTATGACCAATAACAACTTGTAGCCAAACTCCATAAATAATGATAAACACCCATCATTCATTAAACAGCCCCAAACTCCACCTCTTGGGAATGTGGATGTTATGTTCTCTAGACTGCTTCCTGTTGTCTGGGGGTGATAGTATCTTTATGGGACCCTGAGAAAATTGGGATATTGGTCAAGTCCTGGGAAAACTAGCTGTATTATTTTTTGTTTAGTCTCTGTGTGATGGTAAAGTATAGATCTTATCTGAAGTCTTGACTGGAGTAGTCTGTGAGGTTGGACTATCTCAGCTAGCAACTTTGAAGTTGCTCTAGATGCAGAATTTTGAGGAAACTGCAACAGAGGCATTCTGAGAGGCTGGATCACCTGGGCTACTTGTTTTTATTGGTGTCTGGTTCTTTTTTCTGAAAATACAAACTTTTGATTGTAACATATCTGCATTAACATGAGTATGGGATGTGTGGTGTGCACAAGTCAACTAAAGATGATTTTTTTTTGTTCTGTGTTTGAGTAGGTAAAAGGCATCTGTCAACTTTATAAATCCGTTTGGATTACAGATCCAAACTGTAATATCTTAAGTCATGAAGACTCTGTAACCAACAAGATTTATCACATCTCACCCAGTCTTAGAGTGTTTCCATATTGAGGGATCAGCATATATGTCACCTGTCCTGTAGTCTTTCTTGACTTTTTCCTCAGTCTATAGCCAAGATCCCCAGAAGGTCACCCCTGATCAAATCTGATCTTTATTAATTTTGACAGAATCCATAGCTTTTTGTTTCCTGTGAAAACAAAAGTACAACCTCTTCCCCAAGGCAACACATTTCCTGACTTCCATTCTGAGTCCAAGAATATCTTGGAATCTCTAACGTATATGGACTGGTTTAATTTATCAGTCCCTTTCATAATCCAATATCTCTCAGCAGCTGCCATTCTCTTCATTAGCATTTAAACAATTCAGAATTAACAAAGCAATTATAAACGGCCCAAACTCCCTGTGTTACAATATTTTTCATTCTTATGTGGCTTAATTTTTATATTACTTTACTTTTTCTTTAAAGACTATTATTTTTAAACTATCTTTTATGACTGTCTATGCCTATTTTCTTTTTTCTTCAGTACCTAAGCACCTTTGTAAGTATACCATTTTAGAGGTGTGTGTGTGTGTGTGTGTGTGTGTGTGTGTGTGTGTGTAGACCTGGCTTTTTGCACGTCTAAAGCCATACCCTTGCAGCGTTTTCTGACCACGGGAGATAAATCTTAAACTGCTAGGCTACTGCCATGGAGTGGTGCTGGCAACTGCCTCTACCCCCGTCATGAGACTAGCCTCATGTGTCATACCAGTGGGTACTGGCCCTGGAGCTGCATTTACTCTCCCCAGCGCTGGGAATTTGTTTTGTCTGCCTGAAACAGGAGTTTGTACTCAGTGTCAACTGCTCAAGTGCTCAGCTGCACAGCAGGGCCTCTTAAAAGAGCCCTACCTCTGTACACTGAGCCTACTGGAGAGATTGCTTTCTCAGGCGCTATGTGAATATTCGAGCCCCAGGTTGGGTGCCAAATATGGTTGTACTTTTTCATCAGGCTCACCAGCCTGCAACCTGGTACCTATGTTTTCGATCAGTTTCTACAGCAAATTGTCTAAGGAGGGCAATTACATTACAGATCCTCAACTGATGCCTGGGTCTCTGAAACAGGTGGAAAAGCAAGAATCACAGTTCTGTGTAGTTCCTGGACAGAGTTTGCTCTTCCTCTGCTGACCCTACCCATTGCTAAATGGACAGATACAGCTGGCTGATTTGCTTACTGGAGCCTACAGAAGTGCTCAGGAGCTTTTAAACTAGACATTCATTATTGCTATTATTAAGAATCAAATTATCTGAACCCATAATGAAGTAAGTGACAGTAAAACTGAAGTTAGTGATTGCTTTGGGCTCACCTCTTCTTAATGACTTTCTTGTGCTGTCTTTGCCTGTGGCCCTAGTTGACCTGACTGTGCTGTGAGTCTGGAATTGCTGCATTGCAATGAATTGCTGATGTTTCCATCCCCAGGGTGTTGGTGTGTATTAGTGGGTTAGGGGAATTGGCCACAGGGAAAGGGGTAGGTGCTGTGTGCAACCCTTTTCCAACCTGCAGTTGCCTACATAGTGAGTTGAGAAAGAATTCTCATTTGACCACTGAGAAGACGTATGTTTGTTCCTTAGGGCAGTGATTCCTGGGATGTTTTAGAAAGAAGATTGTGAGCCTGCTTTGTCTCATGACATTGTAGCTAAATTGCTTAGCTGTCTCAGATCCCCTGGCACTGGCCCTCTCCCTGTCTTCCCACAGAGAGTGGCAGTATCCTATTCTTGTGCCCTTGGGACTTTCTGCTTTCTCAGCATAGTGTTTACATGTGCCTTACAAATTACTACATGGCTTCATTCCCTTATAAAAGATATAGCTCTTTTTTAATGTTATCTAAAAATGTCCAACAGCATGTCACTAAAAATTAGCATCTTCTCATATGCTCCTTTGAATTCCTTGTTGTGTATAGTGGTGGGGAGAGTTTTGAATGTGCTTTCATTGGAGCGTGCAGTCTGGCCCCTGTGCTAGCCTTTTAGGCAGCTGGGGATGCAGGATGCAGGTTCCATGCTGAGTGTTACAACAGGGCAGTTGTAAGGAACCTGCCTTCTCATCAGCAAGCTAGAAGAGGACAGAGATCCTGAAGGAGATCCGAATTTTCCACCAACCAGACATGCTCACTGTGACACTTGGCAGTGTTTTTAATTCCATTCCAGTGCTCCAGCAGGGACTGTGTGATCACTGGCTCAGTGCTCCAGCAGGGACTGTGTGGTCACTGGCTCAGTGCTCCAGCAGGGACTGTGTGGTCACTGGCCAAGGAGATGTAAGCTTTGATCTCTCTGGCTTTGTTTTTACTCAGTTAGACTACGCGTGTATTCAGCACATTTGCCTGGTCAGTATCAAGCCTGTGGATGTAGACGGTAGTGGCATGAACTCCAGGCCACCAGCCCCACACCCCATCTGAGCTTGTTTGTTTGTCTGTTTCTTTGTTCATCTATATGTCTGTCTGTCTGTCTGTCTATCAATCGATCATCTATCTGTCTGTCTCTGTCTAATGTGCAGGGGGTTTTTTTTTGGCCTACATGCATGTATGTGTGCCTCATGTATGTCTGATGCCCTTTATAAGAATGTGTTGGATCCCTTGGAACTGGTGATATGGATGGTTGTGAGCCACCATGTAGGTACTTGAAACCAAACTCAGGTCTCTAGAAAAGCAGGCAGTGCTCTTAACTACTGAGCCATCTCTCCAGCCCAGCAGTTTTGTGATTTTCTTACCAGCTCCTCTGCTTCCATTATCTTCAAGCAAAACTGGACTGTGGGACAAGTTATCCACAAATGTTCTTAGGATTATCTGCAAAGGACCAGGAAGGAGTCTCCTGCTCTTTTGTCACTCATCTGAAGGACAGCAGCAAGTTCTAGTGAACATCAGCCATGAACCGGATACCCAGGGTATTACTGCTCCTCATGTCATTGTTAGACTTGATTGTTCTCCTGGTAGAAACTAAAGTTTTGTGACTTTATTGGGATATTCTTCACATGTGGCTCACTTCATATGATTGGGATATTTAGTGAGGGGTTCTGATAGAAGTCTGTTCATGAAACCCTCAGCATGACCAAGATGTGATTGTGCATTGCATGTGGAGGCCTGGGGCCTTTGTCATCCCTTCTCTTCCTCTGCTACCACCAGGAAGCTAGCATGCTTTATGATGAGCCAGCATTTCTAGTTTCATTCATTCATTCTTTCATTTGTATAACAGGCCCTAATAAGTTATGTTATTTTCCTTGTGGCTCTTGTTCCTGTGGTCAGAGGACAGCTTCTGTAACTTCCATCCTTTAAGATGCATTAAGACTTGATTTTTGGGCAACAGAGACTTCTTTTAGAGAACACACACACCCTGACAAGAGCTCACATCCTGCAGGCACTGAGCGTGTGGTTCTGTTTTGTCATAGGTTTTGGCTTATGATTATCCTGTGTCCTGATTATGTTTATATTCATGAGACTATGGTGAATGTGTACATGTGTACACATATGTACCATGACTGTGAGTCTGCATGTGCATATGTGTTTTCACTGTCATTTTGGCCCAGTGTGCATTGTGTCATTGCCCCTTCTCCCAGGTTGTTTTCTTTCTTCCTCTCTGATTGCTTTGAAGTGTTCATCTTCTGATGCCTTTTGTGTCGTCAGTACTGCCCCCCGTCCCCATGCTCCATTATACTCACAGTGAAGTGGGTTTTTCTCTGTTTGACTGCTTCAAGCCTGTACCTTCCTAATGTGGGGCCCTGGCTGGCAGCACACCTGAGGCGTCCCTAGCCTCCCTGCACTTTGCACCTTTCACTTGCTGTCCAGGCTAGGCACTATGTCTCCTCCAGGGTTATCTGGTAGCTTGCTACAGGCCTTGTGAGGCTGGTGACTCAGTGGGTTTGGTTCTGGGAAGGATTTTGAACTGTTCCCTTTTACACAGCCATATCATGTAGAGTAGGTTACACAGCCTTGCCACTGTGAGCGCTGATACTGCTGGCCTGGCTCTTCCCTCCATTCTTCTTGTTCTGTGCACACTTTGCTTTTTGTTCTTTGTTTCCCATTCCTGCTCTGTTTTGGGTTTTGCATTTTGTTCTCCTTTCTGTTTTAGATGTTTGCCTTTTTTTTTAACTAACATTTTGGGTGGTTACTCTGGTTTTATGATACACGGTCATGTGTAATTAACAGCAGGGACTCATTCTGAGAAGTTTGTCATGAGATACTTTTGCCAGGCAAGCATCCAGCGAGTACTCCAGCCATTCAGTGTGACCCCTGGATGTAGTCAGGAGATACAATGATTAAAGATGGAGGAGGCTGTTGCTGCACAATAGGCAGACTAATTTAGGGAAGCTTTTTTTTAGTAAGGAGGAGCAGAACCCTCTGTCTGTGAAGATACAACACACTGAATTTTTATACCAGGGACAGCCATCTTATGGCCAGCTGTTCTATAATGCTTGTGCAGTACTGGCTGTATAGGATTGGCTGTGTCCTGGCATCACCACAGATACAAACACCGTGACATGATGAGGTGGTAGGATTTCCAGTTCCATTATGATCTTGGAGACCACTGTCATACACATGACTTGCCATTGACAGAGACATTGTTTTGAGTTCATGACGGGAGAGGTAGGAATGCTCCTCTGTCTGATCTATTGCATCTGAGTGCTGTGTGGAAGTGCTGAGGTTGTCTAGAGTGATATGTGGCTTAGAATCTCATCTGTGCATGCTGAAGAACCTAACAGGCACTGTCATTGCTTCAAACCTGAGATCTGTACCCCTACTAGCCAAATTTGATTTCAGAAACGAGGCCCAGCCCATGGTTGGTCTTGTGTTTTCCCTCAGCTTTTATACAGGCATGGATGGCTAGCCGAGCCCAAACAGACAGTCCCTACCCCGATGGCCTAGAGATACTACATTTTCTCCTGAGAACCTGCCTTGATAGTACTCCCAGCCTGCATTTTATGCTGTTTAGATGTCTCTGAAAATATATCTGTGGTTCCCTTCCTTGGACATTGCTTTTACAGAGTCCAGCCCTAGCCTAGGTCTTTGCCGTTATTGTTTGTAGGTTGTCTGCCCCAGAGACCTGTGGATCTTGGAGTTGATGCTTCCGAGTTTCTGTTTCAGGTGCTCTAGGAGACTGTTCCTGGGCAAGTTCAAGTCTTGGTTTCCTCGATGGTGGGGGTCCATGCTGCTCTGCCCTGCTCTGGCTTTCCTGTCCCAGCTTTGCATCATTCCTCCCTTGCCCCTGTTCCGTCCTCCCGCTTTCTTCCTGCCCAGCACTTCTCATGAACATGCTGATGTTGCTGGTTGTGGCATTTATCTTTTACTTGCTCTTTTCTGGTGCTCTTTGTGACTTGTTCCTTATACTGTTAACTTTGTTCCTTCCTTGAGGTTACTGTGGTCATCTCTCAGTCTGTTTGGCTCTTAGTTTCTGATTGAAGTGGCTCTGGCTCTATTACAGGCAGAGTGGATGTAGCTTACTCTGCTGCGTGGTTGTTCTGCAGAGGCTTCTCTGTAGACAGGACTTTTCAGCCTTTAAGTGGTTAATAGGGTTTTCCACTGGGAACCCAGGAACTCCCAGAACCTCTCATTGCTGCTGCCGCTGGTGGCAGCGATGGTAGTTTCTGAGATTCCTGGTGTGCTGGCGCCCTCTCCTGTCAGTTGTTGAGTCTAGGAACCCTGGCCAGTTGTCACTTAGTTCCTGATTGTTACTTCTTGAACTTTATGGTTCTTGTCTTGTCTAATGCTTTCTTTCTTTTTATTTTTTATTTTTTGGGGGAAGAATCCTCCCTTCATGCTTTACTGCCCAGTTACCTGGGATGACTTCTTATTTTTTTCTTTGTATTTACCTACTTAAGCTGTAGACCCATGAGATTTCCTTTGAGCCCACACACTGGAATCTGCCCCGTAGTCCTTGGGACATATCCCGTTTCCTGATCTAACTTTTTGCTGATCTAGAAGCCCTGATCCAGGGTGGGGTGGTAGCTGCTATATTTGTTTTCAGTCACACTGAGGCTGAGGTGTAGGTTATTCTGCTTATGTGTAAATACATGTATCATTTGTATGTGGTGTTGTACATGTGTAACATGTGTTCAATATATGTAAATTGTATATATAGACATATATGTATTTATATATGTCTGTCTGTCTATCTATCTATCTATCTGAAATTTGGAGGGACAAATTTTGGTGATTAAATTTAACCATCCTAGAAGCTACATATCTAAAGCAGTAAGAAGCCATGCTTCTGGTTGCCTGGGCTTTTCGTCCACTCTAAGGACTCTAGAGACCTTTTGGAAACCTCTGCCCCAGTGTTGTTCAGGGCAGAGCTGTAGTTAAGATTTTCTGAATTTTCATCTTCTATGAAGTAGTATTTATTTTGCCTTTGTTCCTGATGGATGTGGCCTGTGTTCTTGTCAGCATATGAATCTGTTCCCTGCATGACATCGGGGGACTGGAGTATCTCCACTGAGTCTGTGTTTTATTTCCTGTCTTTACATGGACATAGGATTTTTTTAGTCTTTGGCTTTCATAGGTTTGGTGGTGTTTGTTTTTTCTGGCTTAGCTTGCCAGGAATCCATCGACTTTCTAGAGTTTGTGAATCTCAGAGAGCTAGGAAGACTTTTAGCTGTGGTTGTGTAAAGTGACTTTTTTCTGCTCTGCTCCCCTCCTCTTCCTTCGTATTCCAGTCACAGTCCTCTGCCGCATAAGGGCTCAGTCATCCGTGTTTCTCCCGAGAGGGACTCATATACCACATGGTAGATAGGTTGTCATGCAGCTAAAAATTTCTTCTAACCCAAGAAAAGTGCAGCTGAAGAAGCAAGAGAAGAGGGCATACAGAAGAGGGAGGAGGACCCTAAGGACATGCATCATGGAAGCTTAGCAGAAGTGGACTTCAGCTTACTTCATAGAGCCTGAAAATACCAGAGCCCCTGGAGGGGCCTTTCTTTTATTTCTCCTCCTCCTCCACCTCCTCCTCCTCTTATTACTATTATTACTATTATTATTATTATTATTATTATTATTATTATTATTATTATTAGCTTTTCGAGACAGGGTTTCTCTGTATAACAACCCTGACAGTCCAGGAAATTGCTGTGTAGATAAAGCTGGCTTTGAGCTCACAGAGATCCACTCGTCTCTGTCTCCTGAGTGCTGGAATTAAAGGTGTGCACCACCACCACCTGACCTGGAAGGTCCTTCTTAACATGGAAAGTTCTGGGTATGATACTGGCCTGCTGATGAATCTGTTATGAAAGTAAGCATACTGCAAAACCTCTTGAAATATAGTCCATGAGAGAATGAACACACCAACAGCAAAGCATTTTAATGTACATCTGTGAGGAGATGGGCACACACACAAAGCCCATGGACATAAATCTATGAGAACAGGCACCTCAGCAAAGCTCTGGCTCTCAGTCTATGAGGAGAACAGGCACACCAACAAAACACCTGGATGTAAGTCCGTGAGGAGAACGGACACACCGGAAGAGCATCTGAATGACCTCTGAATGATACTCCTGTTTGAGTCCTTGTTAGACAGGTCCTAGGTGTGTGTTCTCATGAGGGAAGCATGTGCTGTTAGCAGAGTGGCCCAAGCTGGGGCCAATGTGTGGAACCTACAAGGAATATCTGTCTACCTAGCACATGCCCCTGGCGCTGCTGCTATGACCATATGGGGCCATCCTGGACTGGCCCTCTGAGGTGACCACTCTTCATCTATACCCCAGTCACACAGACTGTTGGGATCTCAGGAGACAACAGCGCCCATTGCTTCCCTGGCCATGGTGGATGTGTTATAATGTAATTGTCATTGTGGACTCCATATTCCCAAGTACAACAAGTTAGGACCCGAGTCAAATGTCCAGACATGAATGAAACAAAGGAGCCCTGCCAGGTGGTGGTGACCCATGATTTTTTCTCATGCCAGCTCATGGCTCTTTCCACCACCTGTGGGATAAGCCTCATCTTTAATCACTAGAAGCAGCTTATGCAGGGCAGGAACTGACCCCAAGGCACTCAGTGATAGTCATGGGTGATCTCCAGTTTACCAGATCAGTGTGGAGACAAATCTCAGAGATGAGGAGTAGAATCCCGGGCAAGATGAAGTCATCAATGTGCATGGCCTTAGGCAAAGCTCGTGGGGGCTATCCTTGGGCACGGCCTTAGGCAAAGCTCGTGGGGGCTATCCTTGGGCACGGCCTTAAGCCAAGCTTGTGGGGGCTATCCTTGGGCACGGCCTTAGGCCAAGCTCGTGGGGGTTATCCTTGGGCATGGCCTTAGGCCAAGCTCGTGGGGGCTATCCTTGGGCACGGCCTTAGGCCAAGCTCATGGGGGCTATCCTTGGGCACGGCCTTAGGCCAAGCTCGTGGGGGCTATCCTTGGGCATGGCCTTAGGCAAAGCTCGTGGGGGTTATCCTTGGGCATGACCTTAGGCAAAGCTCGTGGGGGCTATCCTTGGGCACATGTCACCACTCATCAGGCTCATGTTCTTGAAGTTGCAAAGCACCCTGGTTTTCAGGAAAAGTCAAAGTCTATGTCACACACACCAGAGCTGGCAGAGGCAGAGCTTGGGAACTCACAATAAGATTAGAAAGGATGTTTCCTGCCCAGCCTGGGCTGGGTCAGAATTTGTCAGTGCTGGCCCACACTTGATAGTTCCTATGCAGATCTTCTCAGCACTTCCTCTTTCCATTAAAAGTCTTGGCTGATATTATACAAGAAACATTGCAGTCATACTTTATTTTTTAAAATTTTATTGCAACAGAAAAAGCTAAAGTACCCTTTGACCCCTGCCAGTCAGCCAGCTATCCTTCGAGAGTTGTTCTTGTGATTTGTATGAGGCTTCAGCTTCCATGTCACATGACCCGAAGCCAGCTATTCAGGGCCCTGAGACTTTCAGGGTTGTTTAGGGTTTTATTTGATGAACTCTTAATCCCCTTTCTGAAGCAGTCATAGTAGGGTTGAGGTCCTTCCTGGGTGAATCAGGTGGGCTCTTTGCAATGCCTGCACTTTCAGATATACACAGTGCCCTTATGCCCTAAGTGTCTGTGGTACACGGGCTGTGCTCTCTCTGGCCCTGGTGCTGGCTGTAGCTTTGGCTGATGCTCAGGTGGACTCATTACTGCTATGGTCCTGTGGCTGTGCTGACATCTGCTGTGTATGGTTAGCATCTTGTGCTTGCTGGCATTCAGTTTGTAGCTGCCTGCCAGACACAGCTCATTATCTATCCATCTATCTATCTATCCATCTATCTATCTATCTATCTATCTATCTACCTACCTACCTACCTACCTACCTACCTACCTATCTACAGTGTTTTTCTGTGTAACAGCTCTGACTGTCCTGGAACTCATTTTGTAGATAAGGCTATCCTCGAACTCAGACATCTGTCTGCCTTTTCATTCTGAGTGCTGAGATTAAAGGCCAGAAGCTGCCCTTTTTAACCAGTGACCTTCAGTGGAGCAGACTAGCCTGCTGGGTAGGTGTGACCCTTCAGAGTACCCACCCATCTACTGTGTTCCTCCTTCTCTTGGACCTTTCCCCCTGAGTCTGATCTTGCTGTGTCCACTGTTCTGTCATGTGGAAGATAGCACTAGCCCTCTTTCAGGTGATACCTAAAGTTATCTTGTGGCCACAGCATGGCCTGATCTACCTTCTTCCATTGTTCATTGTCCTCTCTGTCATGGTGAACTTATCTTTTCTTCTGGAGTGTTTGGCAGAGTCTAAACTCTTTCCAAGTAGTGCTCATGGTGTCTGGGGAGAGATTTCTATGCCTGGTGCCATGCCATGCCTGACTTAATTAGGCTGGGTTTTTTCTTGATAGCCTGTAGCTCCTTCCCTCGCAGCCCATGGGTGTGTGGGAGTCTTCATGTAGCTGTTCATCTTAGATCCTTCTCTCTTGGTAGCATGGGTAGATCCTCTTTTGTGGGATCATAGTTGAGCCTTGAGTTCCAGTCATCCAAATACTGACCTTTGTGTTACTAAGGTTACTAAGGCTGTTTTCTTAGACAACAATAAAAACTCATTTAGAGGGGAGAATGTTACTTGGAAGTTAGATGAAGACATGAGGTGAGGTGTTGTGTAACTCTGTTCATCGAGTGAAAGTTGTGACTTTTGGGAGACGTTCCTCCTGATTGGGCCTGGGGCTGTCAAAAGGAAGAGCAGAGAAGCTAGCAGGTGCCTGCTTACAAGGGACCTAGGGTGTTCAGGCTTTGAACAGGAGGCTGTTAAAGTGGTTTCCATCAGCTTTCATGAGCTGAGTTGAAGACTGCTAGCACTGGTGTTAATTCATCTTTAATAGAAAGCAGGGGCATCACCATGGATACCAGCATCCATGCCTGAGTGTCATGTTACTCCTCCACCTTCACTTTAGTTTAATAGAGCTAAGTAGTAACATCCTGAGGAGTTCTAGGAAGCTGGACTCAGCTGAGGTCATGAGTCTATGAAAATCATCATATGAGCTCATCCTTCACCCCCATTTCTTGTGCTACACTGTGTGTGAGGAATGCAGTGATAAAACCACAGGGTGACAGAGAGTTTCAGGTGGGGCACTGTGCCTCTGAACCGCAGTCCTCACCTCTTTGAGGAAAGTGTGCATTGTCGGTAGGCCACAACGGGGACAGGTGGCTTCTAGGAGCTGCAGGGATGGGAGAGATCAGCTTGTGGCTCTTATCTTTGAGAGGAAAGGCTTTTGTCCACTGGTAGCCACTGCCCATGTGACATGGTCTTCATCATGTGCTGATGTTGGTCCTGGGCCCTGGGGGAGTTCCCCATTGTAATGACTAAGTCGCTGAGATCCAGTCACTCCCTTCTGGTGCTGTCCTGGAGCACCTGCCCCGAGGCTGCACAGCAGCTGCTGGACTTGCTGCCTCACAGCTTCTACAACTGCAAGGCTTCTTATGATGCTCATATTGAAACATTGTGGAACGGAACCTGGAGTGCAGAGAAATACAGAGGCTGCAGGGCCATGGGTGGGGTGCTCATTACACCCAAATTGCATCTAAATCTTTGGCTCTAGCCACACTGGCTTCCAGCCCTGCTTGTGGGTTTTCCTGCTACCACCTTGGCCCTGTGGTGACAATAACCCCAACTTAGTGATTCCTTCTCTGAATCCTGTCTTCTAGCCCTTCCTTTCCACTGTGCTAGTTCCTCAATGGCTGCTGGGGCTCAGCCTCCCTTTAGTGATCCTCCCCTCCCCGCTGCTGCCCTTCCTGTGCTCCAGAAGGGCAGAACCAAGTGCCTCAGCACCTTCCTATCCAGGAGATGCTTGAGCTTCCTGTTTGTAGTGCCCATTACTGGTGAATGCAGGCCTATACTGCTGTCTGGACACACCGTACTGTACCACTGTTTGGCTAAAATGTTTAGGACTCAATGTATGTGTGGTGGGGAGGTCAGTTAAATCAGAATTCTTGCTGGTAACTTCAACAATGTGCTAAGAACCTTAATAGGGGGGCACGGGTAGGGTTTGTGAGCTATAAACAAGTTCAGGCCATGCCACTCAATGCCCATGAGATCATGGATGTTTTTCTGTCATACACCAGACTTCTCCTCCCCTACTGTGAATTAGACAATAGGGCAACACCTTGTAGGGCTAAAGAGAACACAAGATGTGCATATCTGGTGCTTTAGACATGAGACATGTACTGGAGTGAGCCTGGAAGCCAGCCTTGGTGATTCCTGATAAGAATGAGACTGTGCATAGTAACTCCATACATTCATGCCTACATGCCAGCACACGGGCAGTGCTCTCACACTAACTTAAGTTGACACTCACATCCTCATGCATGGTGCATGCACATGAGAACATGCTGTCACACACATGGTTGCCGGGGACTCAAGAGGTATGCATTAGCAGTGTTGATGTAATGAGGTTGTGACTTGTGTTGAGGGGTTTCTAGATAGAGATTCTCTTGTCCACAAGTATTACTTTGTTGTAATTAGAGAAAGATGCCTCTAGGTTACTGAAAAGGGTTCTCAGAAATTCTGAATCTTTGCTAAGGAAAGAGGCTAGAAATAAACTGTTGGAAGCATAAAGGTGGGAACTCATAGAATCTGTTAAGAACTTGTGGGCGCAAATGTATGGCCTGTGCCCTGCTGTCTGGGGATGTTCTGGCTGTGGAGATAGCGTGTGAGATGTGCCATGTTGCTTTGCTGTGGTTTTGTGTTCTAACTCTGTGCTTTCTCCCTAGGTCATGCACACACACAAGCCTCATTTCATGGCCTTGCACTGCCAAGAATTCGGAGGAAAAAACTACGAAGCCTCCATGTCTCACGTGGACAAGTTTGTCAAGTAAGTTTTAGCTGGAGCCTGTGAACTGGGGGTAGGTCTTTGGATGGGATGTGGTCTTGAATGCCACCCTTTGAAACTCATCTGTGGGTCGTGTTGAGGCAGGTACAGTTTTCCTCAGAGGTGTGGCTCAGAGTCTGGCAGCTGCTTGCCTCCAAAGAGTAAGCACCTGTGCTGCTAGGCTAGAGGGATAGATCTTGGGGACCCATTAGAGCACCTAGGGTGGATGGATGCTAGTCAGCCTGATGCAGTGGATGATGGATGATGGACAAGGACTGAGTTTACAGCAGCTTCTCTGCTTTGAATGCCTGGGAGATAGCATTATGTCATCCAGGCAGGAGACACTGTATGTGTGGAGCCAGTACAAATGTGTTCTGTGGCTCTTTAGAGGACAGAAGAGTCTGGGCTCAACCCAGGAAGAAGGGCAGTGGGGTCTCTTGAGGTAGCTCTGTGAATGGACACAGAGGGGAACAGGAGTAAGCAGGCACCCAACCCTGAGTTCAGGTCTGGAATTGGAACCTTTCTTCCTCTTTTGTGACTTTTGGACCCAGCTCAGAACCATTGTACCCATTCTGCCTTTTTTGGTCTTCTAGAGGCATCCTAACAATGATCAGAGAGGTGACTAGGGATGAAGAGGGACAGTCAGAATTTAGGGAATCCTGGATGTAGTTTTCAGTGGGGGAAATGAAGTTCTGGAAGTGCTGCAGAACCACATCAGGTTTGCTTTGGGTCATGTGTTGTTCCTGCTGTGTGGCTTTGAAAGAAGTCATCTAGGCCACAGCTTTGACTGTGGGGAATGTTAGAGAAGAAATGTCTATGTGGTGTTCCTGGGACCTGCCCTCCGGTGGAATAGCTTGGCATGGACACAGCTGGGTCCTGAATTTGTGGCTTTGCCTCAGTTTTCTGGCATGTACTGAAGGCGCTACCCACCCTGTGGGTCTCTAGTGTTTCCTTCATACCTGGCCCTGCTGCTGCCTCAGAGAGAGAGAGAGAGAGAGAGAGAGAGAGAGAGAGAGAGAGAGAGAGAGAGAGAGAGAGAGAGAGAGAGACTGTGCATATGTGCGTTTGTCTGTCTGTGTCTCTCTGTGTATATATGTCTGTATCTGTGTAAGCTGGAGAGGTGCACATGCCACAGAGCTCATGTGGAGGTCAGAGGATAACTTTTTGGAGTCAATTTTCCCCACTTTTATGTGAATTCTAGGGATCAAATTCAGGCTTCCAGAATTGTACAACAAATGCCGTTACCCACTGAGCCATCTTTCTGGCCCTTGTTTTCGCTTTTTCTTGCCCCATTACTCTTGTTTGCACCTGGCCTACACTTGACGAGAAAAGAGAAGTGCTCCTTCAGAGCTCAAATGCCCCTACTGGTGACAGCCAGGAACCGCAAGGTCTCTGTGTGTGGAAAGATCCTCAGCCAACCTGTTCACTGCAGTGTCTCCCCGGCAATGTGTGCTGCAGTCCCCACCACTCAAACTCTGGGAGCCTGATCAGGTGTCAGAAACCCCGCTCATTTCTCCCAAACAATCTATAACTTCAAGGCAGTTTTAATGAAAGTTTTAAAAACCATTTCCCCAACACGCTATAAGCAGATACTGGTCTCATGGAGAAGCATAGTGTGGAGCACAGCTGAAGCCGTCCAGAGGGAATCCGCGCTCGGCTGGCCAGAGCTCCAGCTCCGGTTGCAGCAATGAAACAACAAGTATAGGCAGAGACATGCTGGGTGGAATGTCTGGCCAGACTGCACCACCCCTGCTCCTGGTGCATGGCCTGCAGGCTGAGAAGTACTGCATCCTGCGTCCGGAAGATCCTGCGTCACAACGTCCCACATGGCTACCCTGCCTCAGAATGAATTCAGTTGTTGTAAAGTAGCGCTTGGAAGTGGGGATGCATCAGAGTAGCCTTGTGGCTTTGAAGTAAGGAGGGTTTCTTTTAGAATATGAAGCTTTGAAAATAGGATTTGCATGTTTGTCATGAAGAGCCATATTGTTATAGGTATTCTGAACAAAAGAAGAGCTAAGTCACCTTATGAAAAACATCTGCAGCACATGTCACTGACTGAAATCAGTGTTTCTGCCAAGTACCGCACGCTGATAAAGAAAAGAAAAGCTTGTGCCTGAGCAGCCGAGCATCTGAAGGGAGAGGTGCAGTGGGCGTTGAGCCCTGGGCACTTGCAGGCCAGTGACCTTCGAGAGGGAGGTCCCACCACTACTGTCCCTTCAGTGTGCTGTGTGTGGCAGCGGTGCGTGCCTTGTTGCTCTGGCTTTAAAGAGCAGCCGTCCTTGGAGAAGCTGGAGGCTGCCAGGTACCTTCCTGTGCATTTCCTGCACAGTCCCCTTTGCTCTTGACTGGCCTTAGCTTTTACCTGGACCATCTTCCGTAGCTAGAGAGCTTTCTGTACTGTTTATTCCAGTACAGGTCAGCTGCTGCTGATTCTCTCAGCCTTTGTTTGTTTGAACAAGGCCATTGTTCTCATTTTTAAAAGCTGCGTTTATTGGGAATGAATGGGAGCTTGTCAGTTCCCTCACTACTTCAAGGACGCCATGTCATTGTCTTCTGTGTTTCATTGTTCCTGACCAGAGCCCAGCCCTTGTGTCCATCTTCATCTTCTTGTGTATAATGTGCTTTCCCGGCGGCTCGCTTTCGTCTACATGCAGCTGCTTTGTCGCAGCTCATTTTGCTGTGCTCTGGTTTAATATTGTTTATTTTGACCTGTGTGTCTGTAGATTTGACCAAGTTTGGAGAACATTAGTCCTCTGTATCTGCAGGTGCTGCTTTTTGCACCCCCTTCCCTTTCCCTTAGACTTAGTGTTGCCCAGAGAGGCTCCGCCATCCCACATGGAGTGGGAGCCCCTACTGCACTGCTTTCAGGGTGTTCACTCTCAGTCCGTCCTGTGAATCCCCATTCTCCTTTGTCAGCCCCAGAAGCTCCTTTCTTCTGCACATTCCTATTTGCCTTTAGGTCTCTGATCTTATTTATAGTCACCATTTTAGATTCTTTCAGCTAATGCCGTTACTTTTGTTTTTCTGGGTCTAGATCTGTTGGTAGCTTATTTTGAAAAAAAATTTTGACACCAGCTTGTTGTTCTTTCCCATGTCAGGTAAATTTTAATCACATATCTGTGTGTATATGTGGGGGGGTGGCGCACAAGTTTCCCAATGGCGTGTGTGTGGATGTCAGACAAGAACTTGCAGGCATCTGTATTCTCCTTCCATCTTGTGTGTCTTGGGGGTTGAACTCAAGACATCATTCCACATCCCACCAGGCCACTTTGATGTGATTCCAGATGTGCCTGGTGTTCAGGGTTGGTGCCCAGTCATTTCTATCCTGATTCCTTGTGACCTGAATCCCAGTGCTCAGGGTTCGTGCCTGGTCATCTCTAGCTCCATTTTTTTTTTCACGCCCCCAAGCACTTTGAGGTCTGTGACTGCCAGCAGCAGTACCCCGAGGGTCCTCTGGAGTCTGTCAGAGCTCATCTGCTGTCCCTCCCTTTCCTAGACTTCCGGTTTCCTCTGGGGTCCTTCCCTAACGTGTACTTTTGGATCATACGCTGTGCCTGCTTCTCACTGCAGCAGAGGAGGAATGGCCCTTTATCTCATGTTCTAGGCTGGATGTGTGATGCTTCCTCTCTAGCCAGCCTAGAAGCAGCGATAAAATCTACTGTTTGGGAGGAGCAGTGGGAGTCTGCTGCATTGACTGGTGAACTCAAGCTGCTGTTTACTTTAAGGAAATGCTAGTCACTGTCCCTGTCCTCACTGAGGGGCTGCCTGGGCTCTTGGATAGCTGTAGGTGATGGCTCCTTACCTCTGTAGATCCCATTTCTGTCAGGTTCAGGTGTGAGCAGCAGATGGGGTGTGGCCTAAATGAGTCCCAGGTGTTTCCATCAGTGTCTTCATTCTGGGGAGGCCTTGAAGTGTAGGCATCTCCTAGGCCTGAGTGGAGACCGAGCCTGCCGTGTTGGCTGCTCTCTGTGTGCTGAGGACACACTGAACTTTGGTTTCACCTTGACTAGCATGGATCCTCCTCTCTCTCCTCCGTTCCCCACCACTTTGCCCCATTGGGGGCTGTGTGGGACTCTGGGTATATGGAAAATTTTTCCAAGCACGGCCGTGTGACTGGGAGCACACCTGTGGGAAGGCATGGCATTTGGGACTTTGCTTACTGTGTTTGCTCTTTCCCCCAGGGAACTACTATCAAGTGACGCAATGAAAGAATACAACAGGGCTCGCGTCTACCTGGATGAAAACTACAAGTCACAGGAGCACTTCACGGTGAGTCCTCTTTAAGCTGTGGCTTGAGTGCCAGGCCAAGGGAACCTGAGTCTTGGCTGTTCCTGAAGAGTGCTGAGTTGGATTGCATGACTGTCACAAGGCAGTGTGACTGTCCTATGAAAAACTTGAAAAACTTCTCACATTCTGTTGACTGTCGGGTGGTCTGAGTCCCTGAAGCCTGGCAGTACTGCTGGCTGAGGCTTAAGATTGCATCTTGAATTGCTAGTGCAGACAAAGCATGGGCAGGAACTTTGGATGTGGGTCGCCAATGGGTAGGCTGACCTTGGGATGTACTTCTCTTAGAAGGAGTAGTCTAGGGTCTCAAAGGTGGCTTAGATGACAGATTGGACTGGAACCTAGGTTGCTCTGGTGAACCCTCTTTATCAGTGCCTCTGATCTGGGCTTCACTATCATTCTGTAAGCCACGAGCAGGTCTCTAAAGTAGAACCTGCTTCAGACAGGTGTACCTGAGCACCAGTTCAATGAGAACTGTCCCTCTTCTCCAAGGGCTCTTAGTCTGGGACCCAGTGCGAGATGGCTGCTTTAGGAGGTAGGAGCAGCGGGAGGGCCCAGGGACTCTTCGGAGATGTTTGAAAGCTTTAATAACCATTGGTTTGGAGGACAGTGTCCCAAACTCTGGGGTGCCCAGACCTTCAGGGGTTGAGTTAACGTCCAATCTCTCTTCCCCAATGCTTTTCACTCCATCCCCTATCACACTGGCACATTCGTAGGTGCTGCTCCTCTTCCCCACGAGGGCAGATCTGCCAGTGGCCCTTGTCTCTCAGCCCATCTTCTGCCTTGGGCTGGCCTGAGGGATGCTCACCTTCTGTTGGAGCTATATGGAGAGACGTAACAAGGGTGTGTGTCTTGGTGGTCATGGTGTGTGACTCTGGGGTCACCCTTGGGCCAGAGAACCCGTCAAGGTTTCAGTCTCTGGGCTTTAGGCATCTAGTGCCATGTTTGTTTTCTCTCGCCTCTCAAAGATGTTTTCTCCATGTCCACCTTCTGTCCACCTTTGAGGGAGGCCTTGCCTCTAGCTCTGTCCTGCTCAGAGTACAGTCCTCCTGCTTCTCCCTCTTCCCTTTGCCCATTCTGCTACTGGCTGCTTCTCCCCAGCTCTGTACTCCCTCCTTTCTTGTAAACAGGCCTCTCCCCTTAGACTTCTGGAAGTCCTCTGCCAGGACCCAGCTTCTTGTCTTTTCAAGTCAGGCCTACATAGATCAAATGATAAGATCTATTGGTGAGGATGGACAAGAGAGTGAACACAACAGAAGAAGAGCAGATAAACTGAAGAAAGCAATGGAAACTGCTAGAAATGAAATGGAGAAAGCAGTACATAAAGCGTCCCTCAGAGATGATGTCACATGGCCTGATATCATGTCCGTGGGGCCTTCCTGAGGGCAGAGGAAACAGATGCTTGGAGAACTAATGACTGAGGGTTTCCAAAGTTCCACAAAACTTACAAGCTCATAGATCTGACTGTGGCAATGGGATTTCCAGCCGAATCTTCAGACAGAATCTCAGTAAGGTACATCACTGTCAGACTGTGGGGTACCAGTGCTGCAAGAGGCTCATCACTATCTCTCCTCCATCTTTCTTCTATCAAGGCCTTACTCCATTGCAAGTGTCTTCTGTAGGAAGGGCCTTTTCTTCATAACCCCCTTTAAATATATAGACAACAATGATGTAAAAATACAGGGAAAGAGAGGATCAATCTCACATGCACAAACAAGACTGGTCTGGCACTGCATGAGCCTTCACAACTGGACTGACAAGGGAAGAAGGCCACTGCTTTGAGGATAGAGCATCGTTTGCTCTCTGTCGCTTGTCAAGTGGTGACTATGCATTGGCATTCCTATCCTGGTACCCAGTTTCTCTATCAGCCACAGTGTGGTAGACAGTGCCTCCACGTCAGATTGGGTGGTAATGATCAGGGACTCTCCATGTCTGTAGGTAGCACAGAGTAGAGGCCACATACTCATTTATCCCAGATTGTAATTACATTGGCTCCACTTCTCACACCTCACTGCAATCCCTTGGTGTGTCATGGTCTTTAGTGGGAGCTTTAGGATGTCCTGGTAGGAAGGACCTACTCCCCTGAGTTCCTGAACATAGTTGGCAGCATCCGACTGCTAGGTAGTCATCCTCTTGCCCAGCCTGATACCTGTAGCTTCAGACAGAAAAATTTAATCTTTGTAAGATTGATGGTATCAGCTGAGTGTTTTTAGCTGAGTCTGGTTCAAATAATAGGCCATTAATTGAAAAAGGAAATTGAGATGAATTTATCTTATACATAAATGCTGTCATGGGCATTAATAGGGATCAGAAAATAGTGGCCTCTTTCCAGCAGGCTGCTGAACTGAATGCATTGTACCTGCTCTATGAGCTGCTGTGGGGGTGGGAGCTCCTGCTGATGGGGTGACCTATTGGGGTAAGATCTGCCGCTTCTGTTGCTGGGGACGCCCTGGGGACTTAGAATAGGAGACTTGCAAATGGCCCTTGCTGCCAGGAGGTGGCACCAGTGCAGCACCTGCAGTCACAGTACTCCCTGCAGGGATTGTTCCTAAGAGGATTTTTATGCTTAAACGGGTACATTAAATTTTGTGTGCTTACTGTGACTAGCATATGTGTCTGTTTCTGTGGGATGGGTGTCTGCTGTCTATGCTCTATGTATAGAGACCCTGAAAATGGTCCCTCTGTCTGGGCTTTGTCATGGCCAGGTCCTTGCTAATGAGAAATTTGTGTGTCAGAAGTCTGGGTTGTCAGAGGTTTTGCCAGAATGGCATGTTGAGTTGTTACCACTAGAAGGTCTAGGTCTCCATCCTGTTTCTTGTGTTTGAATGTTTCCACTTGAACAGAGGGGGTTGGCCTTGGGCTAACACCGTGGGTTACTTGTGAATCACACGAGAGAGGCAGGAGTGAACATATTATGTCTGGGAACACTAAGAGTGCCTTACTTTACTTCCTGGAGAAGCCAACCTTGGTTGACGTAGTGGTGTTGCTTATTTTTTTACTCTTTTACTCTCTTGGCACTTTTTGGGGGGTGGGGGTCTACCACCCAGCTCCCAAATAAATCACACGTGGAGGCTTATTATTACTTATAAATGCCCAGCCTTAGTTTGGTTTGTTTCTAACCAGATTTTGTTAACTTAAAGTGTTCTGTGTACCTTTTGACCCTGGGCTTTTCCTTTTCTTACTTCTGTATATCTTACTTTCACTCTGACTCCATGGCTGACTGTGTGACTGGGTGGCTGGCCCCTAGCATCCTCTCTCCTTGTTCTCTTGCTCCTCCTTCCCAGATTCTTCCTTCTCTTTATTCTCCCTGCCTACCAGCCCTGTCTATCCTTGCTCCTGCCTTGCTATTGGCCTTCTTGTTCTTTATTAGACCATCAGGTGTTTTAGACAGGCAAAGTAACACAGTTTCACAGAGTTAAACAAATTCAACATAAAAGAATGAAGTACATCTTTGCATCATTGCATAAACAAATATGACACATTTTAAAATAATATTCTACAGAAGCTTAGCTTGGTTTTGTTTACTGTTTCCTCATTGATTGACTGTAAAGGTACCCAGTCACATGCTTAGAGTCATTGAATGAACTGGTCTCATGGCAGAGCACTGGAGGGCTGGTAGTGTGGAGTAAATGTAAATACCCACAACCCCTCTGGATGGAATGGGAGAAGGCAGAAGAGTGGCAGTCACGAGCAGAAGAGAGAAGTGGAGGTTGTTGGTTGGTGTGTTTAATATCAGGGACTAAAGAGCATCCCTGACTCAGTTACAAGGAGCATGGATACGAAGAGATGAACTCAGGGAGGCATTAGGGAAATAGGGAATGGAGAGACAGAAGCCGAAGTGTAGTTGAGAAAGAGTTCCCCAAGATGGGTTTTCAGGGAGGCAGAGGCCACATCTCTCTTCACACTGCCCTTCCAGGCCAGACCCGAGAAGAATGAGGTCCAACATCCAGGTAGGAGGGCCATGAGGTGTGTGTAGTGTGTGGAAGCTGGCATTGGTGAGACTGCAGGAGAGGTGGCTCTGAGGCCTGTGCCATCCAGAGAATGGTAGATACATTTCATATTTGGTCATGTATTAGTGTCTTGGGCGTGCTTTGTATTAACCCCAAAGAACAAGGTGCCACCCGTTTAAACATCCGTGAGGTAAGTGAGACATACAGTTCTTCTGTTGAAGGGTTGCATGTGGCTCTGCAGTTGCCTGTAGCAGGAATAAAGGAGCAAAAGATGTGCTCCCCAAGTGGGAGAATTCTGCTGGGCTCCAGGCCACTGCACTGTTTTGTCCTTCCTGCTCTGGGGCCCAGGAGTCCCCTTTAGCTATTCCTGATCAACTCCGTTTTTACGTTTTTCCTAGGCACCACCTGTGATAGGAGTGGGAGGTGCAGTTACATGGAACTCATACTCCTGCAGACCAAAGCATTGCTGTTGGGCCCTAGAATGTCAGATGCCAATGGCATGCTCCTGAAGGACATCTGCAGAGAGAAGCACTGAAAGAAGAATCTTGTCATTCAGGCATCCTTCTGTGGGCTGGGGCCATCATTGCCACTCTCCTGGCCCTTCTGTCATTTTAGCTACCTGTGACTCTTACTGTTACCTGGCCTCACCCTGACTTGCCTGTCCACTTCTTCTCAGACACTTGTATTCTGTCTTCTTCCTGAGGGACTTCTTGCTTCTAGAATGAGTGTTCTTCTGCTGGTGGGCACACCTTAGCCAGGGCCATGCCTCACTGCCAGAGACTGTCTCAGGACAGGGGCTTTGCCTTTGGAGGAGGGGCTCTACCACCTGGTGTAGAGATGCAGCATAGCCCCTGTGCACCATTTATGTTGGTAGAAGAGTTATGGAAATCTGTGTTAAACGTTTGGCATGTAACAAGAAGCTATAACTTCATAAGAAAAGTGATTTGAACAAAATGGAGAATAAACCTGACCTTTACAAAGTTGGACTTCACAGTAGAATTGGGTTTTTTCTTGTATGTGCCAGGTAGGAGCCCTGGGTTGCTTATTCACACGATGGCTCTCATGGGCCTGCCAGGTGAGATGGGCCCAAGAAGGAGGGTCTTTGAGGAAGGCCCCCAGCTGGAAACTGAGCTCTGTGCTATGTGGATGGAGTTTAGAAGCGTGGCCTTGGTCTGGTGTGGATGATAGAACTGCCTCCCTGAGTTTACACCTCTTGTCTCCAGCATTGGTGATGAACTTTGAAGGCCACTCCGCAGAGCACTCAGCATCACAGTGTGACGCAGTTGAGTTCTGCAGTAAGCCAGCCATGCAGATTGGACACTGAGGAAGTACCTGGGTGAAGTTTTCTAGGTCTGTGCTATGTCTATTGATCAGGCGCTCTAGCAGCATGGAAATCGTGTGTCTGATTTAGCCAGCCACTCAGAGGAGCATAGAAAACACATCGCTTACCTCCCGACAAGCTGGCACATCAATAAGAGTACGGGAGGTAACGACTTCCTTGTACTCTAGCTTCAAAATGGCAAAGTGAGGAAGAGATTGGAAATTTATTTTCGTATAATTCCACTGCTGTCTTGTTTTGCTGCTGAAGGAAAGCATTGCGGCATGGGGTGTTCATCAATGCTTGGCTGGTGCTCACCTGGCCTGGGAAGCCAGAGGATGTGCTCACTATGGTGGGCTTCAGACATGGCCTGGGGATAGCCACGTCTATCACCTCCCATCCCAGGTGACCTGATAGCTAAAGTTCTGGTAGAGGATCCAAAGTTCAGGTCCAGGGCTATGGTCCTTGCCTGGCTTCAGAGCCCCGAGTGGCCTCTTGAAGCTGCAGCTGATTCAGCAGCATTCCTTTTGGGAGCTGGAAAAGTCCTTTGGTTTTGCTTCCCAGGAGAGGGCACTGGCTGGAACCTTGAGAGCTGGTGTGACTTGGCCAAAGCTTTTGTTTCTGGAGTAAAGATGTCACAGGGCCACGGTACAGAAGGGAATACCCCCTTTCCCTGTGGGCTTTCTTGCCCGGCTAGGGCAAGTTTGAAGGCACCATTCCTTACTAATGACTTACTATATGGATGACACAGCTCCTGAGAGGTCTGAGAAGGCTTGGCTAGCTGTCATAGGTCCCCAGGAATGGCTCTGTGCCATTGGGGCAGTTAATGAGAGATGACATCTGTTGGTTTCTAGGTCCCATGCCCCGCCTGTTCCTGGAATTGCTCAGGCTAGAGAAGGAGGCTATATAGCTGGCCGTAGGACATTCCTGGAGGCTGCACATGCTTCTTGAGGTGTAGAAAATCTTGCATGCTGTGCTGCTGGTGTCGGGCACAGGTGTGGTGGCCAGGATGGGTAGCACCAGTGGTGTTTGGGGTGCTTAAGGGGATTCTGGCTTCATTTATTCCCCTAGGATTCTTATCCATGAGCAGTCTATGTAGGCTGTGAAGTGATGGTGGTTGAATGAGGTCCCGGGCAGGCCAGAGACTGAAGATCCCAGTGACCTGTCTAATTCAGAGACAGTAACAGGCCTAGGGTGGCTCCAGTAGGCAAAGCCAACCTCAGGTTTGGGGACAGCACTGTCAGTGCAGAAGCCCTGCTGTCTGCCCACTCGGGTCTCTTACCTGGCAGAAGGCCTTGGGCCTGCCAGTCAGGATTGCCTAGGTAGCTGGATGCCAGTCATGATGGCCTAGATATCTGGATGCTGCTCACACGTGGGCAGGTAGTTCTTTTTACATTACTTATCCTCATACAAGGTCAGGGTCTCATTCTTTTTTCTCCTTTGTGTAGCTTCCAGCACTGGTGGGAATAGGTGTTTCCCGGAGGTCCGAGAAATGAACTAGAGCACTTGGACAGAAGATACATGAATCTGCTTTTGCCTGGTGTCTTAGGTTTTCCTGGGCTTATTTGCAGAATGTGGGGTTGGGTGGAATAATGATGGTTAAATCAAGGTTAGGTAGGACAGGAGATGCTGAAGGTTGACAAGGGGCTGTCACAGCATGATGTACATATTTCCCTTCACTCCCCGAGTGAGCTCAGAGGGCCCCTGCCCTGCATGGCCTGACTACCCCAGTAGAGGGCCTGGTGCTGGTGTTCAGGGTGTGACTGAGGTGTGGAGGGTGCCCCTTCCTGGAAGACCCCTTCCCACTACTGTATGAGAGGTCTCTCCCTGCTTTGAGGTGTTAGGGGGAATTTGTGGGAAATTAATGGAGTTTGCTGATGTTCTTTGATCTGAGGAAGAGGAAAGGAAGGCAAATGCATTTATGATGAGGGACTAATCTTTGCCAGCAGTGGCCCCCTATGCACTGGGCCCTGCCCTCCTCCTCCTCACCTGAGCCTGATGAAGTGAGAGGAGCAAGATTGGTTTTCTGAGGGCACCGAGCGCTCCATGCTCAGTTAAATCATGGCTGTCTGCACCCCTGGCGGGTGATGACCTGCCCTCCTGCCTCGGCACCACGGCCCTTCGGGATGCGATGATGTGCGGCCCCACAGCCAGGCTGCACTGAAGGTGAAACTGTCGTATCGATCTTTTTAGCACTAAAATATGAGCCACTTTACGCCGCTCCCCGCTGCTGTGATGTGAAAAATAATAACTTGGATCCAAATTAAAAATATTGATCCCTGGAAGGTGTTGAAAGTAAATAAACACCTTCCGAAGTTTTCGGGTCAGCCGAGGAATGGTATTCAGCAATAAATGTGTCGGCACGTCAGAGTCAGGGTTCTTGATCTGTTTTTCCTCTGAATTGATTTTTCATTATTTACTTCCTAAAAGTGTTGGAATTTGGTCCTCCACCGTTAAATCCCAGTGTTTGGGCAAATGATTTCTTTGGGGCTTATGAGGTGCTCCTGACCCACTCCCTCATTGATTGATTGATTTTTGACTCAATGAGCTTGCAGTCTACGCTTTATTTAGGACTTCTATCATAATTTTTTATACATTTAGGCTTGACTTTTTTATTTCCCTGTAACAGATGAGCTGACATTGGGCTATCAAACTGGGGGAAACAATTGCCACGAGGTTAATTTTGTTGCGGGCTCCATGCATCCTGAAGAGATGTGAGACTTTTCCTGGCTATAACCCAGGCCCTGAAGGGAGTCTACATAGACCAGGACATATGTTTAGAACAGGCTGTGTCTCATGTCTCCAGGAGGGGTGGTGCCTGATGGGACCCCAGGATTTGCAAGTGGTTGACTCTGATTCCCTTGAACTCAAGGACAAACTGAGACATGCCTCTTATGAAGTTTCCTTTTCAGAAGGCAGCTGAGACACACCGCTAGACATGCCTCCACCTGGCCTGCCAGGAAGACCAGAGAGGCAGATTCTTGGCACCACACAGGGGAAGGCAGATTCTAGGCACCACACAGGGGAACAGTAGGAGCCTTGTGTTAGTCCATCTTCGCTGGGTTTTTCTGGGTGGCAATCATGACCATGTCACTCATCCTGCTGTATTTAGGAGTGAGGGATCCTACTCACTAACACTCAAAAGTTGGTGCTGAGTTTTTCGAAGCGAGAACTGCCTGCAGAGAAGAAGAGGTAACCTTGGTCTTAAGCAGCTTCAGTAAAGGTCCAGTACTTTCTGCTCTGCCAGAAACTTCTCATGCTTCTTGGTCTTGGTGCTGGGCAGCCTTAGCTTCATGTCTGTGGGCATTGGGCAAATCCTGATGCACCCTTACAGGCATTAGGCAGACTAAGATGTGCCCCTTGGATATTGGGAATACCTATATGTGCTCACTGGGCACCAAACAGACCCAGATGTGCTCATGGGAGTGTCTACCAGATCCAGATATGCCACTGTGGGATCTGGTAGACCCCGATGTGCCCAGGTAAGCATGGGGCAGACCCAGACATGCCCCTATGGGCATCAGGTAGATGCAGATGTGCCCCTATTGGTGTCCATTAGATCCAGACAAGACCCTGTGGATACCAGACAGACCCCAAGGTTTCTCTTGTTGAGGACCTTCAGATATACCTCTGTAGGTGCTGAGAACACCAGATGTGCCCCTGTAGGTGTCAAAAAGACCTAGGTATATTCCTCTGTATGTCAGGAGATCCAGATTGCCTTTTGAATGTTGGAAAGGACAAAATGTGCCCCTGTGGGCACTGGAAGACTCAGCTGTGTGCCTGTTCATAGGGTTCTCTGTTAACCATGAGAAGTAGTTGCCTTTGTTTCCCATGTTCTATCTATTTTCTGATGGAGGAGCTTGAGGCAAAGAGCTTAGTACCAGAGCTTTCCTCTGCTTATCCACAAATGGATGAGAGAGCTCATGTGACTCATGGCTAGCCCACTTCTCCATTGTCACTCATATTTGGAGCTAAGGTAGCCAGGAACAAGAGGTTGGGCTTTCTACTGATGGATTTTCAACAGGGAGGGAACACCACAGCATTCTGAGAAAGCTCAGTGCTGGGAGGTGGATGAGGCCATCAGCTCAGGGCTGGGTATCCTTGATTGAGTCTATGGTCTCTCACAAGGATGGAGAAGCCCTGACCAGTCATGTAGCCATCGCTGCCTGCTTGCCATGAATGACTGGTCTTTTTTATTTTTTCTGAGACAGGGTTTGGAGCTTGTCTTGGAACTAGCTCTTGTAGACCAGGCTAGCCTCAAACTCACAGAGATCAGCCTGCCTCTGCCTCCTGATTGCTGGGATTAAAGGCGTGTGCCACCACCACCACCCAGTAAGTAAGAATACTTACTCCATCTTGGTTTAGGAAGCATTGATTGAAGAGGAGGTGACAATGGCTGGCTGGTGTGCAGGATGTTGGTATGCGCTCCCAACACCTCTCTTCAACATCATTCTGGCATTACCTCTCTCAGGTACTGTGGAGATGCTACCAGTCCACCAATACCAGGTTTGGAATAGGAAAATATCAGAACCCAAGTCATTTTTACACATATGGTTGGCTCACCGGGGATGATATGGTGACTGCCAGGCAGCACTTACCTCCTGAATTCCAGATTCCCATGACTAGGTGGGAATGGTGCATCTTCTTATGGGGCTGCCCCTTGCTGAACAGTGGGGTGTCCAGCTCAACTTCTGGCCGTGGTCAGATGAGTCTCAGAGGGAGTCACAGGCACACATGCCCTATGCCACAGGGAGCCTCACCAGGAAACCACAAAAAGGAGTTCTGGGACACTGATAGCCATCTCTTTGTAGGGCAGAGAGGACAGGGACGTTGGTTTTCTTCTCAGGAACCAAAGTCCTTTAGGCTTAGCCAAGAGCTTGGACCGGCTTCCCTAATCCTGAGGGTGTTATACTTATTGGCCTTGGAAAACTAGGATGTGCTCCTGTGTGTTGGACCTGCTGCCGGCCTGAGATGTGGACACAAGGATGGCTACTCTGACCCCTGCCCTCAGGACCTGTGTTCTGGGCTGATGAATACAGAGGGTGAGGTTGAGACATTGGCTAAAGCTTTGAGAATACATTTGGGTGAGGAGGTGCTGAAGCAGCATCTTATCAAGAGGGACAGGGAATATCAGTATAGAGGTTGTTCACTCAGCTCGCCTAGCTAGCGAACTCTGCACAAAGAGTTTTCTGTGTCAGGCAATTCAGTTAGGGTTGTGTGGACCACAGAAGAGAGGCCAAAGCCTCCACTGAGCTTGAAGCCCTAACACTTGGCTGTAGCCAGCTACCTCTATTGGTCCTCCTGACCAGTCACTCCAGCGGAGCTGTCTGGGTTCCTATGGTGTCATTTTGTGTGTTTTGCTGGGTACAGTAGCTGACATCCCAGGTTAACGTTGGTGTGCAGGCATGGGTGACCCCACATTAAAAGATGCCAGGCAGGTAGTGTTCACACTCTGGCAGTCACCAAGGAGCCCTTAGTGGCAAACACTACCTGAGCTTGATCCTCACAGCTGCTGAACATTAGGCTGTCCTTAGCAGCGTGGATCCAAGAGAAGTTTAGTATCTTGCCAGAGCAAGCACAGTGGAAGCCTATGCTTTCGGTTGAGCTACAGAGCTGACTACATATAATATGTAGCATGTTACACACTACATGTGACATGACATGTTATACATGATACATCTAATTCTCTAACTTGAAGGAAGAGACAGACACTTAAACCAACACACATGAGGACATAAAGGAAGCACTTGGCATGATGGTATAGATAGAGCATGCATTGAGAACCTGGCATCCAGGAAGCAGATGTTGCATTGAGCAGCTCAGGAAGGGGCACCCATTACTGGCACATAGGATATCTGAACATGATTGGCAGGGAGAGAGGAAGCCAGAGTTATGCCATGCTTGGAACATCAAAGAAAGAATTAGGGTGTGATGAGGTGGTCAGTGGGGATTGTTGCAGGATTTGGGGGAGTAGGGGGCAGTCACCTGGGGACAGATTGGTTGTTTCTAACTTAAATGTCTCTCTGATCTAGCCTTAAATTCATAGTAAAGTAAATTCACAAAGTGAACTAAAAATAGTGGTCCAGCCTGGTTTGTTTTCATTTCCTTGACTTCAGTCTTTTGCCTTTCAAAAAAAGAGATGCAAGTTCAGACCTGGGTGGGTAGAGACCAGTAGGGAACTCCTGTATCCTAGAGGATGTGAAGCTGTGTTTTAGTCCCTTTTCCCACATGCCCTCTGCTCCTCCATCCAACTCAACACTGTGTCCCTAGGGGCACACCTTCACCTTTTGTGCTGTGGTTTGAGGATTCAACCCAGAGACAAACAAGACCGCTTGAAGTTAGGATCAACCTCGTAAATTGACTGCATTGGCATGAGAACAAGGTTCCTTCAAGTGAGCCACCAGGGTGCAGTACCAATGACCAGAACTGTTTTTTGTTTTTTTAAGATTTATTTATTTATTTTGTTTTACAGTATTCTGTTTGCTTATATGCCTGTAGGCCAGAAGAGGGCACCAGATTTCATTACAGATGGTTGTGAGCCACAATGTGGTTGCTAGGAATTGAGCTCAGGACCTCTGGAAGAATAATCAGTGCTCTTAACCTCTGAGCCATCTCTCCAGCCCTCAGAACTGGATTTGTTAACATGAAATATTTTGTTTAGATCTCTGACATTTTGTCCCATGTCCAGTGACTTGCAAGCTATCAGTTTATAAATGATTCTGCTAGAAGCTGAAATTTAAGTAATATTACCTTTTACAATAGCACTGAAATCTAGTGCTACGGACAGCACTAGGTCAGTGCCATGTAAGACCCATATCCTGAGACCCATAGCATGCTGCTCGCTCCAGTCAGCGAGAACTGAGCATATGGAGCTGTACCGAGCTCAGCAGTATTGGTGTAGCTCTTTTACCCAGGTTGGCATGATGCTTCAGTGCCGTTTTAATCAAAGTTGGAACAGAGTTTTTTTTTTTTAATAGAAATCAAAAATCTGGATTTACATTTTATTTGGAAGTGTAAAGAATCAACAGTGCCCACCGCGGCATTGAAACTGGACAGAGCTGGAGGGCTCATCTTGCCTGGTCATGACTTGCTACAAATTTACAGTGGGCAAGACAATAGAGTGTTAGTATAAAACCAGCAAAACAGGACAAGGACTAGAAAGGGCCTGGAAGTCATCTGGGTTAGGTTGGCCTCAAGCCTCTGAGGGCTGGGATTTTAAGGGTATACTACCTTTGAGTTTTGACAAAGGTATCCAGGCTGTTCAGCCATGAGGGAGGAGTGACCCTTACTCATGACCACTTTCCTTGCGTAAATCCCAGCTTTCACCAGAAATTGTGGAAATTAACTTCCATGTGGTACAAACCCGAGGGAGAAGTGATAGCAGAACTTGGCAGGCATGATGTGTTAAGAAGGCAGTCATCATCAAATGAGACATTAGTGGTTTTGCAAGAGTACAGGCAGTTCACAGCCAATGAGACACATTTGCAATCTTACCCGATCAAGAATTTTCACTTGAAGGTCTTCATGTCAACAACTGTTACCAATCAATAAAAGTAGGGCAGAGGACCTGGTTTTTAACATGGGGGGAGATCTGAGCAGACTTATCGGTAAGAAGCAGAAATGGCAGGTGAGAGTGGCAGGTGCTCACCTGCTGGCCACAAGGCAATGTCCTTGTCTTTTAGTGTCCCTTCAAACCAACAGTCCAATTTCCAGTACTAAGCACTGTCCCTGCTGTGTGCTGACAGTGTCCTGTTTACAAGTGAGGAAACCCCCTCCTGTCTGGACTCAGGACTGCTCCAATTTTAGGTGGACCCACCTGTCATCGAAGGTGTAATGCATAAAGCTTCAGGCCTCACACATGAGCCTGTGCCTGGTACTAGGAAGTTTGCTCCAGGAGTGCATGGGGCGCGGCTGGGAGGTGAGGACCAGGAAGAAGCCTCATTCAAGGGCAGCAAGGAGCCATGTGCTACCACCCGTCTGCCCCAGATAATTGTGATACCTGATCCCATGGTCCTGCCTGTCCCCAAGATGTCCTCTACTTCCAAAACTGTGGACATTGTGTCTGCAGTAAAGGCCAGTTCTGTGGTCATTGTCCCCAAAGCCTTCAGAGGCCTGTGTTTGCAATCATGGCTTCTAATCTGTCCTGGTTTTCCCTCCTGCTCGCATAGGTCACTTGCTGGTGGTGCTTATGCCAGTCAGCTATGAGTCTGGGGCCCTGGTTTCTGTCAGCAGCAAAACAGTGTGGAGTTGGGAGCCTGTGGCTGCTGGCTGCATGTGTGGGGAGGGGTGTTGGAGGCTTGACACTTGCGGTCTACAGATCCAGGCCAGCCTGACTACTTCCCACCTAGAGGCTTAGTACTATGTGTCTATCTTTGTGCTGTGCTCGCTGGTGAGAAATCTCTAACAGGGCTTTGGTGAAGCTGAGCCAGGTGCCTGGTGGCGGCAGATCTATCAGGCTGCCGACAGGCATGATCGAGGGCCATGTCACATGAGCCTAGGAAACAAATACACTGCAGGAAATGTATTGGTGAACAAACTGAAAGATTGTAAAGCTCTTAAGGACTTTGATGCTTGTTAGCATTTTTTGACAGAAAATCACTGAAGCAGTGGACATAAAAAAATAGTGTTGGTGCTCACAGTGTAGCCGCTCATTCTATTTATTTGGCCTCAAGTGACATTTCTCTTTGGAGTCCCCTGTGAGCCCTGCCCTGCTTGCCTAGACTCTGTTTTTCCTGGGAGTTCCAGCAAGCCCTGGCCTCTGCCTTATCCATGCCTGGTCTCCTTGAGGTTGTCTTTATGCTGCGGACAGAGACCAAGCCACCTCATGTAGCAGTGTATACCCTTTGCCCTGACAAGCTTGACTTCAGATGCAGGAGCATTCTGGGTCCTTGTCCTCCAGTTTGCAGGGCTTATTGCACTCCGTGGGGTACTCTAGGGTCTGTTCTCCTCTGACCCAAAGGTTTTTGTGTAGATGCTAGCTGGGTCTCCTGCAGTGGGCTCAGGTCAAGGTCTCTGCATGTGTGCCAGCTATATGTGGCTTCAGTGGCTAGATCTCTGCACTCTCACCAAGTCCTCAACCACTTCATTGTCTACAGCTCAGTGCCCAGAAAAAAGTTTGAACGGTCTGCAGAAAAGGACGATGGGAACTTCAGCATCTGACCTGGCCCCTGTCTGCGTAGCTTGCGTCTCTAAAGCCAGGCCTAGCGGAGGGAGATGTTCTTGTCTGTGGGCCAGGTGACCACTTTTGAGATGCAGCAGTGGGGGAGCTGATTGACCAGTGTGTACTCTTACCATTTTTGCAGAGTTGTACCCTGCTGAGCCTTTAGCCATGAGATGATGGCCAGGGTCAGTTTTGCTTAGCAGTCTCTGGTTTCTGGTTAACCTCCAGTGCCAAGGTGTGTACACATTTGGGTGTGGGTCAGTATGATATCTGTAGGGTGTGGTGGTCAAGAGTGGGCTCTCACCTTGCCTCCACTAGGTGCTTAGGGTTGTGGCCTTTGGTCTTTCTACTTAGTCCTCATCTGTTTTGGATTCATGTCCTTTAGAGTGGCTGCTCACTGTTTTACAGTTTTAAACAGAATCCTGCTTACATGAGGAGGTTAACCCAGGAGGACATAGCTCATGACTTCTGTGTCTGGGTTCTTATTCTGTAGCTGATGCTGTCTGCGGTGGAGTTCACTGTCGGGAGGAGCTGCATTGTCAGAGGTTGTCCTCCTTTTCCAGAACTGTGGTAAATGGTGGCTGGGCTGGTGCCCCAGCTTGCCAGCCAAGAGTAAGCTATAGCCTATCCAGCATGGGCCCCCATTTTTAAACCTCAAATGACCAGGCCCCACCTCTGCAGATGCCCCTCATCTTTACAAAGGCTGAAGATTAGTACCAGGCTGCCATCACCAAAAAGCATCATCCCAAATGTCTCGGAGTCACCCCAGTGCACCACAAAGCCATTGGGGCATGGGGAGCCGCTCCTGAGTCATGAAAGTGCCCTTCCCAAAACAAAGCCAGCTGCCCACATTCTTGTCTCCTGTATTTTCTCAGAAGGTCTTAGGTTTTTTTAAAATTTATTTTATTTTTATTATAATATTTGTTCATTTGTCTGTCATGTGCAGGTGACTGAGTGTGGAAGTTAGGACAACTCTCAGGAGCTGGTTCTCTCCTGCCACCATGTGGACTGCCACCATAGGGATCAAATTCAGGTCATCAGTCTTGGCACACACATTTCTACCCACTGAGCCATCTTGTTAGCCCAGTTTCTCATTTTATACAAGGCAATGTGGTGGTAAAATTTGAAGGAATTTTCTGTGTAACGTTTTCCCTTGGTTAAGAGTTAAGGATGCCCTAACTGTGTCATTTCTGTGTGACATTTTCCTAAAACAGACTATCTCGGGGTCTGTCTCCACAGCATGAGAACTTCTCACTTGAAGGTAACTTCCTCTCTAGTTGTTCATCTGTAAACTCTAGAAAGTACTTACACTCAGCAGAAAAGGTGACCCGTCTAAACATATGCTACACTTCTACACATCTTAAAACTGATTTTTACCAGTGGTTGGGGGGGGGCACACAAGCATGTGGAACCAGGGTTTTGTATGTGGGGATGAGAAAATGATGTGACCCTTCAGCTCTGCAGGGGCATGTGAAAGCTAAGTGTACACATTCCTTCTTGCAGAATGTTTGAGGTTTAGATAGTTTAAGTGTGCATCCTTCCCTGGCGGGGGCGCCCCTCCCATCCAACTCCTATAGCAGATTAGGGCCTGCAATTATCTGAGTAGGTCTGAAAGACTGGCCATTCAGTGCGCAAATACCTCTCAAACGGAAATTGTTATACTTTGCTCTTCATCTTGAAATGAATGTTTGGCTGTCAGTTTTACTGCTGATGTAATGAATAGAGCCCAGTGATGGCCACTGTTCCTGAGGCAGCCCCAGCCCTTGGGCAGAGAAGTGCTGGTGTGAACACTATGGGCATCCTGCTCCCACTGTGCACTTGGCTCCCAGGAATCAGAGCAGAGCGGTGATTTGCCCCTTCATTTTCTTTGTATTACTGTCCCCACTGTCTACCCAAAAAAGATGACTGGCTCTTGGCTCCCGGACTGGAGCTGGGCAGCAGGATTGGACAGGCAGTTCTGGTCCATGGCTGGCGAGTTTTATGTATCTTTTTATGAGCCCAGCAATGCAATGATAACACGGAGCTTGTCTCATAAATGCTGCTGTACAGCTTGGGACAGCAAGCGCTTTCATATGACCCAGATTATCTAAGCCACAGTCCCTTTGGGTTGGAGCAAGTCTCTTTAATAAATGTTGGCTGTCCTTCCAACCGTCATAATTATTTAAAGGGTTTTCAAAAGAGAGGGGACAAATCAAATCAGGCCATTGCTGCCGCATCCCATTGTGGAGGTAAGTGTATTTGTAAAACGTGGGTCTTGTTAGAGTCCCCTCCCAGTTTTCATCTATTATCACAATAATTGAGTTTGTAGCTGGAATTAAATTCATCAAATTGTGTTATCCTCTTTAGAAATTGGATAGGCACCCTGGCAGGGCGAGGCAGAAGTTAATCCGCTTTGCTAAAGCCTCCAGTGGCACCACACAGCAGGGTGAGGAGGCTCAAGCGTCTCCCTGTCACCTCAGACACGGTGTGATTTCTCCTCGATCCCCAGTGCAAATAATGACATTTGAATCGAGCATTAACAGGCTTAATTACTTTAAAATTGTCATTTTAATTTACACTGATATAGTATTGATCATACAAGCAGAGATTAAGCTGTTCAGCGGAGCGGATGATGGGGAATTAAACATTAAAGGGTCCTCGAGGGGCTGTGCACACTGCCTGGCGTGTGCCGGAAGAGGGATGATAGTTCTTAGTAATGAACTGGCGGCATGCGAGGACATGAATCTTGGGCTTCTGGAAAAGGGGAAATAATGGGGTTTGGGACGCATTTGCAGGTTATTCATTCGCTGCCATGCGCCAGTTCTCCAGTGATTCATCCACCTCGCCGGCGTTTATTTATCCAGCAGATTCCGGAGCTCTGACCTTTTGCTAAGTACACTGTGCATAAGTTAGAGTGGAGATTTTTCAGGTGCAACTTTTTATCAGTGTTTGTTATTTTTTCTTGTTTCCAATTGGCATCCAACAGAATGACTCCAGCTTATAGATGTTCTCATGTCTACAGGCCCTTGCAGGTGGTCCAGTGGTCAGAGCAAGGTATCTGAGGGAAGGTGGGGGAAGGTGTCCCTGCACTACTGTTGACATTTTAAGGGTAGTCCCTGACTTTAGTCTCACATCCCTGTGTATGGACGGATGTCATGAGATGTCACATTTGTGTTGTTGCGTGGTAGCCATTTGTCCCTCTTCCCTGTTTTTAAGCTTTCTGGCGCGGACCTGTTGCTGTAACTATTTAGATGCTAGGTAGAGAGTGTGAGAAGGAAGAAGGCGTTTCTGTCACAGAAGCAGGTGTATCTGACTGATTCTTTTTGGCTAAAATGAGAACCCATCAAATCTTTTAACCTCAGAAAGGTCTGCTTTTCTTAGGTTACATCATAAAAACTTAAGTGATTGATTTTTATGCTTACCAGGGAGTGATGAAATTCTTGGTCACTATCCATAATGGCTTTATTTTAAACTGTGGGCTGGAGATTTAATTAAAGTATAATCAGGGAACTGAAAGAGTGCCGATGCTTCTCATGGTGGACATGAGTGTGCATGGGGCATTAGAAGGACCTTTTGTTTTTTGTGTTTTGTTTTTCCTATACAGGGTTTCTCTGTGTAGCCTTGGCTGTCTTGGAACTCACTCTGTAGACCAGGCTGGCCTTGAACTCACAGAGATCCGCTTGCCTCAGCCTCACGAGTACTGGGATTAAAAGTATGTGCCACCACTGCCCAAAGGGCTCATTATTGCAAATTCTTTACTGGATGCTGGCAGGGCTCATCAGTGTGAGCATACACAGGTGCTAGGTCTCATTGTTGAACATGTATGGGGGTGCTAGAAGGCCTCCTTATTGCTAGTGTGCACGGGGGTGCTAGAAGGCCTTCTATTCCTGGAGACCTCTCTTCTTGAGAAGTTAAGGGCTTGTTGCAGAGCTTGTGGTTGCAGCCATTAATGATGGTACTTTACATGTTTTGATTTCCATAGCCTTTCATGAGCACCTCTGTGATCCCATATGATTCCTGGCAGCCACTGGACACTGAGTACAGCCCACCTACTGAGTGTTGTTTTCAACCCCTGGTCATTGTCACCGAGGGCAAAACTGGGATGCTGAACATAGAGTAATGTGTGGCACTGGCTAGTAGATTTCAGGCAAGTGGCCCACTGATGGTGCCCGTGTAGTAGGCCCAACTTGAACTGGAACAGAGGGGAAATACATGTTCTCCTCTGTGTAGCTTTGGGAATATTAGCAGTAATAGGGAGGGGAAGGAAGCTTCAAGTCCTACTTTATAAGCCAGAAGTAACAAGGCTCAGATACCCTGGGGAATTGGCAGCTATGTGTGAATGGGTTAGCCTTTTCTCAAATTCTCTTCTCCTTCTGTTGATGGGATATGACCAGTGTCCCATTGTAGAATACTGTATGCCGCTAATAAGAACAGACTGGTAAGACTTCATAGGCATGGAGCCATTTAGAGCTCCCTCTTCTCCTGCTCCATGCAGGAGGCAAGGGTGGTTCAGATAATGTGGATGTGATTAGGATCCCAGAGCTTAATTTCTAGAAGAGCTGATTCTACCAAGTTCTCTCCCCCACTACTTTGTCTTCTTTGTGTTTGCACACTAACTTTGTTTTAGATTGTGGAGACCCTGTTAGTCTTGGGGCAACTGTGTGCTTCATTTCTGGCCTGGCAGAAACTCAGTCCGTTCTACTTGGGCAGCTTCCTTTCTATTTGAGGCTCATCCACGTTCTGGCCTTTATGTGGTGATTCCATCTTGATACCTCTAGCTTACTTCTCCCTCACCTAAGGTGCCTTTTCCTCTGGCTCTGTGTCTACTGGCTACTGCAGCCTGTAGTCTCTCCGGTTCTGTGACCCTGCGTGTCCCTTGCCACTCCCCAGCCCTTCTTCTCTCCACTTCTTCCACTGCTCACAGCTCTTCTCCAGAAAGTCTTTGTCTCTGGCTCCACCAAAACATAGATGCCCAACCTTTTGAAATAAATTTTCCACTGCAGCCTGAGTCCTCTGTGTCACTAGACTCCCACATGTCACCTGCCACCTTTCCCCTCCCCCAGGCTTGACTTCACTCACCCATGAAACTGACCAGTAAGAAAGGACACAAATGACCTCCAGTCCTGAGGTAAAGTGGCAGTCAAAGAGGTATTTGCCCCTGACTCAGCTGCACCAGTGCCATCCTCAGTGGCCTTCCAGGAAGCCCCACAGTGGCACATCGCTGGGGTTGCTGGCGTGCCCGTCTCCCTTGACCTGTACTCGGCTGCTTCTATTCTGCCATTCTGGCACCATTTCTTTCTCTAAATGAGAATGACAGACACGTGTGAGGTCAGGACAGCGGTGCTGAGTCTGGGAAAGTGCAAACATCAGGTCCGCTTGATGGGTGTCACTTTTCCTTGGTCTTTGTCAGTAAGGTCTAATTTATAACAAGGCCATTAGTGAGAGATAGCTTGTTTTGGACATCTTTCCCGTAAGAGTTCTTCGTGATTTGCCTCAGAAAAGAGGTGAAGGTCTCCTTGCAGATGGTTAAAGCCCCAAGCCCTGCTGCTTTCAGTACCAGGTCAGGGACAGTGTATGCTGGAACCCCTTTTCTTCTGAGGTAGCCTTGGTTCTTTCTTCCTGGTTGAGGCAGAGATCATGTTTTGGACTGAGGGAGGCATGTTCAGGTGGGGAATTGGAAGCATTGAGATTGCTGGGGAGCTGGGGAGCCTTATAGGCTAGCAGCCTCCTGTGCTGGGCCTTTGTATTCTGGCATCACACTCTTGTGTGTTGAGGGAATAGGTTTGAAAGAGGTGACACCCCTGACAGGAACATTGGGCCCTATTGGCTCCTGACATCAGTCCATAGTGCTTGGTGACCACTGGGATCTGAAGAATCTGGTGGTAGGAAAGACACAAGCCGAAGTTCTCAGTAGCTTGATGGCAGTCCCCAGCCCAACAGAGGCAGGCACAGGATTACACCGGGAGTCCTCTCTCTAGACCTGTGTTGTATGATCAGAAACAGGGTAGGGTGGAGTGATTCCAGCAGTGAAACTGTCAGCTAGGAGGTGACATGTCACACATTTAGGGGACTGCACTAGAGCCGGAGGACAGGCCCCTGCACACTGAGACCTGTCAGCAGCCTTCTCTGGGTGCAGAAATCAGGAGGAGAGCCTTGCATCCTGATTTTGTTCACCCAACAGGCTCCTGACCTTTTCTGCTTCTGTGGTCATTATCACTCTCCTAAGTGGGGAGAGGTGGGCTCACGGGCTGCTGGCAACTGAAGAATTTAAAAGCAGAACAAGTTTTACTCATGCTTTACATTTACTGAAAGCTGCAGGGATGAAAATGTACTCAGTGGGGTACAAATAGAACAGAAGGAAATACCATCTGGAGCGTGCCACATTCTGGGTGCGCACTTTGTGGAGCACACATGGCCCAGAGTTGGCTGGTGTGGGGAGAGCCTGGGAAATAAGCAGAGAGATAGAATGAAGGATAGGGATAATATTTTTTTAATTTACTTATTTTTGTTTTATGTGTGTGTGCTTTGACTGCATGTGTGTATATGTACCACATGTGTACCTGGTGCCCAAAGAACCAGAAGAAGGTGTTGGATCTCCTGGAACTGGAGACGGTTGTGAGCTGACATGTGGATGTTGGGAAACAAGCTTCAGTCCTCTGCAAGAATAGTGGGTGCTCTTAGCCGCCAGGACATCTCTTTAGCCCCAGAAATTGTTTCAGGAGGGGTGATAAGTCACAAACTTCTAGAGTTATGGAAGTCTTTATATAGAACTGGGAATTCCAGTGAGTTCCTGTCAGAATTGAAAAAGAAAACCATACCAGATAGAATAAAATGCAATTGAAAGCAGAGAAGAAGAAAGAATTAAACATTAACTGGCAGCTCATATTCCAGCACAACTCACAGAAGCAGGGGATGTGGCAGAGGGAGCCTTGCATACAGAATTCTGTTTCGTAGGATCATCTAAGAGTGAAGGAGATGCTGGAATGGTAGCTGTATTGGCTAGTTTATGTCAACTTGACACTAGCTCGAGTCATTTGGGAAGAGCTAATCTCAATGGAGAAAATGTTCTTGCCAGAATAACCTGTGGACAAACTTGTGATACATTTTATTAATTGGTGATTGATATGTGGAGGCCCAACCCTATGCCACCCTTGGGCTGGTGGACTTGAGTGCTATATATAAGACAGCAGGCTGAGCAAGCCATGAGGAACAAGCAGAGTAAGCAGCACTCCTTCATGGCCTCTGCATCAACCCCTGCCCTGCATGAGTTTTTGTCCTGACTTCCTTCAGTGATGGACTGTGACGTGGAAACATATAAATGAAATAAACCCTTTCCTGCCCACGTTGCTTATGGTCATGGTGTTTCATCAAAGCAATAGAACCCCTAACGAAGACCATGGTGCGGACCTGCAACTAGGTCAGTCTGGACCTGCATAGCAAGATTCTTCCCCTCCCCAGATCAAAGGGAGGGGGCAGTCAAAGTAAGAAATCCATACTTATTCACATGAAATCAGAAAAGACTCATGACCAGCGGACCCACAGGAAAGATAAATGTTGAAGGATGCTCTTTAGACAGCGCCCAAGTGAAGAAGGAAGGGAGGGAGGAAGAGGGATGAGATGGGAAATAGGGTCTCCATAAGTAGATGTCAGGTGTGTAAGATAGATCGTCTATGAGAGAGAGGTCCATCACAAAGGACAGGAGCAAGTGGCATTCTCACTCAAGGCCTTGCAGCCTGAAAGGAGTGACAGTTACGGAATGTCAGACCCGGAGTGTGGCCATCAGGACCTAGAACTCTCCCTCATAACACCCTTGGAAGAGCTGCACCACAGCAGCGGTTCCTTGAGCATGGAACTAAGTTAAATGATTGGAACAGAAGTAGACGGCAGTTTCCCAATATAATTGAAGTACAAAAATCAATTAAAACCTTCCTGCAGTGTTTTCTGTGTCCCGCACTTTGCTAATGGCGGGAGGTATTTTGTAAACAACCCTTGCTCGGTGCTGGCCTCTCTTAAAGTGCATTGTGCTTTAATTATCCTATATCCATAATGCACATAACTGGGATTGTAATTGAAAAGCTAATGATTTTTAGAAGCCAGAAGAGAGTCAGGGCTGTTGCAGGGATGTAAACTCATCACGTAATTTAATTGCTATGAAAGTCTATTGATTGACTTCTGAAACCATTCAGATATGGAAAAGTATAACTTAATAAATTTAATAATTAAACCTAGATGTTATTTTAAGTTGATTTTTATATTATTATCAAAATTCAGTTTGCAAGCTCTATGTTATCAAGAAGCATCTAGGTTGCATAGGCTCTAAGTCTGAGAAGGAAGGTACCTCAGGGGTGCCAGTGAAGGTCTAGATGCCTGTATGGGAAGCCCCATCCTTACATAGCTTTGTCTTCATAGCTTTAACTATGCAGAAAGCCTCAGGGTTGGTATTCTTTCTTATCATGGCAGAGACATGTAATAGACACAGCATGCTGTATGAATTTTGCAAGGCTGCATTCTCCTATCCACACACCTTCTGCCACAGTGAAACAGATAGTAGAACTTGCTTTTCCCATCTGTGTTCATCAGCCACCCAGAAAATAGATGGACTTGGGCAAAGCAGGTGACTGTATGCCTCCAAGGAGGCACATGCTGGCCTGTGCACATGACATCCCAGTTCTGCTGGAGTACCTTGTTCATCTACATCATGCTTACTTGATGTCTTCATTCAAGCTAGAAATGGCCCATCCTGAAGACCATTGTCCATGTAATGTGGGAGAATTGTCTGTAATCTGTCAATTATATTTTAAATAAATGCTGAATGGCCAGGTAGGAAGTATAGGCAGGAAAACCAGTCAGGAAGTAGAGGTGATGCAACGAGAACAGGAGAATTCTGGGAAGCAGGAAGCTCCCTCCACCATTCCTGCCCAGATCACCAAAGAAGCAACATGTGAGTTGACAGCTGAAAAAGATACCAACCCATATAACTAACATAGATCAGAATAATGGGTTAATATAAATCATAATAGCTAATAAGAAGCCTGAGCTAATGGGCCAATCAGTTTATAACCTATTGTAGACTGTGTGCGATTTTCTTTGGGGCTTGCCAGCTGTGGGGTATACTGGGCAGGACAGATACCCCAACAAGCAGGCCCCCTCATGTTACAAGTGAGCAGCACTCCTCCATGGCTTCTGCATCAGCTCCTGCCTCCAGGTTCCTGCCTTGCTTGAGTTCTTGTCCTGACTTCCTTTGATGATGAACAGTGATGTGGAAACAAAAGCCAAATAAACCTTTTCCTCCCCAATTTGCTCTTATCACACTGTTTTATAACAGCAATAGTGACCCTAAGACAACCACCTTGACCATTTTTCCCATTTTCAGGCCTGTTGATTGTGGCTACCAGGCTCTGTAGATTGTTCTCAGGCTCCATTCATTCTTAAATAGCCTAGCACCACCTGCCTGGAGGTGGCACTGCCTCCCCCCTGTGGTCTTGGTCCTCCTTCATCAATTATCAGTCAAGAAAATGCCCCCAGTTGTGCCTACAGGCCAGTCTGATCAAGACTTTAGTTAAGGTTCCCTCTTCCTAGTTGACTCCAGTTGTGTCAAGTTGACAATAAAAACATACAGTCCATGTGCCCCATGTAAGAACCCAGTCTTACCCCTTCCCTTTCCATACCTTCAGAGTATGTACCTCTCCCACAGCCTGTCTTCAAGACTGTCTTGTTCTGATTTGGCTGCTCCGCACTATGGTAATGTGAAATGTTAACAGGCCTACTAATCTGGTGGAATTTATTGTAGTCCAACACGAGATATTAAGTGGCTGTTGTGTGTAGTGTTTACCCTCACTGTCAGGATGACTTGTGCTTTGCCCTGGCAGACAGGGCCCTGCCCTTCCCAGGCTGCCTAATTGGAGATGCAACAACCAGGAGCTGTGACAGAGTTCAGCACCCCATGTACAACATGCCAGCTCCCATGGTGCACGCTTTATAAAATGCTCCTTAATTCAGGGACAGAATATCATTAACTTTGTAAGTGGATGAATACAGTGGACAACCAATTTAATTAACTTCTAATGTCGGCTGTTGGATGGGAGATGGAATGAAATTATGTGTGCATCTCTCGGGCCACCAGCCAGCCTGGATGGGGCTTGGTGGCTAGGGTCAGGAGGTGGGGAGGGAGCAGCTTTGTGCCATCTCTCCTGTCCAGCCCTGGGAGCTGAAATGCGTCAGCTCTCAGTTTGTACTGGTTACAAAGGAGGACACCCTGTGACAGCAGCATGCTAAATGCAGCCTTTCCCACGTGCCCCCCACCACCAGTAATGCTAGGGAGACAGGCGGTAATGCTGCCTCATCCAATTAGATTGGCTGCCTGTGAGTTTATTATAAAGGGAAGGATCAATAAAGCTCTGCATTGATTGAAACAAAAGCTTTGTTTCATTTATTATTGTTTATAATCTAATGAATGTTAAAATAACTTTGCTTTGATTTATTACTCAATCTGTTAAATTGTTTTAAAGCCAGTCCTTTCAGGGCTTACCTTTGGGGTATGATCAGAAGAGTATTTTCTGTGAGTACACAGCTTCTGTTTAGGTAATTTTTGAGACTTGAACAGATAGTTAAGTCAGAGCTGCTCAGCCAACTGAACCCTAAGGGCACTGTGCTGATGGAATTCCTCCAGGAGCTAATCTGTTCTGGAGGACTCTTGTCACATTCCTGCCCTCAGTGAGCTTCCTCTGTAAGGTGGCAAGTCTCAGGCAGCTGGAGTAGGCACATTTTGCAGGAATAATGGGGTACTAGGTTGGCCTATGCTGCTTGGAGAAGATAGTGTTTCCATGGAGACTTGGAATAGCAGGGGGTTCCTGTGAGAATCACCTGGAAGAGGAGAAAGAAGGCATGTTGTAACTCCAGAAGTAGAAATCTTGGCCAGGCCATGCTTCATGGCCAGCAGTGTTGGAGCCCTGTGAATGGCAGGTGTGCTGACTTGTGTGAGAGCATAAGGCAGAAGGTGTGCACTTGTAGACGGCTGGTGGACTACTGCTTAAAGAAGACTGAGGGGGCAATAGCAGTGGCAGAAGCAGTGCCCATTTAGAGCTGATGGCCTAGTGTTGGCAGAGGAGAGAATGGGATTTAGAGATAGACAGTGGGTCTATGGTCTGTCAGATTTTCCCATGAAGTGGAGTTGGTGTGCAGAGGAGACATGTGGTGATGGGAAGATGCTGGGAGAGTTGGGGAAGGCCATCTTTCCCAGGGAAGCAAGAGGAGAGGAGAAATAGCATACATCCTGAATTTGGAGATTCAACTTCGAGAGATCTAAGGAGGATTGTGAAACCAACAGAGGACCTTCTAGAAAGGACCAGTGCAATGCATGTGACCTTATCAACTGAAGGTGGGGTGGAGGCCACCCTTGAAGGAGGAGGGGAAAGACAGAAAGGCTTTGTTGGGTGCTCTATCCGGATCCATTGTGTTGTCACTGGGGGTGGGGGTGGGGTAGGGAGGAGACTCCAGAGAAGAGAGTGTGGTACCCAGGAATAAAAGTGCAAACCTATCATTCCATCACTCAGGAGGCTGATGCAGAAGGCAAGCCTGAACCATCTGAAAAGATCCTGTCTTCAAGAAGAAGAAAGGGAGGGAAGGAGGGCAGGGCAGGTATCCTGTGTAGCTGAGAGACATGCCTGTCTGATTTGCAAACTGAACACCACTGAAGAGTGATATTGTGGTGGTGAAAGCAGAAACAAGATTGGAAACAAATGTTTTAGCACAGTGTTAGCAAGCAGAATTCCACAGGATATGAAAATATGATAAGACCAAGTTGGGTTTATGCCCAGAATGTAAGACAGGGACTTTAATGCCACCATGTGAAAGTGGTAATGCCTTAGCCTCTGATGTCTTGAAGTTTGTTTTCAAGAGAGTAGCGCTGTCAGAAATTGATTGTAAGAGAGTGTATGCGCTTGAAGACAGGTAGCACAGAGGAGCGAGGCCACCTCCTTCCCTTGAGTTGGGGCATCTGTCAGGCAAAGGGGAGGTGTATGTGAGGAGGAGAGGAGGTATGAGTGGTTCAACTACTCATGGTTTATTATTCTGTCAGTTCGAATTGGAACAGTTAAAATCTCTGGTTGCAGGCCTGAAGATTCGTTATTATTATGTTTTACAAAGCTTTTTTTCCCTGCTTGTTGATTGATTTCATTTTAAAAAGAAAAAAAGCCCTGGAATTGCAAATGCTTTATCCATAGAAACAGATGGATATAGTCTTTTGTAAGGTATTGCTTGTCCCATTCTGTATTGCCTTTACTAGACACCCCTAGTCCTCCTACTATAGCTTCCTTGCCCTGTGCTCATCTGTCCCAGCAGTGGTTACAGTGCTGGCGCCTGGAAGGCCTCCCCACGAGTGTGCTGGGAACTTCCATTGTTGAGTCCACAGTGCTGTGGGAGCTGCCCACCATTTTCATAGGGCATCTGACCACAGATAAAGTGGCTGTTGCCCACCTTAGGGCCACATGTAGGATATGCTTGTGTGACTCCCTCATGCATAGGATCCGAGAGATAAATGGCACTGTGTGTGCATCTCTATTGATGAGTCGATTTGGCTTAAATTCAGGACTCAGGCATTTCCTGGAAGAGTGAGCCCCTTCCAGGAGCCTAGGTTAATGGTGTGCTCTTTGCTGCCAACATCCCAATGGAAATGATAGATTACCCAGGCCAACTTGTTTGTCACATTTGTTTGAGAATACACAGTGATAGAGGTGCTACTTACTAATTGCTTTATGTCTCTTCTCTGTGGGCTTCTGCTCTAGACCAGGAGACTCCCAGGTTTGTGTGTAGCTAGAGCAGGAGTACACCAAAGAACATCACATCTTGACTCTGCATCAGTCTTGTCACTAGTATCTGGTCTCTGTTGTTCTGACTCTCGTAATGTGCAAGCTGGGCCTACCACTGTTACAGTCAACCAATGGAGCTATGCAGGTGGCCGCACTCCTGAGACTGGAGTGTGTCTGGATGGCTGTACTGCCCCTGAGATATGCCTGACAACTCTTCATTTCTAGCCAGTGTGGCTGCTAAGGCCTGGCCAGTCAGTCCTCCTGGCCAGACTAGCTCCCCTCTACATACTCCCTGTCACGGACCCACTTAGCTGGGGGCCTGAACCCAGAGTGCATTACACTAGGTCAACCTCAGCATCCCAACACTGAGCTTCTCAGGAGCTCTGCGTGTTGCCTTGGTCTTCAAGGGTGTCAGGGCTTTCGCCCCACACTCATAGCTATGGCAGAAACACAATGAAGGCTGGAGGCTGCTCGTTAGCAGAAAACCAATAAGCACTAGTGACAGGTTTATACATATGTAAAATGTATTTTAATTGTTTTTAGCAGGAGGGGCAAGGAATCAATACTCCAAGATGTGAAAGGTGTCCTATCAACATGCTCTATGCTCTGGGGTCTTCTGGCGGCAGGCCATAGTACACTGTCACACAGATCCTGTGCCCTGTGGTGAACGGCGGGCGTCCTGGCTGTATTGATACAGTGGCAAGAATGATGGAAAGTTGGATTGAGCTTTGACTTTGGGTATTAATTAGCTCTAATCATGGAGTTTCTGGCTAGAACTGTAGTTTTGATGTATATATTACAGTTTATTTCTGTTTGTTTATCATAAACCTTATACTATCTTGTCTGCCTTCTCGTGTAAGAGGCGATGCTTAGTGTCCAAAGTAGTCTTCAGTATACTCTCTAGTTCCTCTTCTCCTGAGACAGATAGAGAGGCATCCTACTCAGAGCTGTGTGTCATGGGGCCCTGGAGCAAGTATTAGGTTCATGCTGGGTCCAGCCCTGCAATTTTCTCTTCTGGCCCATAGAGGAGGCTCAGTCCCTGCATCTTAATGACGCATAGTCTCTCTCATTGATGCAGCCTTAAGAAGGCAAACTGAAAGCTGGCTGCTTCCAAGTTCTGCTGTGAAGGTGCCTCACTCCACATGTATGACCAGAGGAAAATGTGACTGTGGGTCTGGCTGGACTATCCACAGAGCAGAGCGCCTTCCTGCCTCACTGCAAATGGGGACAGAGGACACGAGCCAGCAGAGCCCTGGAATCTTCCAGAGGCAAGGGTCGATGTGATACACAGAGTGTGAATGGGTGCCTGGCAGGATGTGGGTGGATGGGAGGAGGAGTGAAAGAAAAACTGCAGGATTCCAGGGGACACTGGTTTCTGGGGCTGAAAACGTGGAGGTGAGCTGTGTGGGAAACCAGAGGGCTGGGGCATGGTCAGGAGATATCTTGGGATTGATAAGGACATAAGATGACATAAAGAAGAAAAGGGTTGGATAAAGCCCTTCCCCATCCCTCTGTGGAGTAGCCAATATGGTCTAGGGAAGCGTAGAATTCCACATAAGCATATACCAGATGGGACCCAGCGTCATGAGAATGTCATGTGTACAAACACATAGACCAGGCACCTTGACTACAAGACTGGAGTGGATTTTAATTTGTGTTTTGTGGCATATGATAGCCAGGGGAGATTAAAATCAAGCACTATTGCAAAAGAATTTGAGTTTTACCTTTGAAAGACCAAAAGAAGTCATTTGTGCTGCCAGCAGACATGGCCTCAGCCTTCTGCTGTGCTGTCCTTGGAGTTTGATGGCAAGTAAAGACCAGGCGATTCCTATGTGGATTCTGAGGAGGAAATACCAAACCCATCTTGTGTGGACATTGAGCTGAGGGACAAAATCTTAGACTTTGTGGGATTCTGGCCAGGGGGATATAGCCTATTCCTGTGTGGATGCTGAGTTGGTGGTCAGAGCAGCTTTACATGGACATTGAGCTGGGGACCAGACCCTTATGTAAACACTGAGTTAGGCGACCAGACCTGTTCCCATGGAGACCCTGAGCTGGGGGACCACACTTTACTGTGTGGTCACTCTAGTGGGGAGTCCCAGACTATTCCTGTGTGGACATTTGAGGTGGGAACTGATTAACTTCTATACTTTGGTCCTTAATTGTTGAAGTCATTTGCTTTCCAACTCCATTTTTCATAATAGTAAATCTCATCTGTGTCTGTCGTATGGTCATGGAGTAGATGGTGGTGGGTGTGTTATCAGATGCATGAACCCTGGAGAGATGAGCCTAAATCTCCCGAGGATTCCACTCCTGAAAACATGTGTGGCCTGGACTGTGCAGCTTGGGACAGCAACACGACAACTGTTTGCTTGTTGGCTGACAAGTGCTGCTCAGAGCTTACTAGTTCACCACTGTACCCTGCTGGCGGGTGGGAGATAGTGGGTGGGAGGTGCTGGCCATCCCCTGGCCTCCTCTGCCTCAGCTGCTGGTTCTGAATGGCAGTGTGTCTCCTCTGCTCTCCTTGCAAAAGCTGCTTTTGTGGTCCAGAACCTCACATAATAGAGAACCAGTACTGCCCTGACCCTGTCTTTCTCTTTGCTCCTACAGGCACTAGGAAGCTTTTATTTTCTTCACGAATCCTTAAAAAACATCTACCAGTTTGACTTTAAAGGTAAGACTTCATGCCGGCTTCTACGATCTGTTTCTGCAGCCCATCTCTTGGCCTGTCCTCTCCAGGTCTCCCTGGGTTTGTTGTCATAAGATGGCCTGCATGATCTGGGTTTGGTGTCACTTACTCTTCTTAAAAACCTGTCACCCTGGCTTCCCTCTGCCTGTCCTGAGTCACATGCCAAAGCCTCTGCCCCTCTTCCGCTAATCTTAGTGAACTCTTGGTCCTTTTCCCTTTCCCTTTCTTGGTTTTTCGAGATAGGGTTTCTCTCTTTAATAGTCTTGACTGTTCTGGAACTCATTTGTAGACCAGGCTGGCCTCAAACTCACAGAGATTCACCTGCCTCTGCCTCCTGAGTGCTGGGATTAAATGTGTTCACTACCACACCCTGCTAATTCTTGATTTTTTATAGAAACTCAAAGGAGATAGTAGTCTCCTACCCATGGTCCTTTGGAATGCAATAATATGAAATGGAATAGAAGGGTTGCATATATCAGAAATAGAGTAGATATATTTGTGACTGTGAAAAATGGTGACTGTCATTTAGTGACTGGTGCTGGCCCTGCACTGTTTTTGTGAGTGTCACTGCTGATATGACCGTTTCTACAGTTCCCTTATCTGGACTCTTTGGGGGCACCTGCTCCCCTAAAGGGATTTCATCAGGGTCCCAACTGCCTATTCCATTCTATCATTTCTGTTGTATATGAACCTTCTTGAAATTCAGTGCCAGTCTGGGGCCAGATCATGTCACTTGGAAAAGTCACTAAGTTCATGACAATTGTAAAAGTAACTGTTATAATGTTCTTTTCACACATTTAAGTGTTAGGTTCCCAGCTGGTGATTCTATTTTGGGTTGGTAGCTATGGAATCTTAGACAGTGGGGCCTCTCTAGAGGGTACTGGATCACTGCAGTCCGGCATTGAGATATAGCCTACTTTTGCTTCTTGATCTCCAAATGTGAACAAGTTCTTGTCATTAGAGCCTCAAGCCACCTCTGCCAACACCCCTGCTAAGACTTTCTGCCGTGATGGCGTGTACTCTCAAACCCTGAGCCAAAATAATCCTCTTTTAGGTTACTTTTTGTAAGGTATGTGTAACCAGTGACGTAACCACCTTCATCAGCTGGTTCAGGTTCACTGTTGATGTTCACCCAGAGAGAGTCTCCCTAGGAGATGGAGGAGCTGTCTTTTCTGAATTGCTCTAGCGGCCCATCCAGCCTTATGATGAGCAGGATTCTGGCCAACAGAGTGCTTGTCACTGCTTCTGCAACTTCAGTATACATTTGTGGTTTTCAACAAGCATGTGGCCAGGATGAGGTGGCCAGGGCTGCTTTTCCAGAACTCCATGAGCATCAGGTATCAGAGCATGTCTCCAGCAGTGACATTCAAATATGGGCGTTTTTCTGCAATGCTAGAGTAAGACACAGAATAGCCTCTTAAACATGAACATCTGAGTGATGGTGATGCACAGGCTAATCCCAGTACTCGGGAGGCAGAGGTAGGCAGACTTCTGAGATTGAGGTCAACCTGATCAACAGAGTGAGTTCCTAGACAGCTGAGAAAGCCTGTCTTGATTCCCCCCGACACACACACACACACACACACACAAAGAACATCAAACTCAAGAGGTTCTGAATCCATAGATCAGTTTTCATAAGAAACCATTTGCATACATATTTTACTACTAAATGAAGTTAGTCATATTGTGCCTTGCAAATGCACAGTTCATCCTATAAAACCTCTCATTGCCACTGAAGCAGTGCCATTGTAGGCATGTACTTAGCATGCTTCTTTCTGGGATGAGAGTCAATTCCGCAAACATCTAGTGGTCTCATCTGGTGGCTGCTGGCACTGATAGAGCCACTGGGTCATCTCAGGCTGGGATGGGCACACAGTACACACTCTCCTGGTTGACGGGAGTCACAGCAAGAAATCTTGATAGATTTAAGAATTAGTAACCTGACTTGAAAAAGTAAGAACCTAATTGGGAATTTAAGGAGTCTCTAAAAGTACAGCAGAGAAAGATAGAGGGGACTTGTAATTTCTGGTCTAGTATATATTGTTTGGAAGATGTGGTTCCTATTCTCACAGAAGAAAGCAGAACAGCTATTTTGTATCCAACAGGAAATAAGGTCATAGGGCAAACTCACCCCCCCACACACAGAGAGAGACAGACAGGTAGTTACAGGGGCATGGTTGCCAGGAGCAGGCATACCTCTGGGTGTGTACATGCAACAGGATTTGACTGGGTCCAGGAGGCTGGTGTGATTGCGCTTGAGGAGGAAGGCTTTCAGGATCCATGTACTTGAGTTTTTCTTCTAGGAGTCCCACAGAGATTTCACAGGCAATATCAGGTACTGCATTCTGCTTCACAGGGCCTGCTGTCGAGGAAACCAAGTCTCCAGATGACTAGACTCTCATCAGAACCCATCTGGCCAAGAAATTGAGATAGTCAACCCAGCTTCTAGTCTACTTCTTGTGAGAAGCAGGGCTGCCAATCAGTGGGAGGATCACAGCCTGGGGCAGACGTAGTGGAAGACAGGTGCTGCTCTTAGTCTGAGATGTCTCCCTGGAAATCCTCAGGCAGCAAGGCAAGCACAAGGATGGGAAAAAGGAAGATTAAGTGTCTGACACATAGTGGCCAAGGATGTGGCCCCAGTCCAGCACATCTGTCTGCTTCTTTAACCCAGTGGCTCATGTTCTGTCCTCAGCAACACGCTAAAGACTTTAAAATCAGGTTAAGGAGATGAACCAATTCTCTGGCACAGACTCAAATATGACAGAGATCTAGAGCTATTGTGCTGGGAATTTAAAGTGAGTGTGGTTAAGGTGCCCAGGACTGAGGTGCAGGAAAGTAGAAAATGAAACTCACAATAAACAGAATAAAGAAATAGATTAGAGACAAAATTAGTGGAATTGAATATAGGAAATCAGAGAAAATTGGTTCTTAGAAAAGATCTATCAAATCAATACATTGTTAGCCCCATGAACCAAGAACAAAAAAGAAGGAAGATACAAAGTCTTGATAACAGAAATGAGTAAGGGACCACCACTGATACCAGGGGAACAACAATTTTGTAACAGGTCTGTGTCTATAAGTTTAATAATATGGCGGAGCAAGTGCAGGAACAGCATAGACTGAACACTTGTGCAAGGGCTTTGTAGTTGAAAATACCTGCACCTGTGAGTAAACCTTCTGAAAAACAGCGCCAGGCTCGGCGGGTTCACTGGGGAAGCTCCTAAGGAAACCACGGCATTCTCTATGACGTTCCCAGGTACAAGCCAAGGAGCACCTCATGGCTTGTCCTGCATGCTAGCACTGCTTGAATCCCCAAACCAGACGGAGACACTGGAAAGAGGGAGATCGACAGACTGCTTCATGAAAACAAAATGCAAGAGTTCTCAGGAAGATGTTAGCAATGTGTAAGAAAGATTCTGCACTGTGAACAGTTGGAGTTTACTCTAGTCATCCAATTGACATCGTATTCTAAAATCAGCCAATAAAATTGTTCACACCATCTGATAAAGACAGAAAACCTCATGGCTGGGTCAGTAGATGCAGAAAAAGTGTATGGCAGAACCCAGCAAATGCTCTCAGCAAACTAGGAATAGAGATGACCAGCCTCTACAGGACAAGAAAATCAACTGCAACACCCCCTGGAAAAATGAATGGAGTGTCATTACAGAGGGATCTAGCTAGCCACTGAGAGACGTGAGCAGGTGGAAGTTGCTGGTCTGATGGCTATACACTGCAGGATCCCAACTGTGACTGTCTGGAGATGGAGAAACTCTAGAGATGTAGAGAATGTGGCCAGGTGGAGTGAAGTGATATGTCTGGGCACAGAAGACATTTTGGACAGAAAAGTTGGTGTCATATAATACATGACAGTTGTGTGCTTTTGTCAAAACCCATAGCACTGCAGCATGAAAAGCAAAGTCTGAGGTACACTGGACTTCATTGGGTAGCACACAGTATGCAGACGTGTGGAATAGGTATATGTGCAGTCTCTACTGCCTCTGAAAATGACATTTTTAGGATGTGCCCTTCCACCCCATCTCTTCCTTATCCCCAGGGAACAAGATGTTCACTGGATTCCTTCTAAGCACAGTGGCTTCCTGCAGGCCCTGCCATTCCTTCACCTATGTTTACATGTAGACCTGCTTGCTCTCAGCCATGGAGCACAGCCCCTTCTGTACCCATGAGGTGTTCCTCCTTGGTGTATGTCTTCAGCTGAGACATGGGCTGCTAGAAGAGGTGTTGCAGTGCAGCCGGAATTGCTGAGGAGCCCAGAGTGAGCCAAGCTTTCAAGTGGTGTATTCTCTCACTGGTGTGTGACATTTCCTGACTATGTAGCTGACTGTTCTTACTGTCTAGCTGATCCACAAGAATACCCACGTGACTTTTTGACAGCAATGTGTGTATGTATTCTTTCCCCTTGCCTAACTGCTTCCCTGTCTGAGTGGGTCCCTGCCGTTACCCTTTCATCTCAAGAACACAGGACCACCAAGGGACGGATATGATGACAAGAGCATTTTAGCTTCGTGGGTCTGATGGAGGGGCATTACACAGTCCACTGACAAGCCTATTGGGAAAGTTACCTGCCTGGATACCCCAGGAGTATCTGTTTGAACCTTCAGCCTCTCTGGTAGAAGCTTCTATTCCCGGGGCTTCCAAGTGCCCTTCCACCAGACACTCGGCCACCCTAGCATGACTGGGTACTACTACATGTACCAAAATATCCTCCTGTGGGGTTGATGGGTGTCTGCAGCAAATGTTCCTGTGACCAAGTGTACTTCTGCCCCAGCACAGGGCTCACGGGGACCTTTCTGACCCTGTCTACCCACCCTGGGTGCTGGCTCCATGGTCTGCTGAGGCTTTGTTCTCTCTGAGTGAGGAAGACACAGAGATACAGTTGCCCTTCTGCAGTGAAGGTGATGGTGTTGGCTTCAAAGCTAAGCACACTCATGTTCTCTAGTATCCACTTGAATCTGAGAAATATAATCAGAAGCACATGGTGCGTTTAGCTCATAGATGACCCAGTCCCCGGACAGGCTTCCATGGGCTTTCAGTCCCTGTTGCATTCATTATGAGCCATCAGTACAACCAAAACCAGATCATAGACCTGAATGCGGACCCCTAACTCTAGCTGTTTCCTTAGAATCAAAACTTTGTTTTTACATGGGTTCAGCCTCTATCCCTTTATGTTCCTGGAGCTGCATACCTCAGCCAGCTCCTGTTGTCTACTTTCATCCCTAGTATGGAAAATATTCCAGAAGGGGAAAGTCCTGCTCCTCCTAGAATGTGAAGACATCCCTAAAATCCTGGCAGCCGCTGGTGCAAGGCTAGTCTACAAGAACCTGCTTGACAACTTAAGAACTTCTTTCTATTCTTAGCTCAGGGATCTTGGGGTGCTGGGACTGGTAACCAGGGTACAAGACTATCTGGACTACATTCTGGCCTTGGGAACCAAATGTTACCTGACCCTTCTGGCACCTTCCCGAGACCAGCAGTTCTCTTGCCCTGCCTGCAAGGGCTGTGAGAAATACATTCTCATGCTTATCATGTACCACTGAATGTGGGACACTTGTCCATGGAAAGGACCTCTCTCAGGCCTGCCTGTGGAAGGACTCAAACCAGGGCCAGTCACAGTGCTGTCAATCCAGGAGGGATAGGATGACAGTTAGCAAGGCAAGTCTGAAGAGTACCTGCCCTGTGTCTCTGTCTACATCTCATGTAAAAAATTGTTCCCTGGAATATGAGTAATGTCATTCGTGTGTGAAGAGGAAATCGATGTTATTAAATAAATTCATGTGAAGGTCTGAGTGAATGGTAATTCCACAGCCCTCTTAAATATATTCACGGCTTTCAAAGAGGGTGCCAATTAGCCCCTGTAAATCTGCAGGCTGGGAGCTCTTAGGGGATAATGAAGTAGAGTGTCAGGTTCCAGGTCATGGAACAAGAATTTATGAGCCACAGGCGCGTCTAGGGCAGCTGTTGGCCCCTTGCCTGCTTGGAGGCATCCCTCTGACCCAGGGGCTGCTGTGGTAGGGCATGGCATCCCCCTCCCCCGTACATGTGACTGGTCAGTAGGGTATAGTGACGGAATCCTTAATTCATGTATCCTTCTATCATTTCCAGCTAAGAAGTATAAAAAAGTCACTGGCAAAGAGATCTATTCGGACACTTTGGAGAGCACGCCCATGCTGGAGAAGGAGAAGTTCCCACAGGACTATTTTCCTGAGGTATGTGAGGGCTGGTGTCTCCTCATCAGCACACTGATTATGAGAATGAGTGAGTTAGAAGTGATGTAGGTCAGACTGTCGTCCACTGTCAGCAGTCACAGCACCGTTACACTGTGGGACTGTTTTCCTTGGAGTTTGGGGGTGATCTGGGCTGCCCTGGATAAGGGCACAGAGAACCTAAGAGCTCAGGTTTTGTTACTAAACTTAGAGCATCACTTGTGGGCATGGGAAACACTCTCCAAAGATAAGGAAAATGTCTTCATTCTCCCTTAGACTGATACTGCGACTGGGAGTCTCTGTGTTCTGTATTGTATATGCCATGCTGTGCAGGAATTACGCACATGGTACACCTTCACCTTCCCAGGAGTTGCTGGAGTGAGAGCTAAGACCCAGAGGAAACTCTGGGTTGCCTCAGTCAGTGAAGACATAGAAGCTAACACAGAATTGGTGGGTTAACGATACATGCTAGCAGTTGCACCTGCTTGATAGAGTTTAGAAATTAAAAAGCCAAAAGCTGCTTTCTGCCTCTCTACCCAGATAAGAGTAGCTTCCTTCAGGCTTCATCTTGACACCCTGCCCTGAATCGCCTGTTAAGACATGGTAGATGTTGGATGCCCTGACTGGAAGGTGTTTAGGTGCTGAAGTAGGAAGAACTGAGACTTGGCCCCTGATGATACTGGCTGTTCATACATGTCCCACCTTTGTCATGATGTTGGAGGCACTCTGACTAGTCCCAAGGACTGCTCTGTGGTTCTCTCTTATGAGATGGTTGCACTGTGTAGTAGTACACTTGCTCAGAGCTGGTTTTCAGCAAGGCCACACACAAATTTATTAACTTGCGTTGTAATTGTGCCTTGCCTGAAAGGATCATGACCGCCTCTTGTCAGCTTGTGGCTTGACTTCCTCATCCATTGTCCCCAGGCCAGAGATGTTCCCGGTCTCTTGTCCTCTGCTGGCTCAGGTCTACCCTGGCTCAGTTTCTTGGCCCTTCTGCTTCAGGCATCCTGAGAGTGGAGGAGGGCGGCAGGGAAGCTTGCAACTTTCTATGTCTGTGTATAATGACACCTGAATCTGAATGTTACTGATAAACACGGAAGGACCCCATGGATGTTGTTCCCATGAAAAAGCCATAAGCCAAAAACGCCAGCTTTAGAGTCTAGTTACTGCTGATTTGGGGTTTCTTTACCCCAGAGGTCTCTGGGATCTCATTTACTATGCCATCTCTCATTCAAAATGGCCAGGGCTTGAGGAGCTCACATAGAAATGATGGGTGCTGGGGCTCTGGTTGAAGGTGTTCCCTTGTGGGCGGGTGGCGTCCACTGAAAGGTAGTGCTGAGCATAGGCACAAGCTGTGGTGTCTGTTCCAGTTCCCCGGGGAGGCAGTGCTTGAGATCATCCCCTCCCCACACCGAGCATCTCTTTCCCCCGCTTTAAATACTTCTTTAAACTGTCTCACATACTGAGAACTGTGGCAAATAGACAGACATGTGGGCCCCATCCAACTAGAGTGAAGTTGTGACCATACACACTCCCTGTGTCTTGTGTGTGACTGTTACTGAGGCCCTCACCCTGTACTCCCCAGAAGGCTCTCTTGAGGACAGTGTCTGCCCTCTCTCTAAAAGCCCCAAGTGTGCCTAGTTTCTGATGAGCCTGCACTGTGCTCTGTGTTTTAATTCTTGGGGATGCAGCTGCACTGTGCATCTTCCGTACCTCTGCACATAACAACAGATATGTGGTGTCCTCCACAAGAACCAGGATGTAGCCACCATCCCCCCACAGCCATGTGTGGCCTCCCTGCTGCCTTTTTCTCACATCACTCCTTGAATTCCAGAGCTGGAATCCCATCACAGCTTCATCTACTGCACTAGGGGCTCAAGATGTGTGTCACAGCGAAGTGTATCCTGAGTGGACAGGAGTAGGGAAAAGGCTGGGGCTGTGGACATCAAATGAAAGGCTCTTGCAGAGATGTGCCTCTGGTCCTCAGCAGCCTCAACCCTTGCTTGTAGAATTCTTCCAAGGGCCTCCGTGTTCCTACCTGCAGCTTCAGGACTTCTCTGACTAAGGGTTCCCTTACTTCCCTGAACCTGGTGGCCTCAGGAATCAAAGTCTGTGAAATCTGGGGGTCTTGGCTATGCCCTACCACCCTTATAGGGAGGATACCCTTTGCTCTTAAGGCCAATTCTCTGTCCCTTCATGGCACTGACAAAGTGGAACCTGCATCAGGACAGAGTATGAGAGGCAGACTCCTTCCAATAGGAAACTGACCACTGCCTGGGTCTGTACTTAGCAGACCGCTGGTCAGGGCCTATTCATGTTGTCTGCAGGCAGAGAAAAAGATGCATCCCTGTTGTTTTGTTGAGTCAGGGTCTCATCGTGTAGTCCTGTCTGACTTCGCAGAGAACTGACTGCCTCATGAGTGCTGGGATTTTTTAAGGCATGCAGCATCATCCCTAGGATATCTTTGAAGGATGAACTCTCATCTTGGGAAGGACCCCTGTCTTCACTTAGAACAAGTTGCTGTCCACGATTGTCAGCTGGTTCCCAGACCCCCGTGCTGGCTGGCTCCTGGGCCTGCAGGGAACGTGCGTGCTCAGCTGGGGAGTGAACACTTATGTCTGGGCTGTGCAGTGTGCTTTCACGTGTCCCTTCACCACAGTAATGAGCAGAAACTAAACCTCATTTGAAAGCCACAAACTCCAACACCTTCTGTCAGTTCCGTGGTGCTTCTTAACACACAGAAGTGCACAGAAGCGCACAGAGCACGTTGTGTTCCACAGGGTGGGGCCCGAGGCTCCGGCGCAGAAATCACCTGCAGGTGCTCTATTTAGACCCTCGGTATCCCCTCCTGGGCTTGCCCCTTCAGGCCTTCTGCCAGGCCGTCATTGCACCCAGCACATTTAGGGGAGAGAATTAGTTGAAGACTGATCTCTCTTTCTTTTATTGCCATCACTTAAGGATAATCTAAATGTAATTACTGTGATGGAGGCATAATGCAATTCCAAATAATGACGGCCCTCTGCTTCTAAAACTAACAAAACTTTCTCTGCTGATTTATGGGTGCTTCTGGCTCAGTATGAATTTCAAATGACGCCTCTGGGAGCAACACTCCAGATAACGCGAGGCCATTTTTAAAAAGCAGATTTGTGTAGTCGATCGGACCGAGTCATTTTTTTCCTCTTGGCCGTGGTGAGAAATTGGTTGTTACCATAGATCACAGGCCCTGCTGCATGTGCCCATGAAAGATGAATTAATTCCACTAATGCTCCAAGCAGGCCGTCCTCAGTGGGGCCGCTTGGTGATAACCTCCTGCAGCCCCTCTGTTCTCCGCTGCGATTTATGCTCTCTCAGTAGATGAAGCTGCCTGGATTCGCAATCCATCTGCCGGCTCAAGGAACCCCATTAACAGGGAACTGAGCAGAGGCTGCACGAGGTGAGCGCTGTGTCCTCCACCTAGGCCTATGTGGGTTCCATTTTTGTGACCATGTTCCCTCTAAGAGAGGAGAAGCCATCACCCCAGAGATATGAGAACCTTGCCATCCCTATCGGCTCAGAGAAGTTCATAAATGAAGGTTTCAGGTTAGCAGTGAGAGGAAAGTCCCAGAACATGGTCTCCTGGAAGTGACCCATCGAAGTTGAGTCCCACCTACCCTCTGCACAGTGCTCCCATCTGCAGTGGCCAGGGGACGACTTCGTAGCTGGGAACTTCTAGACTTTCCAAGGCCTTTACTATGGCCTGGGTTCCTGCCTCTATGCCTGTCTGTGTGGGCCTTCCCCACCCTCCATACCAAATACAGTCATAAGTAGGTGTGTGTTTGTGTTTACATGTGCATGGGTTAGTTCCTTTGCATGTATTTGTGTGTACTGTACATAGAAGGTCTCAGGGAGGCCCTACTAAGGAGTCTCCTTGTCAAAGAGGCAGCCCATGGTCGCTGATGGGGGTGGGGCGTGCTCCTGTGGGCTAGTCCCATGTAGCAACTACCCAAGTGCTCATCCTTGACCAAAAAAGGGAGACGAGTTGTCAGAAAGATAAAACCTTGGTCCAGAAGCAAGGAAGTGGATCCAGTTCTGTTCCCTTCTTCTGGTTGCTGGCAGTGTGAGGAAGTTTGGGGCTCATTTCTTTCTGGCTGAAGGGAGAACTTTGCAGACCTCCTTTCAGGTCACTGAAAGAGGACTGTCTTTCAGGTCATGAAGGAGGACTGTCTTTGGAAGCTCAGTAGAGCCCACTAGGCCTTGGGAGGACAGAGATACTTCTCCACTCAGACCCAGAACATGGACAAAACCAAGGCCAAACACTGTGGGAGTGTCAGAGTGCCTTGGGTGGTAGCTCCGTCTTTCTATTCTGTCACAGTGTTGACAGTGAAGTCTGAGTGATCGTAGTTGTAGTGGTGAGTGGGCCTCAGAGGCAAGATGTTCTGTATTTTACTAAACTGTCGGGTTTTACAAATATTAACTGTATATTTTGTAAGATTCACCTATAACTCATGGAAAGTCTCACATCTAGCTAAAATCCTAATTGCAGTTATTACCAGTATCTGTTACAGAAAAAGTACACTTTTTGTTGTATATTCAATTAGTAATTTGATGTTGAAGTCAGTGCTTTATTATGGAAATTTAGTTTCTACAACAATATGCATGTGTATATTTGAAATACACAACTGTACATGTGTACCTTAATTTACACAAGTTTGAAAACTAAGGAGAAAATAATTTTTGGTTCTAAAATTCATAAATGCCTTTCATTTGCTGTAGCAGTGAAGCTGTTGCCCACTATATAATTGTAGGCAAAGTGCAGATATTCAGTTTGAGGTCAGAGCTTGGAAATGTGACTGTAGGTGGGAGCTTGGAAGTGTGACTGTAGGTGGGAGCTTGGAAGTGTGACTGTAGGTGGGAGCTTGGAAGTGTGACTGTAGGTGGGAGCTTGGAAGTGTGACTGTAGGTGGGAGCTTGGAAGTGTGACTGTAGGTGGGAGCTTGGAAGTGTGACTGTAGGTGGGATCTTGGAAGTGTGACTGTGGGTGGGAGCTTGGAAGTGTGACTGTAGGTGGGATCTTGGAAGTGTGACTGTAGGTGGGAGCTTGGAAGTGTGACTGTAGGTGGGATCTTGGAAGTGTGACTGTAGGTGGGATCTTGGAAGTGTGACTGCAGGTGAACTGGACTTGCTGCTTCTCTTGGGGAACCTTTAGGAAGGGATGGGTGGCCCCAGGATGGCTGATCCTCACAGTGGAGCACACTGCTCTGTGTTATGTCCAGCTCTATATGTTGTGGGCCTGTGCATACTGGACCTTAAGAAAAGTGTAGGCCTGGTCTTGGATGAAGAGGAGCCCATGCTGTGCTGCAAGCATGAACTCCCAAGGTGCTGAGAACATGGTGAGTGTAGGACCACACAGAGTGATGCCTGAGCTTGGGAGAGGTCTCTTTGTACCATAAGGACATCCAGTGTAGATTCTATGTTAGTTATGATGCTGACTGTATTAATCAGGGTTCTTTAGAGGAACATAACTTATAAAATGAATCTTTATCTATCTTATCTATCTATCCATCCATCTGTCCGTCCGTCCGTCCATCCATCCGTCTATCTATCTATCTGTCTGTCTGTCTGTCCGTCCGTCCGTCCGTCCGTCCATCCATCCATCCATCTATCTATCTATCTATCTATCTATCTAGAAAGGGGATTTAATAGAATGATTTGTAGGATGTGGTCCAAGTGTCATGGAGTTAAACTGAGCTATTTCTGTTTTGTAGAGAAGTAAGAGACTGAAGACAAAACTGCCCTATCCTACATCTCTGGATCCTCATTTTGTTTTCTTTTATTCTTATTTTATGTGTATGAATATTTTGTCTGCCTGTATGTATGTGCACCATGAATGTGCCTGGTGCCCAAGGAGGTCAGAAGAGAATGCTGAACCCCTGGGAACTGGAGTTTGACATGGTTGTGAACCACCATGTGTATGCTTGGAACCAAACTTGGGTGGGTCTTCTATAAGAATAACAAGTACTCCTAACCAGTGAGCCATCTCTCCAGCCCTCTTTGCATCCCTCTTAAGGCAGATAATGTTTTAGAAATTAATTAATTCCCTTGTGGTCACTTATACCCCTGCCCTCCTGGGCACCATGGAGGAGATATTCCCTGCCAGCCTCAAAGTACCCGAGCCTCTCAAGACTCATCTGTTCTCTTCTGTCCCCAAGACAGAATACCAGGCCCTGCAGAGGATAGCTTCCCTGTGGGCCACTCTCCTTAGGGAGATGAGACACTTGTTCCTGCCTCCCTTTTGACCTGGGGATGCAGGAGGACCTCCTCTCTGCCCACAGGAATTTTGCTCCCAACACTGAGAGGCCGTGAGGTGGCTTTCTTCTGTAGAGGTGTGTAAATTAAAAGTAAAGTAAAATTTAAAGTTCAGTCCTTTCATTCATATACATTGAGTGCTGGTAAAGCCATTGGCCCACAGGCAGGTCTGATTTCAGCAGACTGCTTCATGTGCCTTGTGTGCACGTGAGCAGTGTTGGTAGCAGTGCTGCAGCAACATTAGGACTGGAAGCTCGGGAGGCCCAACAGTATGTGCGGTGTGTCTGTGACTATAGTCAAGAGCAAATCCAGGTTCTTCCCTACTCTTTTTCCCTCCCCTTCCCATGACTTTCTCTGCTTTTTCTATTTTTTCATTATTTCAGAACCACACAGGAGCTTCCCAAACTCTGAATTGAAGATGGATGTTATAAAGTAATCCTGCAGTAGCTCAGAATTGAGTATAATAAAGGGTTCTTTATTCAGGGATAGACTCACAGATCACTGTCCTCTGCATGGCGGGGAACAGGGAATGAATCCAGCAGTGGAGCACATGCAAGCTTTAAGGCTGCACTTATAGTATAAGAGACCACACCCAAGTGGGTTGGTATCTTAAAGACTATTGGCTGAAGGAGTTCCCACAGCACTGAATAGTGTTTGTTTGTTTGTTTATTTGGAGGGAGAAAGCACGGGGCAAAAGTGACCACCCCCTTTCTCTAGTCCAGCCTTCCGTTAGTAGCTCTAGCTTGAGCACTAGGTAGTTTGACAGCCACAGAAAGTTCTTTCCCACAGTTTTGGATCCCAGTAAGCGCAGAATCCAGAAGCTAGAACATCTGGTGAGGGCTGCATCCTCTTCCAAGGAGGACCTGGCCCCCTGCCCTCCACAAGCCCAAATGCATGTTCCCTTATGGCAAAAAGCAGACAAGGGATGAAAAGGTCCCCTTCATCAAACCCCTTTGCAAGAAGGCCCAGCCCTGGTGACAGGATCACCTTTCAGAGGCTCCTGCCTCTCAGCCCCATCAAATTGGAAGTCAGCTGACAAGATCAGGATTTAGGGGCCATTCAGACCACAGCTCCTGCTCTACCTAGTAGCTGCCCCACATGTGGATGAATACTGCATACTTTATAACTGCTGTGAGTGACCCTTAGAGCTAGTAGATCGTGAGTTTGAGGTCAGCTTAGACTGTGTAGCAAGGTATTGTCCCCAAAACAAACAAGCAAGCAAAGGATGGGGCGCTTCTTAGCTGTGCCGTGAGCACAGATGAACCCTGGGGCTTCCTATTTCTCTGTTGCTGATGGTGTAACCTTTACATTTCAGTGCAAATGGTCGAGAAAAGGCTTCATCAGGACGCGGTGGTGCATTGCTGACTGGTATGTTCCATGGCATCTGATTACTGTCTCCACTCCATCATTTTTCTTCTTTTTTTAACATACCAATCCCAGTTCCCACTCTCCCTTCCTCCTGCTCCCCTGCTCATCCATCCATTCCTCAGAGAGGGTAAGGCTTTCCATGAGGAGTCAACAAAATCTGGCACATCACTTTGAGGCAGGACCAAGTCCTTTCCACTGGGTCTAGGCTGAGCAAGGTATCTCTTCATAGAGAATGGGCTCCAAAGAGCCAGTTCAAGCATTAGGGATAAATCCTGGTCCCACTGCCAGTGGCCCCACAGACTGCCCCAGTCACACAACTGTCACCCACATTCAGAAGGCATAGTTTGGTCCTATGCAGCTTCCCCTGCTATCAGTTCAGAGTCAGTGAGCTCCCACTAGCTCAGGTCAGCTGTTTCTATGGGTATTCCCATCATGGTCTTCACCCCTTTGCTCATATTATCGCTCCTGCCTCGCTTCAACTGGACTCTGGGAGCTCAGCCCAGGGTTTAGCTGTGGATCTCTGCATCTGCTTTCATCAGTTACTAGATGAAAGTTCTATGATGACAATTAGGGTCGTCATCAATCTGATTGATTACAAGGCAAGGCCAGTTCAGGCACCCTCTCACTATTGCCTAGGATCTTAGCTGGGATCATCCTTGTGGATTCCTGGGAATTTCCCTAGTGTCAGGTTCCTTGCCAGTCCCATAATGACTCCCTCAATCAAGATATCTCTTTCCTTGCTCACCCTCTCTATCCTTCCCCCATCTTGGCCATCCTGTTCCCCCATGTTCTCCTCTTCTCTCCCCTACCCTCCCATCCCCCCCCCAGAAGCTCCCAGTTTTCTCAGGAGAGCTTGTCTATTTCCCCTTCTCAGGGGATCCATGTATGTCTCTCTTAGGGTTCTCCTTGTTCCCTAGCTTCTCTGGGGTCATGGACTATAGGCTGGTTATTCTTTGCTTTATGTCTAATATCCACTTACAAGTGAGTAGATACCGTGTTTGGGTTTTGAGTCTGGGTTACCTCACTCAGAATGTTTTTTTTTTTTCTACTTCCATCCATTTCAAGACGTTGTTGTTTTTCACCACTGAGTAGTGCTCCTCTATGTCATAGTTTTGAGAGTGATTTTCACCCTTCTTTTGTATGTGTTACAATCATGTTGTCAAAAACTCTACTCACTTCGAGCAGGGCCTGCCTGCTGTTCAAACTGCCTGATAACTCCTCTTTTGGTTGGCGGGTGATGCCACGCAGCACAGAGTTGTTTCCTGTTCCCTGTAAGGTGGAGGTTCAGGTGTTCAGTACAAATGAAGGCCAGAAGACCCCTCGTCCATCCTCAAGTGTGACCTGTGTGTGCCCGAGCCCACTGCACAGTTGAACTGGTGGGAAGGCCTCCCATTAGGTCCCAGGCCACAAAGTTAAGCTCTGTAAAGACAGCCTAAGGTTATTGAGCACAGACAAAAGAGGCCCTAGCTCACTCATTTGTTTGTCCCAGTGTATTCTTCCTTTGGATGAGCATTCTCAATAGTAATGTCCACCTGAGAACCACAGATGCGCACCTCAGTTCTCAGCTCCTGAAGCAGTTGACTAACCCCTGGTTTCTGTAGTTGAGTTGGTCCCTAGAGCTGGTCAGGACAATGTCCAGAATGGACATGGGGTTCCTAAGATAGCGCTAATGACTCAATCCAGAAGGTGGCTGGCCACCCGTGCTGCCCTCTGTCCTCATTCTCAGGGACCAACTTCTCCCTATATGGTATGAGAGGGCCATTTAGGCATGGAGCTAGTAGCCGAGTTATTGGGTACTCCTTCACCTTGCTGCTGAAGAGAAATGGTGAGGTCCAGTTCCAGTGCCCTGTAGAAGATGCAGCATGGTAATATGTACCTTTGGGGTGGTGTGAAACTATTACCTAGTAAGGCAGATGGTCCATGGTAACTGGAGATGCCTGGGGACTTCACCAGTCATGGAAAAGACTGATGCAGACTTCACTCTGGCCTCGTCAAGTCCATATGCATGAGGAGCCTCAGGCTGCATGCTCAGAGACAGTGGAAAGACAGTTTTCCTGCCTGTTTTCATGCCCCCGTCTTACAGGGTCCCCAACAGTGGTTCATCCCTGTTGGTTCATCTGCTCTTGGGAGCACTCAGAGAGAAGCATCCTCCTCCTTGAAGCTGGGCCTACAGCTTACAGGAATTTCTATAATACTATCTTTTTATTTAAAGGAAAATCGTTTACTTTTACTCTAGTTTACTTGGCCAAAGTGATGATTTATTGGAGATCTAACTGAAGGCCTCCTGCCTTCTTTCTGGCCATGGGGAAGCAATGCTGTAGTTCACTCTGGAGTGACTAAGGATGGTGCCCAGGGCTTTGATCTGAGGAAGAGGGTGGGATACAGAGAGACATAGATCTGCTCAGGGTCATAAGGTCCCTTTCTTTGTTTATTACAGTGCCTTCGACTTGGTGAACATCCATCTTTTTCATGATGCATCCAACTTAGTGGCCTGGGAGACAAGTCCCTCGGTGTACTCGGGTGTCAGGCACAAGGCTCTGGGCTATGTGCTCGACAGGTAGGTGCTGTCCCCTAGCCACTTCTGAGCATGGCTGAGGCTACTCTGAGGCCACTTTGTGGTGGTTTCTGTTTTCCTGTTTGAAAGTGGCCCTCTGGAATACCAGCCCATAAAGAATGTAAATTCTCCAGCTCCATCCACTGGCTGAGCAGCCGCTGAGCAAATGACTACACATTACTTTCCTTCTGTGTTCTACAGGAAAATGAAGAGAGCTGGGCCTTGAAGAGGAGGGGAAATGCAAATGACAGCGTGGCATCTCAGAATTGCCACAGCTGTCTAGTTGAGGATTTGAGAATGGGTACTTCTGGTGTTCTGCCTGGTTAACTCAAGGAAGCTCTGCTGCCCAGCCATGGTGTTGCCCTCTTCCTGCTTTTGTCTTTTTCCTCTTCAGCAGGCCTGGTTGTGCTTCCTGGACACAGGGTGATCCCTGAGGAAGGGATGTGACCTTAGTCACCTTCTGCTGGGACTCCCACATGCCCTGACTACAACCTCCTCTGTCTGTGATATCCTGTGTGATCCTGGATGGGTCAGGAGTAATGGGCTATCATCCAGAGAAGATGGTGGCCTGTTGGGGGAGGCTGCCAGCGGGGTTACATGGCTTCTCTCTGACTTTGCCTACTTTCTCCCAGCATTCAGTTTAGTTTTCCCACCTAGCTCTATTCTGCCCTATCACAGGCCAAAGTAGTTTTTTTATTGATTAACTGATAAAACTAACACATATACAGAAGGACGTCCCACACCAGTGACCCTGACTGATAGAATGAATCTGGACCTGGGTACCAGTATCCATCTGACTTACAGATAGGCATTCTCTGAAGCCCAGTCTGGGGAACACATCTGATTCTAGACTTTTTCTTATGGTCCTCAAATTGATCCTCTTGCCTTGTGATAGGGAAGGATCAACTTTGTTTTACTCCAGCCACTTCCTGCAAACCAGGGCAGATGGTCTTGGTTCTTCCTGAGCCTCACACTGTTTCCTGGAGGCCTGGCTCTGTCCTCACCCCAGAGCAAGGGTGACACATTAAGCTCAGAGGAGAGAAAATGGAGTATATGGGGTTTTATCTGGCTTGACATTACTCTCCTTTCCTCATCCCATCCTGACCTCCACTCAGATCTTAACCTCCCTCTAGCCTGCGTCTGGTCTCCTTATGCTTTTCCATCCCCCACACCTGTACAGAGCACTTCCTGTCTGGTCTCCTGAAGTAGCCATCTATGAGTACAGGCATTTTGCTGAGCAGAGAATTTTGCAATCCCCAAATCACCACCTGTCCCTGGGACAGTCATATTGATGGTTGCTGCGTCCCTGAAAAAGAACACACTGGTTGTGATGTGCCAAGTCCTGACCCAGGCAGGAAGAAAAGATGGCAGGATGCAGGACATTTACTGAAGCTACACAGGCTTCTTAGAAGATGTGTGCACCTGAAGGAAAAATAGTCCCCCAGAGCTCTCAAGGAGCCACCTCTAGTCACATGAATATAGCATGTTGTTCCCACACCATGAAATTCTTGAGGGCAGAACTAGCAGACTCCCATGATGGGAGATCCTAGGGAGTGTGCAAATTTCTGCCCTAGCATGACCAGCGGCCTAGGGAACTGTGTTGAGGGTCCCTGGCATCAGATGAGGTCCCAAAGAATAGCTGCCAGGGAGGTCCTTATGTTAGCCTTGAGCACAAGACCTATGTCCTCCTTGTGCCTTGTGAGAATTTGTATGTGTGCGTGTGCGTGTATGTGTGTACACGTGCATGCAGTGTCTGAGTGAGTGTGGGAATGTTTGTGCATGTGAATACACACATATGTTTGTGGGGCTTGTACTGGGCAAATTTGTACATGTATGTCTGTGCCATAATCAGTGTGCCCCTAATGTAAGGGGCAAAGCTGGGTCCTCTGGACCATGGTGTCACTGTAGGGTGGGACTGGAGCCACTGAGTGCCCTCCCATCTCTCTCTCTTCAGAGGTACATTAGGAGCTTATTCCATTATTTCCTCCTCTATTATCTTTATTATATTATTATTATGTGCATCTGAAGTGGTGCTCTATACAAGGGGTCAGGAGATAGTGTCTCACCCTGTGCCATCATTAGACAAGCACAAGGCTAGTGACCTCTGGAGACCATGTCATCATGTGAGAGAGGTCAGCCTATGGTCCTACTGGTTCCTTTTCTTCGTTGACCTCTCTAGTATAAGGGAGGCCCTGGTGCTACTGGTATCATCCGGTCCCTGCAAAAAAACACAGATGTGGAAAACAGGCCTGATATTTTTCCTATTGTTGTCCCAGTCTGAGGGCTTGTCTTTAAAATCTGTATGCAGCCACACCCTTTCATCTGGGACTGATGCCCGAGCAGGTACTGTACCAAGCTTGGAGCCTGAGCTTAGCACCCACTGTGGGATACAGCTCAGGCAATTGGAGATAGGTTTAGGTGATTGACCTCAACAAAGCGTCCAATTTCTGTGCTTTTCTGTCTTCCCCACATAATCTATGAACCCAGAGGCCTTCATCCTTTGGTGTCCTCAACTCATTCTTCCTGACCCCTGCACTTCACCAGCCCTACTTCCAAGTACCTCTGGTGTGTGCCCTGCCCAGCCATGCTTGTGTGGAGGTACCATGATAATATTGCCCACTAGCTCTTGCAGTGGAAAAGTAACTGATGCTGCCCCCATCAAGACTAGACCCTGAGTACAGTACTGAACTGATAGTGTCTCACCTCAGTGTCATGTTTACATTTCAAGGTGATCACTATAGTCTTAGGTAGGTTCCCCTGGAACCTCACTCCTGGCAGGTTCCTCTGTGGTGCTGGTGCGTTCCTTCACGGGGCCGTCTTCCTGGGCTACTGAATCCGCAGCCAGCAGCAAGAGCCTTGTCTGAGTGGTTCTTACTGCTGTTTGCTCCATGACCCTTTTTCTAGGACCTCCCAGGGAGCTGGGAGCTGAGAGAGCCCAAATGTCCATCAGTCCTGGTGACCATGGTCAGCTTGTCACTGTGGTAAGGCATTAGAATGTGTCATTGCCCTACACCACCATGCCTCCAGAAAAGCAGCCTTGGGGTCTGGGGGCCACTTTTCTGCATCTTTGCATTCCAATGAATGGCTTCTGTGGCGAGCTCAGCCAGCCGCAGATCCGGACCTCCGCAGTGTAGGGCTGGGCCGCTGGGCACAAAGGGGCACTCTGCAGGAGTGGTGAATAATGGCCCGCCCTTTCATCGGGAGGCTAACCTTTTGGCAGCCACCAGCAGACTGCATTCTACTGTGCTGATTGGGGAGGACAATGCTGTACTGGCCTTTGAATGGACACCGCCACCAACAGCGCTGTATTCACAGCAGCACTGGGAACCGTGTGAGCATTGTCTGCAGGCCCCACTGAGCTGCAGGAGACAGTGAGGAGGCTGGGATGGAGAGGCTGGCTTCTTTGGTTTAATCTCCCTGTCCAGCCTGTAGGTCCCATCAGACTCAAGGATAGACAGTCTTGTATCCCTGTCCACAAAAGGGGAAGAAAGATGGTGTTAAAACCAAGAGTCACCAATATGTCATAACTTGCCTCCAAATCTAAGATTATACTAAAATAAGTTATAAGGAAACAAGTCCAAGAGCCAGTGTTGACTCAACTCTCTAGGAGCTTCAGCTGTGAGCGGCATGCCTATCTGCACTAGAACCATTGCATGCAAAGACACATGTGTCCCTGAGACACCTGGGAGCCAGTAAGGGACTGACTTCTCACTTCGGCACACGCAACTAGAATTGCCTTGCTTTGCTTTCTTTCTTTCTTTCTTTCTTTCTTTCTTTCTTTCTTTCTTTCTTTCTTTTTTTGCAGGTTTGTTTTAGAGTTTTGTTTTCCTTCCTTCCTTTCTCTTCTTTTTTGATTTTTGAGACACAAACTTACTCTGTAGCCAAGACTGGCCTGAAACTCACAGCAATTCTCCTGCATTAGTTGCCTGAGTACTCGTATTGCTCTCATGAGCCACCTTGCCTGGCCAGCCAAGACTTCTTGTGTCAGATAATGTGTCTATTTTTGTGTGACTTGTGGGTTTTTAGCCATAAATAGTTATGAAAAAATTAAAATGTTTTAGATTTATTTATTATTTTATGTGTATGAGTGCTTTGCCTGCATGTGTGTTTGGTACTCATGGAGGACAAACGAGAACATTGTATTTTTTGGGACTGAGCTGCCATATAAATTCTGAGATTTAAACTTGGGTCCTCTGTAAGAGGAAGTATTCCTAACCACTGAGCCTACTCTTTAGCCCCAAGTTGTGTGTGTGTGTGTGTGTGTGTGTGTGTGTGTGTGTGTATACGTGTGTGTTGGTGGTGCTGGGGGGGGATATATATATATATATGTATTTATGGGATGTTGTTTTGTTCTGAGACAGCATCTTACAGTATAGTCCTAGCTGCCTGAAACTTGCTTTGTAGACCAGGCTGGCCTTGAATATACAGAAATCTGCCTGCCTCTGCCATCTGAGTATTTGGATTAAAGGTGTATACTTCCACACCCAGTTATGAAAACATTTTAAAGAAAATTCATAGGTGGTGGAGAGTGTCAGGTTCTGAGAAGTTCAGGCAGGTTCAGAGGCCCAGGATTTTGAAGGCATCTGTGTTAGGGCCTAGGGATACCGGGATGTCAAAGACCTCTACCCTCTTGTGGCTCCAGGAGGTGCCTGCCCTGGTCACACTGCTGTGATACTCAGTGTGATATTCTTCTTGACACGGGGTTAGCATTTGGGGGCATCTAGGGTGACTAAACCAGGACCCCGAGGCAGCAACTGTGAGCATGCCCTAAAACCTTCCTGAGTGCTTAGCCCATGAAATGAGATTTTTTTTTCTGCCAAGTGACAGGAGCCTTCAGTGTTCCCTTTGAAATGTGGCCTGGCTAGTTCAACAGAGACATTTTTACATTACAACTGTGAAACCCTGGCATAAAGCACCCCTCTGTCCCCCCATTATTTTCTCACAAACACAGTCCATTGTCACAGTGCTGAAGTTAATTTGATCAACATTGGGACATTTAACTTTTATGTCCAGTGAAAAGAGTTGTTTCATGCTCATTTTGGGCATTCAAAGGAAATGATTGCCAGAAAAATAATGTTCCTTGGGACAATCCGGAGCAATTAGTTTCCCAGGGAGAGGCTATGTGACGCCGGCTGCCACACAGCCCCTCTTTGTCGCTTTATGGATGGTCATCCGTCAGCTGTCAGGCTGCTCAAAGACCCTCCAATCTAAATGTTTCTCTTTAGGCCGTTCCCAGAACTCGCCTTGCTGTTCAGTGAGCAGAAGAAAAGCACTGCGTCTCTAGGCAAAGGCGAGCTCCCTGCTAAGGATCTAGGTCATTCTGGAATGCTCTGCTGCTGTCACAGAGCTGTTTCTTGCACCTCATTTGCTGCCCACTGCCCTGGAGAAGGAGTGTAGGTGTTTCTGTGGACTGTTCCTATAGCCTAAGTTTTGGAGGCCTCAGGGTACCCACTGTCTGGAGCTCACCCTGCACAGCACAGAATTCCCGCAGCAAGTTGAAGGGCCTGGAGCCCAGACTTGCTGTATGTGTCACCAGCCTGAAACCCCAAGGCCCAAGCAGTGTGTTCTTCATTTTACTAAGCATGGATCCAGGTGTCTGAAAGCATGTAGAAGGCTGTGACGAGAAAACCACACACCTCCTCTCAGTGACTGACATGTGCATTTTGCCTTTCTTCTCTTTTCTGAAGAAATGAAACAAAGTAAGGTACCGTTGGTACCCTGTGTCTATGTCCTGAGCCTCTGTGACTGCACAGTGCCACCTGAATTCAGTGTCTGGGTTTCTTTGCATGCTACGTGCTATTGTCTCACAAGTTGTGCATTTCTTTATTTTTCATGCCTCAGGTTTAGATCGTCACACATGTGTTGTGTGTGTGTGTGTGTGTGTGTGTGTGTGTGTGTGTGTGCTGCATATGTAAATATTAGCAGCACTGCTCAGAGAATGGCTTCCTCACATTCAGCCTCCATCTACAGCATGTTTCTGCTCTGGGGGCTTCTCATCACCTTCCCCTTGGTGGAGCCTCACCACTCTTTTGTTGAGACCCCCTTGGAGGGTCTCAATATTTTACTGAATGGTGCCTTACCCACTGCTGACCAGTCTTGGGGAGGCAGCATGATTTTTATTTACCTGGAGCTGGTGAAGCTAAGCATTGCTTTGAGTGCTCGTGGGCACCTGAGTCTTACGGGCTGCTCCGTTTCTGGAAACCTCAACTTTCCTAGTGGTTTTTCCTGCTAGATGCCTAATATAAAGCATTCACAAGAGGCTAAGGTTCCTGCATGTGGCCTGTGGAGCTTTTGTAGCCAGTGGAGCTGTCTAATGAGAGGAGGGAAAGTAGTCCGTTCACTATCTAGACCCTGTGCTTAGGAAACATGAGAATGATGACCGACGGAAAGAGAGGACCAGCCCTGTAGCCAGAAGGTGCGAATTAGAGGCTTGGAGCCCTCATCCTAGGGGTGCACAGTGGGCACAGAGTTTCCCCAGCACAGTGGGACATGTATCACCAAGGAGCCTGGCTTTTGCAAGGTTGGGACAGACCCATGTGGCTATAGCCCAGAATGCCCCCTGCCGCCGAGAGATGGAACCCATCCTGTCCAGAGGAAAAACCCAACCTCTCAAAATTCCACCAATAATTTTATTCTTTACTGGAGTACTGGGAAAATAGGTGGAGTCCAAGTTACAAGGAGCCTTGGCCAGTAGCTTACAGAGTCTAGGTATGTCCCATGTCTTCCCCGCCTGTCTTGTTGTCCTTTTGTCCAGTGCCCTAGGGCTGAATACTGTCCCAGATAGTGCTGGATGCTTCAGCAAAAGGCTTCAGACAAGGGACTTGACTGAAATTCATTTCTTGCAATTCTGTAGGCTGAAGTTCAAGCTAAGGGCAGCAAGCCAGGCTCTAAAAATGGCTTATGGACACTGTGCCCTTACATGGTAGAGAACCAACAACTCTGGGGGTTCTTCCTTTCCTGTCAGGTTCCCTCTGACCTTGTTAACCTTCATGACTTCCTTATAGGCCCCTTCTTCAGTGCAGTGGCCCTGGGTCATTCCCTAGAAGGAACGTACCAAGCTTGGACCAAAAGCCTGCTAAGGTAGAGGCTACCATTCAGGTGGGGAGTAGCAGTTCCCATAGGTCAGGAAGGTAGCTCACTTGCCAGAACCATTTGGCCCAGGTTGTCAGTGTTCTGCTGGAGGAAGCAGACCTATATGGTGCTGGGGGCAGGGGCCTCAGAGTGCCCTGGGCTTGATGGCAGCTGCTGGAGGAATGAAATGGGCTGTCAAGGTGGGAAGATGTCTGTGTGGCGAGGGCACTATGCTTGGAGTCAGTGGATAGTCAGGAATGAGGAGTGTGGTGTGCTAGGACTAGGCCTGAGGTTCTGCAAGCCACCTCAAGCTGTGTTGGGTGTTCTGTGGTCCTACTACTGCTGGGTTTTTGCCTCTTTGCCTCTGAAGTGTTACTCTCATATCTCAGTCCGACCCTCTGTACTGAGGATCTCCAGGATTTCAGACTTCATGGGGATAAATCTTGTCTCTATCAGCACCTTCCAGGGGGTTGGTTGAGGACTGAGGGCCTGGGAGGTTTCAGACTGGTTGTGCATTTATTTTGTTGGCTAAATTTGCTTTTCTGACTGGATAACTTATGAGGAAAAGAAACTTAGGAAATTAAATCACCCTCAAGTATTTTGGGTAATTTAGTCACTGTTTATTATCAGTATTTTAGCTCCGTAAGATTATTTGATCAACAAACATGGTTTCTTCCATAGCTGAGAACACAACCAACCTTTGTTGATCTCTAAGTTTATATAGAATCTGCAGTTAAAAGTAGAGTGCCAAAAGATTTAGCGTCCCAACCATTGGTTGAAGAGTAAAAAGGGGAGAAAGCCAAGCACTTCAGGGAATGGCATGAATGAGTCATGGCTCAATCCACCTTCCAGACCTTTGCAGCTCATTGGTATGCAAAAAGAAGCAAGCGCGTGCAGGCTGTCATCTCTCACGCCCTGTGGAATGTTGCCTCGGTGCCCTCTACAGCCTCAGTGGCCGTAGGGACCGTCAGCAGGTCCAGGGCATCTCAGGCTCCTGTGACACGGAAGTGACTGCAGCTGAAAGGGTGACTTCACGGTGACTTCCTCCTGAAGTCCAGAACCCATTGCATTGTGGTAGGTAATGTCCTTAGATCAGGAACAAGGCCCTGGCCAGATAGAAAAAAGCCACCCTTCCCCCAGTGGGGCTGTCACATCCTGGAATCACCTGTCAAACAAGAGACACCATTTCCAGGCCTAAAAAATTGATTTTTATGGCTCTTCTTGTAATTCTCTTTCTGAATAAGGCACATGATATTGATGTGGGCCTCCTTTTTAATCATAATAGCCACTGACAAGGTAATTAATTTTAAAACAACTCTTTTTTTTCTGGTCCAAATGGCACTATGTAGAAATTAAAAGTGAGTGCCGTGAGGGCCGCCGGCCTGGCACTCAGGCGATTGCCTCGGCCGTGACAGCCCCTTTATCTTGCTGCTTCTGTGCGACCTTCAGAGATGGGCATTGTTATTAATTGGCTTGGGCTATTATATCAAAAAGAGCAGGGCAGGAAAGCATGATAAAGTTTAGGTTTTTAATGATAGTCTTACAGGAATCAAGACATGCCAGTGAAATTGCCTTCCTGGGTCATCACAGGCCCAGCATGGGGTGCAGCCAGGACCCATCAGCACCTCTCCTGTGAGGAATGGCCCAAAAGCAGCATTCCCTCACTAAGCACACAGCATCTAAAGTTAGTGCACTCAGCTTAAATCTGAACTAGGCTTTTTAAATAATTTGCTTTAACATGGATTCTGCCATTTGATTAGCCAAGTCGTTGTGCGCTGTTGCTGTTGGCAGTTTCTGAGACCTTTATGTTGCTCTCCAGGCCTTTGTTTGCATATCATCAAAACTTAGTGCAGTCCATTGTGTTTGATGCTCACACTAGTTGATAAGACAGAAGAGGAACCGGCTTCCACTGTCCCACACACAAGCCTGCAGGTCCATGTGCCCACGTAGACACACAATAGTGTCCTGTGAATTCACTTCCTCCTGTGATGCCCTCACACTGAGCTCAACTTTGACTTGTTCCACATTATTTGGTCTGTGGGTGCCATTAGCCTCCCAAGATTCCTCAGCATAACCTCCTGGCAGCTTTGAACACCAGCTGAGTTGTTTTTGACCACAGAAAAAGCCAAAGTGCCCCTTCCCAGCTCAGAACTTGAGAGGGAACCCTTGAAGTGAAGGTGTAGTCAAATGTATTTGGCTCAAGAAATCAGTACCAATGAATGCAAGTTAATTCTCTTCTCTGCTTTGCCGATGAGTCCTTCAAAGCCATCCCTCTCTATGTAGAGATGAATTCTAGGTGTGAAGTTGGATATATGTATCTGCAACCTGTGCACGTAGAATACTGGTGATGTGTCTGTGATATGTACTTAGCATATGCCTTTGAGAAACATAGCTTCTGAAGTATGTATGTCATTCATGTGTGTGTAGGCATTCATGAAAATGAAAAGTTCAGATCATCTGTAATGTTCATTCCCATTAAGAGAAGTGTAAGTAGTCAGGCAGTGATAGTGTACACCTTTAATCCCAGCACTCAAGAGGCAGAGGCAGGTGGGTCTCTGAGTTTAAGACTAGCCTGCTCTACAGAGTAAGTTTCAGGACAGCCAGGACTACAACACAGAGAAACCCTGTCTCAAAAAACAAAAACAAACACCTTCCTAAACCTGGATGGAGCAGGGAAGGCCTTGGACTTCCCACAGGGCAGGGTACCCTGCCCACTCTTAGGACTGGAGGGAGAGGGGGGAGGGTGAATGGGGGAGCTGGAGGGAAATGGGACGGGGGAAGGAAGTGGAAGTTTTGAATGGTATTATTTATAAAGCAATAAAAAAATCAAAAACAAAAAGGAGAAAAGAGGGGTGGAAAAGTGTAAGTAAAGGAAGAATCGTGTGTCTGCAATTCTTGCAGTCTGGGACTGAGACAGGTGTTCTAGGCCAAGCCGGTCTTTGTAACAAAACTCTCCAAACCAGAAAACAAACAACAGGAAAAACACTAGTAAACTTGGTTAACCTGGGAGTCTTTATTGTTATGGCTACTGGTTTTCCTAAGGTACACGAGTGTTCCGTGATGAGCATGTGGAGGACATGGAGTAAGTTCTCTCATTCCACATTTATGTAGGTCCCAAGTATTAAACTCGGGTCTCCATGCTTGTACAGCAAGCACCCTCAACTGCTGGGGTATCTCACCAGCTCTGTTCTTTTGCTTTCTCATGGTAGATATTTTGGCTTACAGGATAAAATAGTAAATGTTCAGACATAGAAAGTGTTTCTGTCCAGAATGTGATATCACTCATTCTTTCAGCCATCCCTGCAGCTACTCAAGCTGGAGTTTTGCTTTGGTTTGTTTTTCTTCTAAAATACAGAGTCAGGAAGAAGAGGGGCGGACAAGAAGGAAGAGAAGAGACGGGAGGAGGTGTGTGTGACACAGTGCCATAGACATGGCGCTCTCTTGGGAAGAGAGACCCAGGCCCATCTTCAGAGAGCCCATCACTATGTCCAGACCATGCGAGTCTCACAGCTGTACTGACCCCAAGCCACCTGCCTCAAGTGCCTGCTCCCCATCCAACCCCCAAGAGGAGGGCAGGCTGGTCACAGACAGGGAAGGTAGTCTAGGACTCCAAAACCAAAAGTGAGATGTTGGAAACAGGTTACAAGACAGGCCACAGCCTTTTGAGAGTAGGTGAGAACGAGGCAAGCAGGGCAAGGGGGAGGGCAGCAGGCCTCTGGGTTCTGACATACTGCTTACTCTCTGCTTCCTCTAGACTCCTGGCAGAACTGGAGACCTATTACTCAGCACCCTTGTGTCCCTGCCAGAAGCATTGGTGTCCTCACCCGAAGTCAGCATTGTGACTTGAATCAGTGGTTTTGTTGGTAGTGGTTTGTGCTTATTAAAATATTTTTATTTATTTCATACATCTATCCTCCACAGTCCCTTCCTCCAACCCCACCACATCCCCTCCCACCTTCATCTTCATGTCCTTTACAAAATATAACTCACTAAGTCCAGTTAGTGCTGCCTCCATGCTTGTGGGCATGGGGTCATCCCCTGGAACATGGGCACCCTGTCAGGGGTCACACTTCTAAGAAAATTGACTCTCCCTTCCCCACTAACTATTAGCTACCGGCAGCTCTTTAGTGAGTATAGTGAGGGCCATCTCCATCTTCACTCAACTGTTAGATGGCTTAATCTCGTGCTGGTAATCCCCTCTGATGTGGGTTCGCAAGTGTGCGTATGGATGTGTCGTGTCCAGACACAGCGTTGTATAGCACTGTTCCCTATCCTCCAGATTTTATTCTTCCCAACTTCCCTTCAACACTGTTCCCAAGCTTTGATGGGCAGGGGGTGGTGTTGGTGTTAATAAAGACAGTCCATTCAGGGCTGAGCAGTCAGCGGTCACTTATCTTCAGGTCTTTGACTAGTCCTGAGTCTCTGTATTAATCACTGGCTGCTGCAGATAGAAGCTTCTCTAACCAAGGTTGAGCACAGAACAGTCTATGGGTATAAACATATCTAATTGGAAGGCGGGTTGATAACATATGCATTGAGCAAAACAACAGTAGAAGGTTCCCTCTAGAGCTTAGGACCTCCCCAGCCATGAACTTGTGACCAGGTTTACAGTGGCAGACATGAATTTCCCCTGTAGAGAACCCCAAATGCCATCAGAAAATGTTTGGCTTGGGGCTGGTTAGAAGGGGAAAGTTGGTTATTCCCATAATGGTCATGCCACTCGTATACCACTGGGCATATCTTGCTGGTGTAATAGTAATTTTTTTATTGTAATAATGCAGGGTTCAGCTTTGAATAAACCCATACTATCTTTTCTCCCCAGCCACCTGCATATCACCTTTGAGGCACTGTGAAATAGGGTGGATTTTCCTGGTCATTTGCAGATTGATTTCTCTATGTTCTACAATAGTGCTTCTCAACATTCCTAGCTGCAACCCTTTAATACATTTCCTCGTGTAGTGGTGACCCAAACAATATACTTATTTTTGTTGCTACTTCATAGCTGTAATTTTGCTACTGTTGTAAGCCATAAAGTAAATGTTTGTGTTTTCTGATGGTCTTCAGTGACCCCCATGAAAGGGTCACTGTCCCACAATCAAAGTGCAACAGTAGGACAATAGGGCCTTACCAAGTAGTCATGTAGTTATGGTGAGCAACCAAGAGCATAGATAATAGTCTATATTTTTGGGGAGACCTCTGGAATCTCCCTGATCAGTAAGTTATAGAGTGCTATCCTATGCTTGGCACTGAGATTTTCATTTAATAGTCTGTGTTTTCTGGGAGCAGAGGTGTCTACCCATTAGAGTGCCGCTATTTAAACTTCTTTTTAAATTATTATAGTATTTTTAAATTAGCTTATAAAGTAGCAAGTTTCACCCACACCTGCTCCTCCGTCACTGCTCCTATCCTCCATTAAACCTTTAACTCCTAGTATTCTCTCCTTTGTCTGTCAGGTGTGTTGGCTGTCCCTTCTCCCCTTTAGGATTTTCCCCCTTGTTCTTCTCATGGGCCTTTTCTGGCTTTCTAATTTCTATAGATACTCTTATCTTAAACTCACAAATCTTAAAATTCATGTGAAAGACAACATGTGGCATTTATCTTCCTGGGCCCGTGTTATCTCAGGATGTTTTCCAGATCTTGTAGGTTTTGTTTGGTTTTGGTGTGTACTCATTGTACAAGGTTCTAGGTTTCATAATGTCTTTTTTTTTTTTTAAGAACAATGTGGCGCCAGGCGGTGGTGGTGCACGCCTTTAATCCCAACACTTGGGAGGCAGAGGCAGGAGGATCTCTGTGAGTTTGAAGTCAGCCTGGTCTACAAGAGCTAGTTCCAGGACAGGCTCCAAAGCTACAGAGAAACCCAGTCTCAGAAAAACAAAACAAAGAACAATGTGGCATAACGTAGGGATAGTTTCTTTGCTATACTCTGGTCCAGAGATTGTAGCTGCACTGCTGGAGTTGGGGCTCCAAAGAACGTTCCCCTTGAAGTTTCATAAAGGCGAAGTACAGACTGGTCCTTTCCCATTGGGGCTTCAATATGGAGGACCTGGACCTCGATCCCTTCAGTGAAATAACACTGAAGCCTGTGGGCCTGGCTCTTGATGGGCAATATCTTGTAAAACCCACACTGGTTGTCTGGGTTAGTTTTCCTTTTCTTTTAAAAAGATCACCAAGGAAGTAGTGTCTTCCAGATACAAGACTAATGCACATCTGAACTCACAGAGACTGTGGCAGCACACACAGAGCATGCTCAGGTTCACAAATGGGATTCCAGTGCTGAGGAGGGGAAGTGGGCACCAAGTCCCACCCCTAACGCAGAAACTATCTCCAATTGATATCCACTTGCAAAAGAAAAGCTATTTCGCTCCAATGGAGTCTCACTGGGTATATTAACTATTTGGGCAGGGCCCATGCCCAGCAGTAGATGACCAACAGAAAACGAAACCAGTGATAGTTCTGTAGACTTTGTCTCTTACTGCTTTGTTTGGGCTTTTTTTTTTTTTTTTTTTTGTACTGTTCTTTTGCTCATGTACTATGGTTTCCAGTTTTGTCTAAAGGTTTTGTACGTGTATTTTCTTTGTTTTAAATTGTTTGTTTGTTTTTTAAAGAGACAGGAAAGCTCTTGGAGTTGGGTGGGTGGGGAGTGGGGAGGATCTAGAAGGAGTTGGGGGAGGGGAACCATGATCAGAGTATACTGTGTGTGTGTTGGGGGGGGGGTTTCAGTTAGTAAGAAAAACCAGTTCCTAGAGGTGATTCGGGTACATTCCGGCTGAGAGACAAACAGGGTCTGTCGGGATGGGTTCAGTTCCCCTTACTACTCCAAGCAGTGCTGGCACCCACTGGGTTAGCAGGGAGAAGAGCAGAAGGGCCAAAGCTGAGCACAGCCTGTGGCCCAACCAGACTCAAACCTCCCTGCTGTGAAAGGGCAGCACTCCTCAGCCACCTTCCCTCAGAGAAGCACTCGGGTATGATAGATAAGCTGCTGGCTGGCTACACTGCTGTTAAGATATGTACTTTCTCTGTAAATTAACATTTAAATTAAATACAATTACAATTACAGGGAAGATAGGAGTGTGTGTGTATAATTTGGCCAGAGGATACAGAAAATTTGTTGAATGCTGTTCGTTGCAGTGTGCTTGATGGTAGCCTTTGCACTAGATTTTGGAGTACAGGAAGCAATCGCCATAGTGTCTTTATAGCAGGAAGCATTTGGGGAGCATGGAGGAGTAGCTGGTCCAGGCCCAGTGGGGCTGGTCAGCATTGCAGCTTCAGGTCACCACTGTCTCCTTTTCTCTTCCCAGAATCATCGACCAGCGATTTGAGAAAGTTTCCTACTTTGTCTTTGGTGACTTCAACTTCCGCCTGGATTCCAAATCTGTTGTAGAGGTAGGTAGCATGGGTTTCCTCCTCAGCCTGGGCATTGAGTTTCCTTGCGGTGGAGAAATGGTAGAGAAATGCTGTCTGTCTAGGCAACTTCTATGTCATAGATTATGATTTCTTATTTTTTTTTTTAAGTTAAAAATTTTGCCCGGTGGGGAGGGAGGGGTCTGTATAGTTATTTAGCCAGTCAGCCAGTACTGGCCTTAAGAATAGGCATTCCAGTGGGTCAGTGGTGGTGCACGCCTTTAATCCCAGCACTCAGGAGGCCGAGGCCGGCAGATATCTATGAGTTCAAGGCTAACCTGGTCTACAACTTTAGTTCCATTCCAGGACAGCCAGGGCTAAACAGTGAAACCCTTTCTCACAAAACAAAACAAAACAAAACAAAAAAACAAAGGCATCCCTGTGTCCTGCTGGCTCAGTGTCCCTTATAGACAACAGCCTGGGGGAAACTACTGTGTGTTGCTGCTCTGGTACCTGCAGAGATGGGTACCCTTGAGCTCTGGGCTGTTTCACACTGGAATTTCCACTGCTTAATCTTATCAAACACCAGGAAACTGGTTGATCTACTTGATCTAATCCACTGAAACTCTCTTGGTTCAGGGAACTTGAGAGCTGACTACGCTGGGGACTCTAGGCTGGGGGCCAGGGTCCTGGGGTCCCTAGAGTGACTGCAGCTGGCACACTTTGACACAAGACAAGTGATCCAACCACTGAGGTTGGAAGGAACCTATGTGGCTAGGGTGTGCTGCCAAGGAAAGCAAGTACTGTGGCGTTGGATTCAGGGCCAGATTTCTCTGTAGTGAGAGCCATACCTGCCATCAGGTAAGTGCTCAGGCATCCAAAGTCCTGGCATAGATAACTGGGTGCCTGCTTCTTTCAGCTCTTTCGTGGTTCTTATGTGATTAGGATGTACCACCTTCTCTGGTGGCGGAAAACTGGAGATGCCAAAAAGTAAGACACTTCCCCTCTCGCCTTCCATACCCACCCTGCCTGGGCTCTTTAAAGCACGTGGCAGCACTCTGAAATCCACGTGCAGGGTCCCAGTGAGGACAGCATGAAGTCACGCAGCACCTCAGATTACTATCTTCTCATTAGTTCCAAATCTTGTCACACATTAATCTTCCATCCTCAGTAGAAAATTATTTTTTAAAGACAGAGTTGAGCAAGTGTCTCCATTTGGTTGATAGAAATGAGTGATGTGCCGTTAAAATCATGTGTGTTTAATTAAGCTGATGGTACCTCATCAGGGCAGACCCGTGGGGTACAATTTGAACTTTGTAGTACATGGGGTCTCTCTAGATGCCCAGTGGGTGCAGGGGCCTTCCCTGGCTGGGTGTTCAGTGGGCAGTGGGAAGGGGATCCTGGGTGTTCAGTGACTCCTGGTAGCAATACATCATTTTTTCCTTTATTCTTCTCTTATACATTACATCCCGACTGCAGTTTCCCCTCCCTTCCCCTGCATCTCCCCTCTCCCCTGACCCACTCCTCCTCCATTTTTCATCAAAGAAAGAGCAGGCCTCCCAGGGATATCAACCAAACACAGTATAACAAGTTACAATAAAACCAGGCACAAACCCTGATTTCAAGGCTGGATGAGGCAACCCAGTAGGAAGAAAAGGGTCCCAAGAGAAGGCAAAAGAGTCAGAGATACCCCCAACTCCCACTGTTAGAAGTCCCACAAGAACAACTATCTGAACAACCAGGTAGAGGACCTAGCTTAGGCCTGTACAGGATCTGTGATTGTCACTTAGTTTCCTTGAAGTAGCAGTGCATCGTAACCGAGCCGTGAAGGAAGAAGGAGTACCTAAGAGTGTGGGCAGTTTCTAAAACAGTCAGATTAAAGACTGCTCAGACCTCACTTTCTTGTTCCCAAGCTTCTGAGCTGAGTTGCCAGCTTGCTGCTGGAGGCCAGCAATTCTGCTGCACACGGTGATTTCCCTGCCTCCCCAGAGGCTTCCACTTGGAGCAGAGAAGCCACTGTGAGAGGAAGGGACTCTTAGAAGGCCAGTGCTGGTCAGCCTAAAGCTGCCCGTGGTTGGTGAAAGGTCAGAGAGCTTCTTCACAGTAGACTTTTCCTTCTGGATAAACACAGGCCATTAGAGAAAGCAACCCATCTGAACAGACTCAGAATGGCTGATGGGCACTCTCTGAATCTGTCCTTCAGGATGTGTTTCTGTGGGAGGACACTTTGGCTATGTGGTGAGTGGACACGAGGCTGTTCCATACAGTAGGGCTGTATGCAAAGTCAGCAAGGAGCTCACCAGGGCCATTAGCTTCACTGCCTGCCCTTTGCCTCCTTATGGTGCCTGGACAGAGTTGGGCAGCTTCAGTTATCATAGAAATGAAGCATTCTGCATTTGTGTGTTCCCTAAGGAAGCTAGCAAGTGCCCTGGGGGTCATCAGCTTGCCCTGTACCACATAGCTTTCTAGTAGCTTCTAGCCAGAGCTGTATTGGCTGCTTTGCTAAGCTGGAAGCAGGGATACTGGGGGGGCCAAGTGATGGTGGGACTGGAACACCCTGTCTTGCAGCTACCTCTCCTTTGCTGTGGGTCAGACCATGATGCGGGTACTGGAGAGTAGAACTGTGGGGAATTAGAGAAGGCACCAGGAGGTCTCACCTAGCTGCATAGTCTCCTTTTCTCAAAGTATGGATGGTTTTGTATCTCGTGGCTGCTGTCTACCTCTGTGAGTCGTCAGGAAACCGGTCAAAATGAGTGTCACCTCCTGGTCTGTTAGAGAACCTTTATGGTAATCTGCTAAGTGTTAGATGTATCTGGAGCCCTGACCTCATTACACTGGCCTTGTGGATGGTGAGTTTACGTCGCCTGATGGCCGATGGATGCATCTGCAAAGCCACCCAGGTCTCCTATAGTCCTCGCTGTTTGGAGAAAGGTTTCCCAAGAGGATGGGTGGCTTTTGGGAGAGGACTCTAAGTTTCTTAAGTAAAGTTCCTGTGTCTCTGGAACTCTCACTGCTTGCCAGCCTGCTGCTAGCCCCTTTTACCTACTCTGTCCACATTCATGCCCGAGCAGGTGGTGTTGACTGACTCTGCCTGTACCACCCCTTCTAGAATGGAGTACCAGGCAGCTAAGCAGCTAGAGTTCAAGGTTCATTTTTCCCAGGTTTTACAGAGCCAAGTGGTTGGGCTCCCCAGTGGCAGGTCTGGATGAAGTTTTAGCACTAATTCAAGGACATTTGTATTTGAGAAAATGTCCCCATGGTCTTCCTATCATGCTGCTGTACAGATTCCCACAGAAAGGACAGGCAGTGTCTCCAGTCATGGGGAGAGGACCCAAAAGTATAAAGAAGGAACCCTTTCAGCCATAAGTGAGGCACCCGCAGTGTCTGGTCTTTTAAACACCACTGTCTTTGTGCCACCTACCTCCAGGTATTAAATGACACAGTACCAGGGCTATCTGCACTGTACTCACTGTGGGCTCTGGTCTTACCCGAGGAGGGACTGCTGCAGCCACTTGTCATCTGCTGTGGGTGCTTTTCCCTTGCACAGTTGGCTTGTGTGTCCCCGCATGAGGGCTCCTGGCACTGGTGTGCTGTGGTCATATAAGTTCTGCTGGGCTCCTATAAACAGCACCCTCCACAGTTTTCTTCTCAAAGCCATTGGGATGGGACAGCATGAGCTACATGGCTATAACACCCCCAAGGAAGCCTCCTCCTCAGGGAGGCCCTCACAACAAGGCATTGAGGTCATTGGCACCGGGCACGTGCTGGCCTGGTATGCTGCCTGACGGCTGTGGCTCTTCCCTCCATCACTAACTCTGGTGTACATCCCTTCCCACTTTAGAAGCCTGGAGCTCCTTGTCTCTGCTGTCATTCTGGCACTTGCAGAGGAGTGGGAGGAGAATCAGTAGTTTTTAAACTGGATTATTTGCTCAATAAATAAATGAATATCTCTTAGATCTGTGCATTAATTCTTGGAGGGCTTTTGAGGCTCTCTAAGACCTGTGGATAGCTGCTGTTCATTCAGCCAGTAAAGCTTACCTTTACCTTCTGTATATACTTTATCATATAAGTAAAGCAAATGGTTAAAAAAAAAGTGAAAAACAATTTATTAGTGTAGATTTTAAAAGCCCATTTAGTGAAGCAAAGGTTGTAGCTCTGTGATTAAAGACCCCATATCCTTATGATTTTACTGTTACCAACCCAGTATGAATATTCCATGGCACATGGTCCCACTATCCCCCTTGAGAAGCCTGTCCCACTGCATCTCCCAGACTCACACTGTTCTGTCTACTGTCATGCTCTATCATGTGTAATCTTCTGCCAAGAAAGAAGGCAAAGCACCCCCCACACACACACCTAGGACTGCCTGAGGACCCATAGGAACCATGCGGCCCAGCCAACCCATGCTGACTGGAGCATTGCCTATGATGACTTCTGGGGGCTTCTGACTGGGACACCAAGTCAGCCGCTTAGAGTGCCAAGCCTTTCCTATCTTCACTTCTCCTCTCTGTGCTTGTCCTTCCTGGAAGGACCTCAGATACCTCAATGTGCACACCTGCAGACCAGCCGGGGCCCAATTACTCTTAGGGACTTCTGTACCCTCATTTCTGACAGGTCACCTCCAAGTGACTTTCATATTTCTGAAAGGCAGAGTAAAGAATGAGAAGAGTTAAGAAATCAGAAGAGTCACAGACAGATGTACCTATGAGTATGAGGTATGCTGCTCCGGATACAGGATGCCCTCCCTGCAGGAAAGTGTCTTCTGGAAAAGCAGACCTGGGGCCGAGGGAAGGCTGGTGCCTGAGGTACCCGACACATACAGCTAGTTTATCTATAGGTGGCTCACCTCCTAAAATGAAAGTGGAGATTGATTTTCAGTGCCTGGCCCAGCCTAGACTTTTGCTTTGTTTTCTTAGGCCACTGGATCCCCATTCAGAACAGAGCCCCCCTCAATTGTCCTGCCATCCTGGACAGGCAAAGAGATTCCAGTCTTCCAGGGAATAGGGCTCATTTGATAGCCCTGCCCTTTGGGGTCTCATGCCATCACACTGGCTGGCAAGATTCATCAGAGGTTAATTAAATCCATCTCCAAAACAATGAAAGGCCAATGAGCTAAGCCCAATCTCAGTAAATTAAATGTATAAAATGCAGCCATTGTTCATCCTGCAGGGAGGGCGGGCTCAGGCTCTGGGGTGCATCCAGGAAGGGACCAACTTCTAGGCTCTTGGAGCTCTTGGAGCACAGTAGAGACCTGCTTGTCACTTGCAGTGAGGGAGGAGTGTGGGGATGGGATGGGTGGCCTGTGAAAGAGGCTCTGTGTGCAGAGCTGTGAGGCACTGCCCCCAGGAAGAGCAGCCTCTTATGTTTCAGATGCAAATGAATGCAAACATGCTTGCAGAGCAGAACTGAAAAGATGATACTCTGATCAAATTTGGCACCGCTTAAGCCATAATTAAAACATACACAAATTAAACACGATTATCCTGCCGTGTAACAGGACCACGCGCCATTACTCTAATTAATAATGCAGCCTCCAGCAGTCCTCTTGCTGGGATTGCTTGGAGGGTATGTTTTATGCCTTGCACAGTGGCAACTGGCAGCTGGGGTGTTCAGCTGGCCTCGGTGACGCAGAGTGACAGCGGTGCCAGCCGTGCCTGTCTCTGCATGGTCTGGGCTCACCACACCTGCTGCCCATCACCTCCCTATCAGTGGTGGTGATAGATGCATGTTGGAAGCTGGTCGTCTTTCACAGTCTGTTGCCAGTGCTGACAGCTACATGCTTAGGTGCCAGCTGTACCTGTTGTAGAGCAGGGCCCAGTGAAGGCACCACTGTCTCAACACAAGCCTTCCAGAGGGTCCCACTCCTGGGACACGGTACAGAGTGGGACTGAGGTGATCTCAGTGGTGGCTTGCCAGCTGTGACGAGCACTTCAGAGGATCCCCAGTGTCACACCCACAATGTGATGAAGACCATTGCAACAGTAAGCCAGCGCAGGCTGCCTGGTGTCCAGACACTACTGATATCCAGGGGCTCCTGAAAGTTAGTCAGTGAGGTAATATTGCACCTGGTCATTACTTTTGGTGACTCCACAGGACCCCCTCTGAGAGCCCCTTGCCCTAGCCAGTAGGCTATTTTTGCGTGGGGTCCAGCTGAAGTACTAGCTATCTGTGGTCATTGGGTTCTTCTTGACAAATCCTCTGCTGAGCCCCTGTGTGCACTGCCTACAAGTACTGTGGGCATGTTCCAGACCATAGTAAGAGGAGCTTGGACCTAGGTGCTAGCCAGTACATCCCCAGGGGCTCAATGAACAGGAGCAGCTGGGGTAGCTGTGTCCACCCTGCTGTGTGTGCACAGCTGTGTGATTTGAACAGGGGTAGCTGGGGTAGCTGTGTCCACCCTACTCTGTGTGTACAACTGTGTGAATTGAACAGAAGTAACTGGGGTAGCTGTGTCCACCCTGCTCTGTGTGTACAACTGTGTGAATTGAACAGGGGTAGCTGGGGTAGCCATGTCTACCCTGCTGTGTATACAGCTGTGTGACTTGAACAGGGGTAGCCGTGTCCACCCTGCTGTGTATACAGCTGTGTGAATTGAACAGGGGTAGCTGGGGTAGCCGTGTCCACCCTGCTGTGTATACAGCTGTGTGACTTGAACAGGGGTAGCTGTGCCCACCCTGCTGTGTATACAGCTGTGTGAATTGAACAGGGGTAGCTGGGGTAGCCGTGTCCACCCTGCTGTGTATACAGCTGTGTGACTTGAACAGGGGTAGCTGTGCCCACCCTGCTGTGTTTGTGCAGCTGTGTGAATTGGCCAAAACTAAGTCCTGTTTCTCAGCGTTTCAGTGATTGGCCATGGCCTTACCTGGTGAGCCTTAGCAGCCCTTTGTGATATGGAGCTTTCTCTGTCTTATGGAGAGTAAACAGTGGGCATTAAGACCTGGCCTTCATGTGAAGTGGGCACTGCTGTGTCAGAGTCCAGTAGAGTTCCTATGAGCTCTTCAGGGCCTGCTTTCCCTGGTTAGCAGCCCTCAGAATTCTATCTAAAGTCAAGAGTGCAGGCAGATCTGCACCGTGGCTCTCACCAGTTCCTGTAACATTCTGCACACTCAAGTTCGTCCCCTGCAGTGAGTCATAGTAGCAGCCCTTCTTTCTCTCGAGCTAGGCCTCCCACAGGGCCAAGTGGACATTTCATTCCACCTTTGCCTGCAGGAGATTGGGCACTTAGGTGGCAGGAAGCCTGGGACATGGGGCCTCAAATAGGGTGTACACAAAGTACCACCCAACTTGAGAGCCCAAGAAGTTATGGTGGTAACAGAATTACTAACTAAAATCATTGGATATATTTTTAATAACTCTGAAGGAGACCTAGTTGGACCATTTCTGAATAGGGGTGACAGTATCAGCCATATCACAGTAAATTATAACAACAATTTGGGATTTGTATTCAGAGTATTTACTTCTGCAAAGATCAATTTGCATGCCTTGATTAGCCAGTGTTTCTATTCCAAGACCCTATTAGAGGAGCTAGATCTTTGGACTGAGACTGCTCAAGGACTTGTCTGGCTGCATACTTATGGTCTGTCCTGGCTCTAAGAGCCTGTGGGCACTCTGCTCTGCTTTCTGTCCATCTTTCCCAGCTTCATGGTCCTAGGGACATCCTGAAAGGGATCCTGCTGCAGGCATACCTCCAACCAAGGCAGAGAGCTTGACCCACAGGACCAGCACAGTCTTGTGAGACCCTTCTGGACCATGGGCGTGGGTGCCTGCTACATGTGAGCCTCAGCTTTTGCCCGTACTCCTGTACTATCTTGGTGAGGCGAACAAGTCACTCAGGCTCGTTAGTGCCATGTCCACCTTTGTCCAGCTGCTGCAAGCAAGCCATCTCAGGAGAGGAGATGACAGGGTCTTTATGATACTCGGTTTCGTGTGCATGGTTGACAGTGTCCAGCAGGGAGAAGGACAGAAGATGGGCCTCTGTGACTGCTGATAGACAGTTCCCCAAACAGCATCCATCGCTGATGCTCTTGTGTGTTGTGAACTTTGCACAGCAGGCCTTTATGCCCCGCCCTGTGACCTACAGGGATATCAGGCTATCCGGTGTTTCCTCTACCATCATTGGTAACATCTTCTGATATCCAAAATAGTGAGGCTCTTCAACTGGACTTAATTTGTTTGGAAAGTCAGAGGAGCTGAACTGGGGTGATGGATGGGGCCTGCCTGAAGGAAGCTCCAGTGGCCAGACCTGCTTTGCTCTCAAGTCTCCTGTGTCACATGAAACCCCATTCCAGAAAGCTTAAGAAATCATGTCAAATCACTGAGGGTAGGCGGGTCAGACACCACAGTCCTGCCCCTGCAGCCAGTCTACTTCCTGTTTTAGGTGAGGCTATCCTGCTATGTCTCCCCACCCAGTGAAGCCCACTTGAACTAATTGAGGAGCTCTGGGACACTCAGCTTTTGGATCAGTAAGGATGTTTTATGTGCTGTGCCTTGTGGGGCACCTGAGAGACCACAGATGTGATGTGGTGGGCCTGAGCTGCCACAACCACAGGTTGTAATGCTGGTGTGTATATATGTATGTATATATATACATACATACATACATACACACACACACACAGTTTCTACAGCCTGGCCACAGACAACTTCCCTATGGAACAAGTCACCTACTGACTCCCACCTCGACTTCAAGGGAAATGAGGGTGTGCAGGTGCTGGATGTGGCTATATTCATGCCCAATGTATGAAAGGTTGGCGGGGTGAGTTCAGTACTGTTTGTATGTGCTATTTAGTCACGAGTTTTTATAAGACACAGTTAGACCTGGTGTGATAGTATCCTTGCCAGCTCCATGATGGTGCTGTAAGATTGGCAGTGGCTTCTCCACAGGGTCTCTGGATCTAGGACCCTGTTCTCTGCCACAAAGGGCATAGACCAGCAGTCAAGATTAGCATCTCTTATGTGTGTGCTGACTTCTGATTGGGATGCAGTTCATGTCAGGGAATTTGTTTGGCTACTGTTTTCTTATATTGAATACAAGTCTTAAAACCACCTGTTTCCATTTTTGGAGCTTTCACTTGAGTGACTTGCCAATCAACCTTATTGTCTACTCCATGATATGACTTGAAATAATGTCCATGGATACCAGTTATCAAGGAATGGCTAGACATTGCTTATTTGTGTTTTAAAATTCAAGTGGCTATCGCAGGACAATGACAGACTGTGAGGCCTGTCACATTTTAACTTTTAAATCTCTGGTGCCTGTTTCTCAGTGACCTACATCCAGACCTACAACTTCATCCACTATTTTATGGCTGAGGCAAGTATGTTTTGGATCCGAGATGCCCAATGTCTAAGCACTCTGTGTCAGCGGCAGCAGCCAAGGAGAGCTTTTCATTAGCATTGCCAAGGAAATATTCCTAGGAAAAACATTCTGTTAAGTTAGCAACATATTATGTAGTAGAACCCAAATTTATATTAATGTTCAGTATTCTAAGAGAACTATTTTTAACCTATATAATGGTAATTTTCTGGGTCAGTTCTTCATTTTGGAAACATCAAAATGTGAGCTTAGTGATAAGAACTGTTCTTTGATACGTTTCAAGGGACATCTATGTGGAACTGTCAGTGTGTCTAGGAGCACTTGCTATGAGTCCTTCCCTCCTTCAGTAGAGTGTTGGATTGGCTGGGAACTGTCTATAGCCAGTCCCTTTCTGTCCTACCTGTCCGTCATCTCTGCCCTGTGATGGCTTGTGGAGCTTTACCTCTGTACATTTTCTTGACCAAATTTAGCTAAAAGCCTTGGGTGGGAAGAAGAAAGACTGAAGCGGGTGGATGTCTTGTGCACTGTCCATGGTCACCATTCCAGTGAGAAGCCTGTCCTAGGCTCACATGCTCTTGTCAAGGTGCCAACTATACATAGAACTCCTTGGCATAAGCAGTTTCTTGCCACACACCAGCTGATATCTGTCTGGCTCTTAGACCAGTGCAGGTTCATCACATGGCCTTCAGTTATCTAAGTCAGAATGGGGTTTACTTGTTCAGGAGACTTCAAAGACCATCGTACCCAGAAGTGTCCCATAGTGAAAGCAGAACCTTCATTGTTAGTGACCTGTGCCCTGCTGACTGTGTCTCCTAACCCAGTGGCCCCCTGCACAGAGACTGTGGTCAAAGAGATTCACAGTCACCTGCAGATCAGGCAGAGGCTAGGAAGGCATGTGAGCCCTGCACATGTCCACCTGCGTGTGTCTCACAGCTGTGAGTGGCAGTGTTCGTGAGTGGCATTAATAGATTCACCTGCAGTTAAGATGGGATATGGCCACCGTATTTGTAACTGAATATGAATGCTGAAGGGGTCTTGTGAGTGACAGCATATGTGGACAGAGTCAGGAGAGCCTCACTTGGCATGAGCACTTCTGTGTCCCTGCGCCTTCTAGCCCCACTCTGTGCCAGCACCATGCAAAGGGAGCAGTTTGCCCAAGGGCTCAAACCTCCTTCAAAGCTCCCGCTCCATTCACAGCACAGTGGAAGGCAGCACAGCCATTCTGGCTTCACTCCCAGCCTTGCCCCTCTTGGTCTGAGATGCTGCTCCTCTCTAGCTAAATGTGCTTCAGTTGTTGCCTCAAACCAGAGTTTCTACATAAAGTTTTCCTGTCTTGAGTCACCACTGTTGTTGGAAATCTTAGAGATTGTAGCTCAGATGTCACTAAACTGTAGTACTATGAAGCAAAATTCATCTTGGAAAGAGCGAACAGACTGTGGGACACACAGCTCAGATGGATGTGAGGGCCCAGTATAGCCCATCACTAAAATGTGTGATGTTGTTCTGGCCCTGACGGAATCCAATTGCATGCTACTGGGATAGACCTCCCTCCTCCCTGCTGTAGACATTGTTTTAAGGCTCATTTCTTTTTAAAACATCGGCTTTCCGACATTCCTAGGAACATCTGTGTGTGGCTGAAATTTGGCCGGCCACAGCCATCCCTCACCCCTTTGTCCCCAGGCCTTTGTTCCTGATTTCACGCTATCAGAGGGTCTGCATGTTTTCTTGCATAAAGTTGTCAGAAGAATAAAGGCTCAGGAACAGGGTCATGTTTAGAGGATGGGCATGAAAAATTGGTAAAATGTATCTTTAAGCCCACCCACCAGCTGTTGCCCACAGCAAGTAAAAGCAGGCCCGTGTGAGGAACAAGCACCCTGCACTCTACCTGGAGTGGGTCCATGCTAAGCTCCACTCCTTCCTCCCAGCAACCCCACTTCTTCCTTCCGCCATCATGCCACAGGCACATGCCAAACCTGTGAGTGCCAGGCAGTTCATGTGCCTGAGCCAAGCACCATTTTCAAGAACAAGACGTTCTCTCCTAACTGCTTTCTGTGTGCAGACAGACTTCTGCTGGTTACAACACAGAACTAGTCATGCCACCATCTGATACCTTTACCCTTGGAGAAGCCTCTGGAACTTGGTATGACCACCCTGGAATGAGGATTGCCAGATGCTAGCCTGAGGCTGCCAATAGATGGATGTCCCCACCACTGTGGGAACCAGAACGGCCTGGTTTTTAGTGGCACAGACTGTGTCTAGGTAGGGGAAAAAGCAGATGTGCCAAATAAGGTTTTACTACAGGAAGCTGTAGGTCTTGGTTGCGTGGTGCCCAGCTGGCTAGATGGGGTTCCACAGAGGTGGAGTTGCTGCCTGTGCTCCATCCAGGCTGTCTCAACACAAATTGCTAGTGAGGCGATATCCTAAAGCATGGACAGGCTGGGGATGCTCCATCAGAAGAGTTCCCACTGAAGTCTTGTAGCTTAAAAGATCAGGGGATGTCACAGCTTCTAGGAGTAGGCTTGCTTTGTCATTTCCAGTTATAAGGAGGTTTTACCCCTGAGGAGTGTTGCTTGTTCTTTGTGTGACCCTCAAGTATAAGTGTTTCTGTTGCCTGGTTAAGTCTCAGTGCTGTCTCTCCACCCTTGGCTTGACAGAGCAACCAACGTCTCCAGCGAGGGAGCCCTAGAATCTTTGGTTCTGCTAACTCATGAAGTATGCATTGAAGTACCTGGTCTCCTGGATTCTGCAAATGGAGTTGCAGACATGGTTCTCTTCAGGTTCCACTTGGAGTAGGAGGGATGCCTAATCATCCTGCTGGTGGTTCAACTCCTATCCTGCCCTAGAATTGCTGCCTGTGATGTCTTTTAGGGGGTGTCACTGCTTTGTGATTAACTCTTGACCCACCCCTCACCCCACAAACCTTCTTGAAGAAAAGCAAAAAAAAAAAAAAAAAAAAAAAAATAGTGAGGCCAGGAGGCTCCGGGTTTCTTAACAGCCTGGGGACATCTGGCCTCTGGTTTTCATCTGCTGACTAAAGTCAGGATTAAACCTTGCCCCCACTGCTTTGTGCAGCTACTGGTGAGTGACAGGCTACCTTAGACAATGGAGGCGCCAACCCCTCCCAGAGCACAGTCCTGGGCTGGACAATGGAGTGTCTTGTGGCTTTGCAAGGTCCAGAGCTGTCCACCAATCTGCCCATGTCTCCCCTGGGGCAAATTCTGAGATGCTGTGCTCTAGCCAGAGGCCAGAGAAGCAGGCCCAGTGAAGAGTTCATGCTAGCTGTGTTCCCCCTCCCAGATATTCAGGAGTTCTTGGAGAGCTGCAGATGCTGATGCTGGCCAGCATGTGGCTTGTTGACTTAAGCCCTGGCTGAGGACTGGGGCCTCCATCCCCTCAAAGAGTTCCTCACTACCCTGGCAGAATCACTCCTGGGATACCTCCTCCCTTTGCAGAGATGCCAGGGGAACCCTGGATGTCATGAAGGGATAGGCACCCACCTGGAGCATTCATCCATCTAGCTACCAGCAGATATCCTGATCTAAATAAGAGACAAGCATAATATAGCTGTCGTGGAGTATGGTGGATCATGCCTTTAATCCCAGCACTTGGGAGGCAGAGGCAGGTGGACCTCTGTGAGTTTGGGCCAGCCAGGGCTGTGTAGAGAGACCTGTCTCAAAGCAAGCAAACAAACAAAAACTTTTAATGGTCAGCATGCACTGAGCCTATACAGGTTTATTCAGGTCTCAGAACTAAGAGGGAGAATTAGACTTAAGTTCCCATCCGTAACCAAAAAGCTATCTCCAATAGACTACCACTTGCAAAGGAAAAATTAATTCTCTCCAATGGAGTCTCACCGAGTATATAAACCACATTTAAAGGTATGCCCCATGCCCAGCAGTAGATAGCCAACACAAAATGAACTCGATGGTATTTTTGTAGATTTTTTTTTCTCTTATTGGTTTATTTGATCTTACTGGTCTTTTGTTTGGATACTATGTTTTCCAATTTTATGTTTTCATGGATTTTGTTTTTGAGTGTTTGTGTTTCTCATTCCTTTATCATTGTTTTTTATTCTGATTTGTTTGTTTTTTAAATTTTCCTGTTTGTTTTCTAAAGAAGAGGGTAGGGAGGTAAAAAGGATCTGAGAGAAAATGGGGGAGGGGAATATAGTGTATTCAATTTTTCAATTAAAAAATTGCTCTGTTGAGGAGTGACTTTAACACAAATGCATTTACTATGCTTTCTGGGTGAACAAAATAGGCAATTTGGAAACACATTTGAATTGTCTCTGCCTCTGAGGAGTGAAAAGACCCCTGGTTCCGTCTTCTGTGTATCCCCTGTTTCTATTCTGGCCTCATGAGCCGTAAGGGGGCTCCCACATCTGGGCTCTATCTACGGTTCTACTCATCACTTCTCAGTTTAGCCCTGGTCCGTCTACTTTCCGTGCTATCTTTCTGCCATGGCCACCACCCTTCTCACATTTCCGTACCCCTTGCCTCGGTTCCACTGGCTTAACCTAAAGACAGGGTTCTCTTGTGGCCCTCATTGCTTCATGTAGCTGCTACCACCTCCATGCTTCCCAAAGGCTCCTGCAGCCCCTCCCTTTGTACTCAGACTCCTACCCCACCCTGGCCTGCCTTTTTTCAGGCTGTAGTTTCTTCCCATCTGCTTTGCTCTAACCACCTTCTTATTTCTCCAAGAGCCTCATTAGTTACCTGCCTGATACCCAGCCAGTGTCAAGGGTGCTGAGACCACTTGGCTTCCTGAAAAGCCCCACAGTGTGGCAAGGAGGCCCATGTAGCATGTCCTGGTGGTCAGTGGACACAGGGCTGCAGTGGGCACTTCAGCCCTGGCACCAGAGACCAATAGAGAATGGTGGTGAAAGCTTGACCTAGGAGTCCCTGTCTGCTTAGCCCAGGGCTATATGATCCTTCAGAAACCCATCTGCCATGGCAAGGTACAGAGGGAAACCTGCCCAGTGAAGGCCATTTTGGACTCTCAGTTGCTGACAAGCATGCACCAATGTGCTTTTTAAAAAAGTCACTGGCTTTGGGCTGGTGTACTGGGTACCACAAAGAGGCTGCAGTGTGGCTTGATTTGTTTTGCAGCTTAGTAGCTGGGGAACTGCTGGAGGACAGCCCAGCCAGTTACTCACACTGAGCTTAGAGCTGCCCTGCTTGGATTCCATTGCTGATAGGAAGTGTATGTATTTTTACAATGTGCCTCAACCACCATTATCAAGAATAGCTCCAAAACTTGCAAGCATGCTTGAAACTTTTCCCAGGTCACCAAAGCAGATTCCAAAGTGTCCAGAGGCCATTTGAAGGTGGCCCTGGGACTGAGAAACTATCTCCTCATGCTGTACCCTCCCCTGCCCCTATAAGGAGATAGTGTGGTTAAGGACCTTTGGATGAGCTGCAATCTGGTTATTCTGAGGTTTGAGGCCGGTTGAGGCAGACTGTCACTATCTAGTCCCAGGTAGACCTGTGTGTCAAAAAGCACAGATCAGGACCAATGAGACAGCTCAGTGAGTGACCAAGGCTGATGACCTGAGTTCCATCCCAGGAACATAAATGGTAGAAGAAGAGAACTGACTCCCACAGATTGTTTTCTTGTCTCCACATGCATGTGGTGACGCACACATATCCACTCACATGTGCACACACACAAGTAAATGTCATTTTAAAGATTTTTTGCAGGGGGAGGCAAAGGCAGGCAGAGCTTTGTGAGTTCAAGGTCAGGCCTGGTCTATATAGCCAGAGCAACATAATAGAAAGACCCTGTCCCGAAGATGGATGGATGGATGGATGGATGGATGGATGGATGGATGGATGGATAGGTAGGTAGATAGATAGATAGATAGATAGATAGATTTTTTTCTTAAAAGGAAAGAACAGTAGATTTTTCTTTTTTTTTGGATAGATAGATAGATAGATTTTTTTCTTAAAAGGAAAGAACAGTAGATTTTTCTTTTTTTTTGAAAAAGTTGAAAGTAGAATTTTTTTTAAATTATCTTTTGAGATTTACTTACTTTACGAATATTTGCTCTATCTGCATGTACACCTGCATGCCAGATCCCCTTATAGATGGCCGTGAGCCACCATGTGGTTGTTGGGAATTGAACTCAAGACCTCTGGAAGAGCTGCCAATGCTCTTAACCACTGAACCATCTCTCCAGCCCCTAGATTTTGCTTTTCTAAACACTCTTTTGCATTACATCTGAAAGACTTGGTCTGCTGTTAGAATCAACAGTTATTTGTCCTTAATAGAGTTTTGATCCCTGTGAGGAGTTTGTGACAGCTGATTGGAGGAAACAAGCAGATTTAGTTCCTGGGATGAGCTGGCCAATGCCTACACTCACACGAGGGCATCTGATTACTAGGTAGCTTTGTGCAAATCTAATGAGCTGTAAAAATTGTGTGGTTTGATAGCACACAAAACAGCTGTCTGCTGCTGTCACCAGTGTCCTGGGCTTGGGGACGCCAGGCTAAGCATCATGCTTTGGTAACTGTCTAAGGAAGAAGAAGCCAGGAAAAACATGTGAACATATCCTTGGCACATGGTGAGCCCCAGCATCTTCTCGGAGACAAAACAGCCATTTAAGGGCTAAACCAACTCTTCCAGTGCCCTGTGGTGCAGCCTTTGGTGGTAAAAAATGGATCTTAGATGGTTTTTAAAAATAGCATTTGGAGTATTTCTTCTCCTTTCAAAAGAGTAAAATCCCTTCCTTAGGTTGAGCCGGAAAGGCTGGGCCTGGCAGCTTTCTGCATGAGTGGTCACGACTTCCCGGGTTTGAAAGGCCAAGAGAAGGCCGCTTTGCCTGCTCAGTCCTGATGGAGCCTTTACAACCTGTGAATGGAGAGGTTCCATGAGAAGGGATGTGGGAGAAGGGGGCGGGGTGGCTGGCTCCTGCACAGCTCTGGGGGACCTTCAGATGTCGATCCTTTGGGAGCTGCCAGTTTGTCGAGATAAAGCAGGGTTTTTAACAGTTGAGGGCAGATGCCTTCAAGGAGACACGACCACGCATTTCCTGAACCGTCTTGCAGTGGCCACAATGGCCCTCTGCCTGTGTGCCCCCACCCAGAGCCTTTCCCCCATTCATAGAAAGGAGCTTAAGCCACTTAAGCGCATTAGCATCAGGATGGGCCAAGACCTCCATGGGATGCAGGGGGCTGGGTGGCCTTGATGCCCCTGGTTGTTTGGGTACTTGTCCTAATCCTCCACAGTTCCAAGGCAGCCAGACTGATTTGTGACACCGAGTCCAAAAGCCACTTTGGGGGCTTGGCTGGGTTAGCTGATCTGTGCCCTGAATGTCAATGGCCTGGCCTGAAGTGTGCTTGGGGAGTGGCAAGCCTGGGCTGGAATGCTGCACATAGGGCTGGCTGACTGTACTCATCCCTTGTCTTCATGCACCTTATAGGATGGGTGCTGTGTTGGCACAGCTGCCTGGGAGCACCTGAGGTTTGTGCCCAGCGGGTATCTGACACCTCAGTGGGTCCCAGGCAGGAATGAGGGTGCAGAGCCCTGAACCTAAGCAGTTCCTCTGGGCCCTCACAGCAAAGACCCCCAAGGGATCCAGCAGTATAGAGACCTTAAAAGGTCAGATACTTCCAGTAAACTGATCTCCTTATAAGTAAAACTCATTCTCTTTGTTTAAAAAAATAAAAACTAAAAATGTTTCATTTACATATGCCCCATTGAGGACTATCACTAGCCCCAAGTAGCTCCTCCTGTAACCCCAGCCCAGGTGACCAGGCTCTTGCTTTCTGTTTGACTTGACTGTTTATACACATTTTTGTGTAACTGATCGATTGGCTGATAAAGTAGCCACCCCCTTTATCTTCGCCATCAAGGCAAGAGGCAGTTACTGAGAACCTTCATTTGTCTAAGAGGTCTTTTGCATTTGGCTCTAGGCATCTTGTGTTGCATTGTCACTTGTGTCTGTGAATGTCTTGTTTTCATTCTCCTTGTCAGCTCCAGGCCCCTGTAGTGTATGTATTGGGGCACAGCAAAGGGGGAAGGGCAATTGCTTCTAGTGGCTCCTGTGCCTGGCAGGCGGGGCAGTCCCCAACTTTGTCCTGCCTTTGGGGAGTGACCTTTTTGACCCCTTCCTGCATATATTTAGGCTAATTCAAGCAGGCATGAATTTAATTATCAACCAATGCTCTAGCTGGTTGTTTTTGGTTCAGGAGCACCAAAAACCGCACAGCCAAGCATGCAACAAGGTTAGTAGTTGCTCCACAGGCAACCTTCCTTTGGTGGAAAAGGCTGTCTGAGCATTTGCTGACTTCATCAGGTTACTTGCTGCTCTTTTATCCTGTTACACCCGCCATCAGTTCTCCTGACTCCTGGCCAGAGCCAAGGACTTACCTTTTGCGATTCTGACCTTTTGACCGTCTACCTCTGGACCTCCTGGACTTAGTGCCCTATGTCATGGCCCATACTGCAGCTTGATAGCCTTAGCGTGCCCCATAGGGCTTGGGGAGGCTCAGGATAGACAGCACCAACAAGGAGTCAGCCCTTTGAAGGGCTCATCTTGCTGCCTTGCATGGACACTGCTAACAAAACCTTGCTTCTTGGAGAAGCATAAGCGTCTTGCATCTGTGTTGCACTCTCAGCCACACTCAGAACCTTGTACAGCCCGGTTGGAGGGCTTTCTGAGGAATAGCCCATAAGGACTGTGAAATCCTTGTGTCAGGAACACTGATCTCCTTCCCTTCCCATTGGACATTGGGAAATCATTGATTATGGGCTTTGGGTGAAACCAGCTGGGGCAATGGGTGGACAGACTGGGACTGAGCACCCTTGTCTTCTTGCAGACTCTCTGTACAAAGGCCACGATGCAGACAGTCCGGGCTGCTGATACCAATGAGGTTGTAAAGTTGATATTTCGGGAGTCAGACAATGACCGGAAGGTAAGTGGCTCATTACTAAGGGCAGCCACCAGCCACCCCCAGCCTGAGGACTGGGAATTGTGCAGGGCACTGAAGCATCTTTGACCCGGCAGGTTGTGCTCCAGTTGGAAAAGAAGCTCTTCGACTACTTCAACCAGGATGTCTTCCGGGACAACAACGGCACTGCGGTGAGTTCTATTTTAAGGCATATACGTGGTCATCCTAGATCCTTCCCATGAGACACTTCTGGCCCTGGAGTACCACAAGCACATCTACATGTGTCCAGGCCACCCAGAGTTCAACTTGAGTTCCAGGCTGACTTGGAGGAGGTGACTTATAGGGCTGGGCAGCCTAGGCTAGGCTGCCAGGATTATCATCCTGTCAATGGGCAGCGCAGTATTCCTATGACTGTGAGCACTGGAATCTCCTGAGTGAGAGAAGTAAGACCCTGCCTGCTACTGTGGATACTAGAGAGTCAGTCCATGGCCTCAGGTATGCAGCACGGGCTTGGGACCTAATTTTGAGTAGGGAGAGGCTGCACACATGTGTGATGGAAGTGAGCAAGTTCCTCATGCCCTTATGGGCTTGTGTATTCAAGGCCTACATGTACATGTGTGTGCTCGTGTGTGTGTGTGTGTGTGTGTGTATACATGTGTGTATGTGTACCTGAGTACATAAGCATATGTCCACATGCATTATGTTGGTTGATGTTTATGTGTGTGTACATGCACATAACTGCCTTTGTGTCATTTGTGTGTACAGGTATACATGTATAACTGTAGTGTATATAAGCACATGCATGTAAATTGAAATTTATGTCATGAATGTGCCATTCAAACCATCAAGAATAGGGCTACTGGGAAGGCATCTCTAGTCGTGGGGATCTGTGCTGATCTAAGCCACAAGCAGACTGGCACTTAGAGTGGCCTGAATGAACTGTTGTATGTATGTATGTATGTATGTATGTATGTATGTATTGGGGGCCGGCAGGTGCATGCCATGGTTAAATACACTCTGCTGACCGTTAAATACAGTGGTCACAGTATAGTTTAGGATTGGCCACAAAGGTAGAGTTTGTACCATAGAGATTGTCATGACATAAATTAGCTCTCACCCCCAGCTGAGCTCCACATTTACCAGAACACAGTGAACTGCGTGCCCAGCCCTCCATGCTGTAACCTCTCTTAGGAAGTCACACTAGCCCCTTGCTACTCATCCGGCCCAGGGTCCACCAACTCCTCCTACTATTCATGCCCAGCAGATGCTCCTCGAGAAGCCTAGTCCATCTCCACTGCTGTGGCAGGCCTGACCCACCGGCCTTGGGGTTGATTACTAACCTCATTCCTGCCACATGCCATGTTGACCTTGCAAGTATCCCTAACTCTACTCCTGCTTGTCCGTAGGAGGGCTTCATATAGATTCTCCCCAGAGTGTCCTTTAGCGGCCTCTGATGGATTCCTTTCCCTCTCCTTTGTCTACATCAGTGCTCCCTTTCTGCATGCTCAGTCACACAAAGACTGTGGTCACTGGTGGTTCCTGCTAGAGGGGCTTCCCTGGGGCGATGGTTGTGTTATTCTGCCAGCCATGCGCAGGTACAGGCCACTTTCCGGTTCACTTCAAAAGAACAGATCAAATTGGGTGTGATGGCACAGGCCTTTAATCCCAGCACTCAGGAGGCAGAGTCGAACTTGATGAGTTCAAGGCCAGGCAAAGCTACATAGTGAGCTGCTGTCTCTGAAAAGAACAAGAAAAGAAAAGAGTAGAGCAAGAACCCCTATGAGCCTGGGCACCTAGGTGGTATACACTGGCCCCTCCTACATGATTTCCAAGCTTAGGGAAGGCCAGGGGAAGGAGTTTGGGGGCCCCACCAGAGCTTGCTCTTTTGAGCCAGAGAAGTAAAGTCAGTTGGTACATTGCACAAGGCAAGAAACAAGTGAGGTCCCCTTAAGTTGAGGATGCAAGGGCCACCAAGGACACAGGATGCTTTGGAAGAAGCAGAGAGACAGATAGGAGACTCCAGCAGCTAAGGAGAGAACAGTTTGACCTTGGGCAGCACTGGGAAAGAGAATGGAAAAATGGGTCCTAGAAATATCCAGGGGTGTGCCACTGGGGTCTCAGGGCTCTATAAGGCTGTCTTGGCATCAAGATGAGAATTATCTGTGCCACTGGAATGACCAGCCTTGTTCTTCTCCAGAAGATAGTCCGCATTCAGCACACACTGTTCTGGCCTTTCTTTAAGGTGAAGTTTGAGTGGTTATTCTTGTAGTTCTATTACCACAAGACTATAAACAGGAGAGGCAGGAATTCAAGGTCATCCTCAGCTGCATAGAGTCTGAAGCCAGCCTGGGCTCCATGAGACCATACCTCAAAGAAACAAAAGAAGGGCTGGGGAGATTGTTCAGGTTAAAGTGCTTACCGTGAAGTAAGTTCAGATCTCCAGTGTCCTTGTTTTGTTTTGTTTTTTAAAACCAGGCTTGGCAGTGTGAATCTGTTATCTCAGCGTTGAAAAGGCAGAAAGGGGAGGCTCTTTGGGACTTCCTGGCCAGCAAGTCTAATTGAATCAGTGTGCTCCAGGTTCAGTGACAATTCCTGTCCCAAAATAACTTAAAGAATAACTGAAGAAGACACTTCACACTGAGCCATGGCCTCCATGTATATTCACACAGATGTATACAAGCACTCCAGCGCACACATACATAAACACACACAAAAATATTTTTTAAAGAAGAGGAAAAGAATACAGAGAAAGAAAAATTGCACTAGACATGTGCAGATAGATGTATAGACATGATACAAGTCTGACATCACAGACCTGGGAGGCGAGACAGAAGATCGCAGTGTGAGGCCACTGAAGGCTGCATAGTAAGAAAGGCCCTGCTGCTTTGTTTGTTTAATTGATTTTTTCAATTTTGCTTTTATTTGTTTGTTTTTTTGTTTATTCATTAGTCTTCTCTCATACAATACATCCTGACCGCAGCCTCCCCTTCCTCCACTTTTCCCAGTCATTACACCATCTCCCCTCTCCACCAGATCCAGTGCTCCTCATTTCCCTTAGAAAGAGCAGACCTCCCAGGGACATCAGCTTAACACGGCATAACAAGATGCAATAAGACAAGGCATAAACCCACATATCAAGGCTGGACAAGACAGCCCAGTAGGAGAAGTGTTTGAAGGCGTTGTTGTTATTGTCGTTGTTATTTTAAAAAAAAAAAAAAAAGTTTGAACACCCAGGAAATGTTTTGAACTTGACTCTCTTATAAAAGAATTCAGCTTTGAAGTAGGGAGCATTTCCACGGAGTGAGTTCTTGGCACTCATGCCTATCTGCCAGAATCTCACCCAAGAAGTCATCAGGTTTGCCAGGTTCCTGGAGCTCAAGTGGTGCCCGCTTCCAAAGGCTGCTATTCCGAATCTGAGACGTACTCTCAGAAATGTCCCGAGCATACTGCTAATGCCCAGCCTCTGCCCAGATTACACATATTCAGAGGAATTGGCCACCATCACTCAAGCCAGACTCTGAGTTCCTTCAGCCTAATGAGCAGTGGAGATAATCTCATCCTCATGGCCTGGTTGAACACGCTGTGCCACAAGCACTACAAACAAACTACCGTCTGCAGGATGGATGTGCCCGAGCCGGACTCAGCCCCCAAAATCCATCGCATCCTTCATCAACCACCGGTCTTGTACTCGTCTGACAGAAATTTAATTCAAGCTGGCTCCTGAAAATAATTATTGTATTTTAAGAGTAGTAATCATTGGCCGGGACATGATTGAATGTGTCCATGCGTATTGACTTTTTCTATGATTTATAGCTTTGTTTAGTCGATAGTCCCATCGAAATTGTATAATTAATTATAAGTGTGGCTGTCAGGGCTACAGGATGGAGTGCCCTGGTGAGGATTTGGAGAAATTAAATTTTCCTTGGCTGTCCCAGGGCAGGGCTTGGGAATTTTCTAGGTGCTTGGCCTGTTGGATAGAGATGTTTTCTGTGTGTTTAGCAACCGCCCGGGCTCCGGGTGCATTGATTTTCCAAGCCCTTTTTTTCTTTATCAGCGCGGTGTCCACGCAGCAACAGTGGAATTTGTGCAGCTGGGACGGCTCCTGACAGATGCATGAGGCCAGCAGCTGCTTTATCATTGTCCACACACATCGGGGCTGCTTTTCACTTTGTAATCAAGAAGAACGTTTAAGATACATGTGAAATTGGTTATCATGTTTGTGAAAAATCTCAAAGAGATACAAATTATCAATTCGCCAGCAGTGTGGTACAATTTCCAATCAGAAACTCCTCACAGTTGATGTCCTGTGTGGGTGGTGGCGGCAGCTTTAAACACAGTCATCCTGTTGATGTGGCAGTCCTGGTGCTTCGAGCATTCTACAAGCCAGTCACACAGGATCAGGGTATCACTGGCCTGTCAGAGCCAGCTGGTTGAGCAGGGACCCAGTGGCTCCCATCCGTAACTACCCTCTGTACAGCAGAAGCTGAGTGAATGTGTGGTCAGAGAGCATGCACATTCGAGCTCCAGAGCATCTATCAACAGGCAGTTCCAGCCTGCAGGAGGATGCAGGGCAGGGTCCATGTGTGTCTCCTCCAGCATGAGGCTGGGGACGGACTAGGGTGTGTGGGAGTAATGGGGATATGGGCAGAAGGACATAAGAAGCAATGACAGAAGACTTCGGGGTTCTTCATCTGCTGTTTCTGAGCTCCCTTACCATCTAAGCAGTTTTTAAAGTTCAAACTCCAAATTCACTATTTTTTCCTTTAAACATTACAAAATTGAGGAAAGGTTCTTTTAGAATAGAGGCCATGGTATGATAGTTTTCTCAGTACCTTGGTGGTAGGTACCTCAGGTCTAATACCCCAGATAGGATAGATAGACCCTGTGTGATCATTGCTAAGGAGGCCAAATCTCTACCACTCTGACCCCCTAACACACACACACACACACACACACACACACACACACACACACTCCTCCAGCCCAGGCTTTTTTCACACTGTTCTTTTCACAAACTTGTATATGGTTGTGTTTATTGGAGCATATGCCTGTGTGTACACACAAACTCCTGTGGACCTTGGCAATCAGAGGCAGTGACTGCTCACTCCTGAGCAACACTTAACCGTGCACAAAGACAGCACTTTATTATCCAAGGTTAAATAAGTCTCGTTGGCCTAAATTTCATCTCTGCAGGGTCCCTGTTTATGTTCCCAGCTTTTGTGTCCTCCTTCTGCGTCTAGAAGTCTGAACAGAGCCAGGTGGAAGGTAGGGCAGGCTAAGAGCCCACAAAGGAAGAAGACTCTGACCTGATGACTTCTGTGGCCCAGGCAGGTGTCATTCTAGTACCATGGGCCTCAGACCAACAGGTGGCCGCAGGTCAGTGAATGTCCAGCCCACAGCTTCCTAATGAGGACTCTAAAATTTGTCTATTTTCTGTGAGTGGATTAGAATCTTCTGGATGGTAGACCACATTCACAGCTAGAAATTTTCTCAAGCTTTGAACCAGTAAAGACAAGCTCACAGCCCCAATCAGCAGAGCACGGGAGAAGGGCTCTACTTTTGATCAAGGGTCTGAAGACAACGCCAGAGGCACAGAAGACCCACGAAAATGTCAGACAGCTGAGAATATAAAGAACTTCTAAGATCATAGTTGTTGAGAATAAATGGATGAACGTCCAGACTGAGTAGATGCTGCTGAAGACAGGATTTAAAAACTAGAGACTAGGTGGAGGAGTGACCCAGAAGCAGCACTAAAACTTGGTGTGGCAGAAGGTATGCAGCAGAGACAAGATGGGTGGACAGAGGGCCCCTTCCATCAGGAAGAGATCACCTGCCGATATTCACACCTGTCTATATCACAGATCCTCAGAAGCGGAGTATCCTGAGCTGAAAGAATGGAAAATCTAGACACCAAATGAAACAGAGCATTGACAAGAAGGAAGAAATTTTACAGTAACCTGAAGAAGTTGCCATATAAATCATGAAAAGGCATAAATCCAGAACCATGGCAACCAGAAGCAATGGAGTCATTTAATTGAAGAGTAGAATTCCAATCACCTCTCAGGAGCCTATTCAGGAGACCTCATGAGGTTGCATATCCTCCTTAAAAGTCCATAGTAAACATGGAAAAGAGAAGGGATTTAAGAGGGTGGGGTGCTGTGCTCCACCCAGTCTCCTGAAACTCCTCTGAGCAGGTACTTCTGTGCTTTGGGTCAATGCACCTGTTGCTTATTGTACTTTGTAGCTCTGAGCTGCCTCAGGCTTTCACCAAGACCTTTGGGGAACACTGGCTCCTGACTCACACTGGCAGCGCCTCCAAGCAAACTTGGTTCTTCCTGTTTTGTTCATATGATCAAGACCATAGTAGTGCCGAATGGAAGCCAATGTTGGAGCCAGGCCAGACAGGGTCTGAGGCCCTCTGGCTTGAGTCTGTGAATGTCCAGCATGCCACCACATGGCTGTGAGGTTATGATATTAAATAAGGAGGCTCTGTCTGGAGTGATAGCTTACCCTTTTTCCTCTCGCATAAACATAATCACCTCAGAGGGGGATTTCGACTGGCCTTGACTTGACCCTTACCCAGGACCAAGTCACTCTGGTTGATAGGAGTGGCACCCAGTCTGGTGCTGATCTGATGAAGGCAGCTCTGCGAGGGACAGGCAGGCAGAAGAGCCATGCCAGTGAGCAGGTAGCAGACTGGCACACAAGTAATTACAGTGTACACATGCTGGTAATTGCACATTCAAGAATGATGGATGAGGTGGGAGGAAGAAGTGGAGACACGGTGTAGTTCTGAGGGGAGCCCCAGCACGATGCCATGGCTACACACAGCTGTGGCGTAGGACATGATTAATGGATAGTGTCCCACAGGGTGTTCATGGTGACTGGACAGAGCCATGACTGGTGGGGACCTCTCCTTCCAGCAGGCGTAGGACTCTGATGGAAGCCTACTGAGGGAGCCAGGCTGCCTGCCACTTTCCCTGCATGCCAAAGTGAATATTTCCACCCTGCTGGCTTCTAGACTCTCACCAGTGTGCAGGCTCAGCCGCAGTTTCTGATGTGCTGAGTTGATTTTGCTCATTCTGAGGGTCACTTTCAGTTTGGACATTTTCCCCTCACTCTGGAAGGGATATCTAGGCCCCATTCAGGGGTGCATGTTTTCTGGGACGTATTTGTGTGTCTCATATGAGCAGGACCAGGCAGTCTGAGCACTGTTCTTGCTCTGCTCACAGCAGAAGCAGCTGGATGGTAGAGCCAGGCTGGCACCCCTGAGTCTCAGTAGTGATGGATCTTCTCTGAGTAGGGCAAGATCATGCTGGACGCTTGAGTCATTCCTGCTTTTAGGAATTTGCACACAACCCAGGTACACACAGAGCACCACCTTCCAGTGAGGAAATCAAGTGATTCTGTTTTCCTCTTTCTTTTCTTTAGCTCTTGGAATTTGACAAGGAGTTGTCTGTCTTTAAGGATAGACTGTATGAACTGGACATCTCATTCCCCCCCAGGTAAGGAGCCCTGTACCTGTTAAGAGCAGACAACTTTCCCAGCATCTCCTCAGGTGTGTCTGTGAGTCAGTGTCAGTGTGTGCATCCATGTGCGTGTGTGCACATGTGTCTGTCTGTATGTGTCCTCTGTACATATCACCATGGCATCTTGCATGTGTGTCTGTCTGCATGTATGTACCTGTGTTGTGTGCATCTGTTTGCATGCATACACCCATGTGTGTGAATTATACCTCCTCATGTCATTTCTATGGCCTGAAGAAAGGACCGGCTGTGAGTAATAAATGATTCTATATTTTTAAGACCCCTTTCCAATGTGAAAAAATAAAGTTGTAGATTTGCAGGCACAGGTTTGTGGGCAGCATGCTGAGGATCTCCGGAAACCTAGACTCACCATGTGTGGTTTGCCTGGCAGGGAGTTCTGAATCTACGTTTCTGAAGCAGATAAGTACTTGATGTTTCACTGTGGTGCTCCTGGAATCTTGATACCTGCAACAATGGCACTGGTTCCCTTGAGACATCCAGGGTCTCAGGGTGCTGTAGTGTAAAGCAAGGGGAAAGGCCTAACAGAACGTAGTGTGTGGTATGTGGTGGACCCAAGTAAGCTGCAGGCTTCCCCGCCATCTGCTGCAGCTGTGCCTTGCCTCTTGGGCTTTGCATCTGCCTGGAAACAGTCTACAGAAGGTGGCTCCTGAGGACAAGGGATTGCTGCAGGCACAGCCTCCAGCAGCCGTGGGTGTCCACCTCCCAGCCCTTTGGTTGTGTCAGATCCCAAGTCTTGTGACCTAAAGTGGTGAGGAAACTTTCCAACAGGCTGAGTGATGCCAGCGACTTGATCGTGCTGCTGCTGCTCTTTCACACCTGCCTGGCATGAAAGACTGGGGATCTTTTCCTCAGAATGAGGGTCCTGCATCCAATGTGTCTGACAGCCAGCTATTCCCCTCTCTGCCAGTGTCCTCCATCTCCATGCCGACTGGACATAATCAAACGTGCAGTGGGGAGACCCATCCTTGCACAGACTAGACTCCTATGGTTTCTTCCTTTTCAGTTGCCAGCCCATACCCCCCGACCAGGAGACTAAGGTGAGGGGACTGGATAGAGTTTTGGGGGTGGGAAAACAAGGCCACAGGCCCTAGTAATTCCCAGACATCTAGTTAGTGCCCAGGCCAAGATATTAGACACTTACATGTTGGTTCTTAGCAACATGGCTCAAGGAGGTAACCTCATGGGACTGACCAAAATACCTGGCCCTGCAGCCAGTGGTAACCAGCATAACCCTGGATCACATTCATGGGCAACCAAGTGACTCGTCAGGTACATCCTATCAAGCTTTGAGGGACCTGCTCTGACCCTCATGTGACTCTCAGACACTCTGAATATCCCCAGTGAATCATGGGTGTTGGTGGAAACATACATATGCCTGGCTAAGAGCGGAGAGGTCCAGGGTCTACAGTAGGATGGGGACATGCCTGCCCCTCAAGACTTCTGCACTACATTTAGCATCTGTCTTGAGATTTTTCTCTCAGTGTTGCAGTCTTGAAAGTTACCTAAACACCAGAGGTACAGCTTGGGACCTGGCCAGGCTGAAAATCCAGAGGGCCTTGTAGTATAAGCCCAAGCAGCTAACAGAGAGCCCTTGACCCACATGGCAACCAAGGGACCTGCTTTCCATACCTGGCAGGAGCAGGGTTGAAGCCATCTTGACATACTGGCATGTTCTAGTCGACTGAATGTTGTGTTATCAAGAAGGGGCCCTAAACGATGACCCCAGCATCTGGAGCCACAAGCCTCCCAGGAAAGTTCCCTATGCCAAGCCAAGGCTGGTGGGGAGTAGGCCTATTCCCTCCAGCCTGTTTGTCAGGATCAAATCCCCTGACAAACTCAGGGACATAGAGAGTGGGAAGCAAAGACATCAGTAGATTTTTAAGACAGAATCTTTGGCATAAACAGGAAAGAATGTAAGAGCCATCCCTGTGTTCAGAGATGGGGAGAGGTATGTACAGCACAGTGCCCAGGATTCCCACATTCCCACTCAGGGGAGATTGGTTATGCAGAGTACCCCTGAGATGACCGTGTTCTCTCTCTCTCTCTCTCTCTCTCTTGGTTTTTCAAGACAGGGTTTCTCTGTGGCTTTGGAGCCTGTCCTGGAACTAGCTCTTATAGACCAGGCTGGCCTCAAACTTACAGAGATCCACCTGTCGCTGCCTCCTAAGTTCTGGGATTAAAGGTGTGCGCCACCACCCCCCAGCAAGATGACTGTATTCTTATTCCAGAACTGAGTTAGTTATGTAGCTCACCATAGGGAATGTTCAGAGACAACTGAGGAAGGTACCCTTAAAATATGGTAGCATCCTGGATATTAGGGTAGAGCTAGGCAAATAATGTGAGCCCTCAAAAGCAGGGCTTCTTTGGTGAGGTGTCACATTCTGAGTTGTGAAGAGAATTCTCATGTCATACTAGCCTGAAAGGAGACGAGAGCCTCAAACCAATAGTCACCCAATGGAAGGCCAGTAATGAAATGGAATCATATGCCATCATCCCAATGGGCAGAGGCACTCTTAGGCATGGCAGGGTTATTGCCTCATCTTCGGGCTTTGAGACCCTGAGCTGGGTCCACCCAGGCACCCAGCCCAGGGAGACTTAGGGGCATCTACTCTGTGACCTGGTAGTGTGCTAGACTGATAGACAGCAGTGGTGAAGGTTAATGGAGGATTTGGAGCCCTCCCCCCCCCCCCCCCCGTTTGCTGTGAGAGCATCTGAATCCCATGTCAGATCGCAGAGGCTCCCACCAGCAAGCTTCATCTACCTCAGTGGTCACAGTTATCTTAGAAGCTTGCAGGCCTCATACTCCCATCTTGTGGCTCTTGTCTGTTTGAGTCATGAGACTGAGCTTTGCACTGTGGTCAGGGTCCTGCTCTGCCTCCCACCCCTGGAGTTGGGTACTGAGGCAAACTTCACCACCTGTCCATGTCAGTTACTACCTTGCAGGATCCAGACATAGAACATATAGACCCTCATGCCCCTGAAGCCTGAATAAGTGGCCCTCCCTAGCATCTGTGAACATCTTGCCTCTCTGGCTTTACCATCACACATCAGAGGGTGTGTGGACCCAGGCCAGCTGCCAGCCCAGCAGGCATACTCCTTGGAGACCACCTGAACATATGTATTGTATACCAAGCACATGGGAGGCACCAGTACCTGTTGACTAGTCTTATACATGTTTTTCTTTATTTAGAAATAGCATTCAAGTTTTCATGATGGGTAGGGAGAAAGAGGAGATGATCTAAACTGAACTGTTAGGTCCAGTGTGTGCTCTAGTCCACATTCTGAGAGGCCTTTGGACTCTCTTCCAGTCATAACATGTGTCTTCAGCATGGGCTTCAACAAAGGCTCCTGAGACCTGTCCCCAGAACTCAGGATGCACATAGTGTCCACCACCACCTCATGGGACGCTGGTGAGGCCCCTCGTGCCCAGAGAGCACTGATGTTCCTTCTCCATTTGGTTCTACTGCATTTTAAAACTGTGACAAGCTGGGAATGGTGGCCCGTGATTGTAATCTCAGTTACTTGGGAAGATCAGGAGGTGGAGCCAGCCTAGAGAATACATGGAAGACCCTGTCTCTAAACACCTAAGACGATCAAACAGTTCGCAGTCCCTGTGGTGTTGTCATGTGCGGTTTGGAGAGCCATTCCAGTGTGAACAGAAGAAAGAGACATGTAAGCTGGGAAGGAGCCGGTGACTGAAGTGGTGGTGTGTGAATGACAAAAGAAAAAAGGAAAGGGCCTGACTGCTCCTGGCTGTGGTGACAGACAGTTTAGTAGACAGAAGGGAGGCATCTGGGAGAGTCCAGAGAGGACACAACTGTGAGCCATGTGAGGAGATGGGAAGGGGAAGAGAGAGAGAGGAGCCAGGTGCAGCAGCCAGGAGGCTCAAAGGGAATGGGGCTGTGAAAATGGTCGGATTATATAGGAAAGGGCAGCACAGCCCCTGGGCTGGAGAAGTTAGGGTAGGGGGCAGGATGTGCCGGCTGGGAGAGCCCTGTAATAGATAGGGACTGAGGGATGCCAGAAGAACTTGGCAGCCAGGTCTGCTTTGATATATTAAGTAGACACCCCAGCCACTTGTCCCAGGTTTTAAACCTAACAGTATATACCAGATACATTTTTAGTCTATAATAAAATAGATAGTCTTGGCTTAGGTATGAGGGTGCACATCTTTAATCCCAGTACTTGTGAGGCAGAGGCAGTCTGATCTCTGAGATTGAGTCTAGCTAGATCTAGTTCCAGGTCAGCCAGGGCTTCACAGTGACATAGTGAGACCCTACCTAAAAATAAAATAAAATAAAAAAGCTAGCCTTAGGAATACTGTATGAGTAAAAATGTATCTATGTAGATAGTTTAGATATCCATGGGTGATGATGTGTGCATAGAAAGTGCTGTTCATATTTTGCTCATATATGTGTATGTGCACACACTGTATGGGTTTGAATATGTGATGTATAGGATGTGTGTATATTATGAACTATTTGTGTACATGAGTATAGCATAGTATAGTATATGCATATATAGTCTATCCATATGTGCATAGACCTTTCTGCTGGATAATGGGTATTCACACATGTGCAACAATGTGTATATGTATGCACATCAGTGCATATGTATACTTTTAGGGCCTGCATAGGTATGTATATATGTTAATGAGTGTGTTAATCATGGACATGTATATGTAGGTACATGTACAAGGTTTAGATGTGGAAGGAGTGAATTCATGAATGTGCATGTATATGAGTAAGCACATGTATCTGTGTGAGTACTGTTGTATTTGTGCATAGTTTCTAACACAGCAGCCTGTCACTGATGCATTGGGACTTCAACCTGTCCATCCAGAACTCACTCCACTTTCAGCAGAGAAGTGGACCACAGGATGCTGTCTAGGGAAAATGGGAGCTTTGCTGTAGCCCTGTCCCATAGTCAAGAGACTACACTATGGCCTCACCACTGTGTTATCTGTGGAGGCCTTCAAATGGACTGGGAGAAGCCTTCCTGGGAGACAACAGTGCCTGGAGTGTCTATTCTCCCTGTGAGTTCTTTCCCATCCTAGGCTTCTGCCTGCATCTTATCACCAGGTATGGTGGGCGAGCATATGGGAAGCTCATAATAACTCCACCACCACATACTCTGGGCCCATGCAGGAAGCCCTGGGTCCCCCTCAGAAGTGCACCCCTTTTGTTGAAGGACTAGTGCCACCACTTAGGCCTAGTGTCTGACTAATTGACATACAACTACCCTGAGGTGCCCCAGAGTCCCTGTGTTCCCATTATGAAGATGCCCAGAGTGAATCTTAAGTATCTGTTCTTGCTCTGCTAACACTAGAACCACTGTGGCTGAGTAAAACTGCTTACCTTTAAAAGCAGCTTTTGAGGCCTTTAACTCCCATCTCAGTTCTGTTTTTATATGCCCAGGAACCAGTGAGGCTCACTGGCCATTTTGAGATGTGGCCACCCTCATATAGAACAAGGTGCTCCTTAGTACCTAGATTGCATGTGTCAGGAGCCAGTCAGCTTCCATGCATCCTTGAGGGCCCAGGCCACACTGGGCAGCTAGGAAGTCTTCACATAACATGCCGTCCTGCCCACTACCCAGGGCTCTGCCTTATCCTGTGGCTTTCATTTTCACTTCCATTTTCCAAGCTCTTTCTATTTTGGCTGTATCTCGAGGAACACAACCTCTACCATGTGAGTTCTGGGGCCAAACTCAGGTTTCCAGTCTTGGTAACAAGGACATTTACATGCTGATCTTGTTGATCCCTAAATGTTTATTACTTTATTTTAAAATAATAATAATAAATTTATTGCATGTTAACTAAGTAGCAGTATAATGAAAAAATAGATTTTTCAAACAAAAGTAATGTTAAAAGAATGGCAACATCTCACATTTAAAAGTTTACTTAGAAGTTTGACTAGACAAGTGACAGGAATGTGGAAGAGGCTCACCCCCCGCCCCCCAGCTATGGGTACTTTGCTTTCTTTCTTTGATGACTTGTAGAAGTGGTGATTCCTTAGCCCCTTACCACAGTGTTGTATTGAGAACATATGAACATACTCTGGGCTCAGACTAGACCTGCCCCATGGCGTTTAGTGGTCACGTTATATTGGATACTGAGTGGGGCAGGTGATGGACATCACTCCAGAGCTCATGGTCCCTTCGTGAGAACAAATGTACCTCAGGGGAGGGCTGTCGGGCTCATTGGACACCTGAATTTTGTGGTTGGTCACAAACACCATCAGATCCAACCCCAGAGAGACAACTCTTTTTGTGTGTCCTTGCGAAGGCTCTGTGCTTGTCTGTCAGCCTGCCTCAGAAGTGGCACTGCCCAAACACTGGCAGCTGTCCAGTAGCACAACGGTATTTCTGGCCTGAGCTCCTATCTGCCTGGCCTGTGGCACCAAGGGCCTGGATACTCACTTTTCACAGCTTTTACTCCCAGGAACCATGTTTCCCAGGGTTGGGGTTTGGGAGGGTAAGTCTTTACTCTGCACAGGATCTGCCCTGCTGTGACTGCAGCACTGATGGTGATGATGTGGAGCACTGCCTGCGTCTTGCCCAGGCACCTCTGCTCTTCTTGTAGTCATCTTTGCCTCATCTGTGCAGGAGGAGCACCATGGAAGCCATTGTCATCTTGGTGCCGTGATGAGTGGTTTTACCTCCTGGATCTTGGAAGGATCCAGGGTTCCTTCACCCTGAGGCTCACACACCAAATTCCATGTAGCCCCAAAGCAGCAATAACCAAAATGCCAAGACCTGTGGAATGGACATTTGGAGTATAAACAAACACCTTCAGGCCCTGAGAACAAATCCACAATCAAAGCCTGCATGAGCCATCCCACGTGAATTGAACCCTTTGGGGTCCTGTATGCATCTCACTACCAGCCACACCTGCTGTGGCACTGAGCTCGGCATCCTCCACCTTCAGCAGGATCTGCTGATGCATTTCTGTCCTGTGTGCACTTTGCCTAATATACAAAGCTTAACTTAGAAAGGGCAGTTTAAGTGCTATGCAGACCAGAACCTTTACTCAGGGAACACTGAATGGGAAGAGCTTCACCCTCACCCTCGTCAGTGGACAAACTTGGCATAAGATCAGTATTTTTAAATGACACGTATGTTTATAACATGGATGTTTCACCTCCAGTAACTTCAGCATTGGAAGTAGCATTGGTCACGTTTGCCAAAAATCCAGAAATCAGACTTATATCCGTGACTTGGAACCCAGTCAAGAAGCAAAGAGGGACTGGTCTGTTGTTACTGGGTCCTGGTTGCACAAAGTCTGTGCATGCAACGCGGGGACAGTCAGTGAACCAGTGGACAGAAAAGCCATGCCTGCAAGCTGTGGTCACCTGAGATATAGTATGAGCAAGCTGTCCCTGACACCATAGCAAAGGGAACCAGGGTGGGCTCCAACCTCATACTTCCAGCCACCAGCACACTTGTGGGCACCTCGGCAGCTAGGATCTTCTACTTAGGCACTTCAGAATTGCTCAGAATCCTTGTGCTCTGTTCATTTTCTTTGACTCTAGCTCACGTGCTCCTCCTTTTTCAGACATTTTAATAGCAGCTAGTGTCTTTGCAACTTAGTATCTGTTCATTGCGTCTAGATGTAGATGTGTAGATGTGTCCCTAGTGAAATTCCTTCTGTGATACACACGCGCCAGGGCTAAGTTGCCCTTGATGCCAGTGCCTTTGATGTGCTGTGTAACCAACATCAAAAGCAGTGCAGGGACTGAGAACAGGTGACCTTTTGCCAGGTGAAAGCAGAGAGGCTCCCTGCCTGGCAAAATGGGGTTCAGACCTTCCACTCTCCCTATTCTGAGGACAGCCTCAATACTACCTAATGACCTTCTTATGCTTGTTTTCCTATGGTCCAAGAAGGGCCAAGAATTGAAGCAAAGGCATGAATTACACTGGTTTCCTCTCCCCACCATCCTAGGCCTGCACTGTAGGACTCTCAAACACAACAGGCTTTGTGCTTCCCACAGTGTGGTCATGGGGGCCATGGCAACACTATTCAAGCCTAGCCCGCCCAGGTCTTGAGCCTAGCCTTGTCATCGGAGCCAGGCAGGCTGCAAGCAAACAGCCAGCAAAGGGCCGCTGCCCACATCCTGACCAAGTTTAAGGGGTGAAGAGGAAGGGAGGCAGCGTGGAGGCAGCACAGGTGGGCAATTGTTAATTTTATCAGCACTGCAATTAATTATGACGATTATTCCCGGAGCTGTATGGAGCCGAGATAGGGTTGGTTTGCCCTGCCTCCCACCCCTTTTGGGTTTGCTTCCAGATAAGTCTGCATGCACAGCTCTGCTTGCATTAATCATCTCCATGCAGCCACATCCAGTCCTTGCACTCAGCTGAGCAGCCCCTAGCCCCTGAATAGAAGATGGAATGAATGACTCCATACCCAGTGTTGGTCTCTCCAGGCCTTCCTGGATCAGAACTTCCCGCTTTTGTATTTTGGATGTTGTAGAGCACCTCAGGCTATAAAGCTGAGGACACGCCCCCTCATCCCCCTCCAGCAGCAGAGTTTGCCTTGAGTCCTATAGGGTCCAAAGGAACATGGAACCCGCCCCAGAACTTGTTAAATGTAGACAGTATTGGGGGATACAGAAAGCATCAATACCTGTCTTTCCCACTGTTCTCTTCTATAACTCAGGGAGTCTGGTATGTCTAATCAGTGACCACCTGCAGATCCTATCCCTGGTGGCATAAGGGTTTTCCTTGTCTCCTGCTTGTTCTGGCTTTACAGGTCTGCAAGCTCTCAGGCTATTATTCCCTGTGCCTGGGGGACAGAACTCCCGTATCACCTGGCATGCCCAAACCCAGACCTCAGTGTTTCCACTGGACTGTGGTTCTGGGCCAGCCGTAGAACATCCGGCAAGGTCTCCAGGACAGCAGGGTCTCCAGGGATGGTGACCTGTGCTTAAGAACCGTGTCAGGGCTGATGTCAGACATGAGATGATGACTTCTAAGAGTGTGCTAAGTACACGGCACGGTAACGGGCACTTGTAATCCCAACACTTGGGAGGTAGAGGCAGGAGTTTAAGGTTATCCTTGACTACACAGTTTAAGGGAAGCCTGGGATACAGGAGACCCTGCCTCAAAAAACAAACAAACAAACAAACAAAAACTAAGAGGGCCAGTGAAATGACCAAGCAGGTAAGAGCACTGGCTGCCAAGCCTGATGACCTACATTCAATTCCCAGGACCTACACGATAGAAGGAAAGAACCAACTCCCACAAGTTGTCCTCTGGCCTAAACACACACACCATTGCATATGTCCCATATTAATAAATGTAGTTTTAGTTTTTATTTTAAACCGATAACATGCTCTGTTCAATCCTGTTTCCAAGTTGGCACCTCCCAGCGGTGCTTTTCAAGTTTGGCCTCACTGGGCTACTGTTGGGCATTTAGCTGGGCACTGGACCTCCCATCTGAAGACAGTATCAAGGCCAACTATAGCAGTAGGCACAAACAAAGGCACTCTGCCTGCTGAGGTCTCACTCCTGAAACCACATAGCCCCTCTAGAAGAGCCAGCTGGCCAGCACCTTGCTGGACCATGGGAATGACCAGTGAGTGAGTATTCTGTTTCCATGGAGACTCCATTGCAATGCATGTGCAAGTTGGAAAGGGGTCTTGAGTTAGGGTGCTCAGCACCTGGTCAAAGCAACCAGCTTCCTGTTCTAACACAGTCCCAAGAGGATTGAACCACACACCCCACTCTCAGCCCCACTCTGACTGGGCCCTTGCTTTTCTCCTTTTAGCCCTCACCACATCGTTATATTCACCATGAGGCTTTCTCCCTGTGAAAGAGACTGCCATGTCTGTTCACCATCATGGAAGCCAGAAAGGCCATGTGGTCCCATCTTGCAGTTTACATCTCTGCTCAGGGTGGCCATTTAATGTGTGTGCTCACGGTGAGATGTCCCCCTGACTCAGCCTGTGTCATGGGTGTGGACTGAGGAGCACTTGAACAAGGTCATTGTCACTGTGATGTACAGAAATGGGATTGGCCATTGGCCTTTTGCTCTTCCTGAAAATGAAAGTATGAGAAATTTTACATTCTTCAAAATGATAATGTTATGTGCAGGAATTACATAGACTTTGATTTTAGCCTAATCTGAGGTAAATTTAATCAGGTAAAGTGGTAATTCCTATAGAAGACAAGGGTCATAAGTCATGGTTTCTATGAAGGATACATGCTTTGTGCAGCATCTGCCAGTTTTAGATGGTTGAGGTCCAGAGATACTAGCTTCCCAGCTCCCTTAGGGTCATGGGAGTGGGGCCAGGCCTGCTGGTGGCATGAGCCCCTTCCCACAAGCACCACCTGATAAGTGGCCTGACAGCCACATGCTCTTCTTAGCTGAAGTCAACAGGGGTGCTTGAGCATAAGCCTGGTGCTCTGGAATTGACATGAGAAAGCACGTTGCACTCTGAAAGACTATCGTCTGAAAGCCATATAGAGTGTGGATATGCAAACACCTGGACCAGCCAAATTCTGGGAAAGGCTCTCCCCTTGCCAGTTCTACATGGAATTCATTCTGCAGCACAATCCAGCAGGTGTGCCCATGTTTTGCAACTGTGGTGAATTGGTAGGTCCCCTGGGTGGCAGGCACAGGAGGCAGGTGGCCTCTTTACAAGGCTCAGGCCATGAGTGTGAGGTCTCTGTGTGAGTAAGGGGTATATAGGAACCAGCCAGACTGACCCATGCAATCTATAGGTATATCCAGGGAGAACTAAGTTTGATGAGGACACTTGAGTTTCAAGTTTGGCATCATATTCTAGAAACCTCACTGTGTGCATTCTTTCCTGGATAGCAAACACCCTTCCCCCCATAACTCGGAGGATTTCTGGGACCAGAGTGTGGTTAATGCTTTGTTCCTTTGTCTCCACAGCTACCCGTACAGCGAGGACTCCAGCCAGGGAGAGCAGTATATGAACACAAGATGCCCTGCATGGTGTGATCGAATCCTCATGTCCCTGTCTGCCAAGGAGCTGGTCCTTAAGGTAGGAGGGAGCCCTGAGCTGGCCATGGAGAAGGACTGCACATGCACTCAGCTGATTGTCAGATGAGCAGAAGGCAGGTGCCTAGTCACCTCTCAGCTAGCACTCAGGCCACTGTCGGGGCCGCTGTCATCTTAGTGGAAGCACAAAGACCCTGCTCACAGTGGGGTCTAGCCATAGTTTATTGTATGGGGTTCTGTGTCCTTGTGGCAGTTTACAGGTTATGTAAAGCAAAACAAGTTGTCATTTGGCTCAGCAGGATTAAGATGAAGGGGTAATGTGCTCAAGTCATAGATAGGGAGGGTTTTCAGATTTCCTATTATTTTCACTCCCTATATTTTACGTAAATTGCATGTTTTGAAAAGTACCAATATCTGAATTAGCTCACAACCCCATCCATGTAAATCTAACAGTGAAAAGGGCAAACTCACGCAGGGACAGCAGTTGGAGGCTGAGTATATGCAGAGCCATAGTCAGACCGAGGTGTGGGCCCTTGGTGAGGAGGAAGTGAGAGAAGGACCTACAGTGAACTGGGGCATTTGTATTCTGCCGCTTCATCCCTACTGCTGGAGGCCTGTGCTGGGGAGGGAGGATTCATCCCTTTGCTGTGCTGCTGGGTTGTACTGTAGTCCCCATGAGCTGCCACTGGCTGTCCCTGTGCCAAACACCCACATACATATTTTTGGTACCCCCCCCCAGCTTGTGGAATAGGCCTGCCATCCTCTACCTGAAGATGCTGGTCTTTGTGTGTAGCCACTGTCACCCAGGTCCCAGACTTTTCACCACTCCTGTGTTCCAGAACACATGGGTGCAGCTGGTGTGCAGGCCTTGGCCATAGAGAGGAGTTTGCAGGGAGGTATGCCGGAACCAAGGGTGGTGACCAGAAGCCTCTTGGATCTGCAGCAGCCTTCGCACACAGCCCTACCTTCTAACCTCGTGGGTGGGGCCTGTGCCCCAATATGCCCTCTCTGTGGAAAGCCCACTCAGCAACCTGAGCCAGTGAGCACAAGAATTAGGCATGCAGTAGAGTCACCCAGTTTTTCATATCGGCAGTCTCAGCCTCTCCATGGGACTGGGGTGGACAGAAGAAACTGATGTCATCCACTGAGAATACATAAGATCATAAAAAGTGCACCTTGTGGTAAGGTCCCTAAGATACATGCACTTTGATTAGGATCGGAAGGCTGCCAGGAACCTGTGAGGTCATGCAGCGCCCTGCATGCACAGCTTCAGGAAGGCCGCAGTGGAGCTTGTTTACATGTGCTCACATCTCTGGGTCTCCAGACCCCAGATTCATAATTCAAAGCCACGTTTGGCAGAACCAGCTCTGCCCTTTATCTAAGCTGAGAGTAAAGCCTTGAGGAGAGTTTCTGCCTGCAGGGGCTGGAGTCCCTGAGGCTCACAGTACGGCACCTCCAGAGTGCCTCAGGCTACCTCCCCAGTACCATCCATCATGCCATGCGCTGGTGCCCTCATCATGTTCTGTTCTGCCTCCTGAGTCCTAAAACGCCAGGCGGCATGGTGCCTGGGAGCCTCGGTGACGAATGCTCAGTGAGGTGTGCCTGTGTCCTGTCTGATCCCCTCTGTAATTTGTTTATCTGTCCAAAGATTATACAGCTGAAAACCCACGATTTTATGCTGCCTTTGTAAATTACCATTGCAGCGTTTGATGGATGTTCCTCCACTTCCGAGGAGTCGGCCACATGCTCCTGAAAGATGGGCAAGTGCTCATGCATGCGGTGCTGAAGGTTATGTTTTCATACTTTCTGGCAGGCGATCGTGCTAGAGAGTAAATCTGACCTTAAGCTTCCTACTGCATTAAAGATAAGTCAGTTTTAACTTTATCGTTGTAGATGCTTCAGCTGCGGGTATAAAACTCCAGCCTGGTCAGAGTTGACTGACTGATTAGCATTGACAAAACCTCTGCCTTCCAACCCAAAGCCAAGGGTCTGCCAGGAAGTACAGGGAGCAGTCCATTAATATGCGTACGTGGCCTGCACTAGGTTAATAAAGCAGGCTTTCAGAAGCAAGTGTAAATAGGGAAAATGGGAAACAGATGAGCTACTCAGATAAGGACACACCCTTAGGAAGGAAGCTCCGAGTGGCACTGTTGCAGGGCTGTGGACTATGTGCTTGCCAGTGGACAGGTAGAGGAGACCTGGGGCATCCCAACCCCTAGGCTGACCAGCCACCCCTCTCCTCTAGAGGCAGGGTTCCTCTCAGCAGAAGAGCCAGCCACATAGCCAGCCAACCTAGCACCCCTCAAAGCCTTCTTGCAACAGCCCCTCCCCTCTTAGCCCAAGGATACCCAAAACCCCCTGCCTGTCCCCTCCTGGCAGGACTACAGATTGCCTCAGCCTTCTTACACCCTCTCTCTCTGTTTGCTTCCAGTCAGAGAGCGAGGAGAAAGTTGCCACATACGACCACATCGGGCCTAATGTCTGCATGGGAGACCACAAGGTGATGTGTGCAGTGTGCTGCTGAGGTCCATGGGCTGAACCCCTGTGGGTGGGTAGTGTGTGGGCATCATATCGTTTCCTTTAGTCTGACTTTAACAAGCAAGCAAAGTTGACCTGAGTTAATTTCATTTTAATAAAATACCAAAGGATGCGTGGATGAGTAAGCAGAAGACATGATCAGTCATAACAGAAGATAATCTCTCTGTGTGGGAAACATCATGTCAGCTGGTTATGGTTGAAGGCTGCTTCTTGAGTGTACTTTGGGACTGTGTTCCTCCCTATGCTAGGCTCTCTCCTGTCAGAGTGAAGTCACAGACCAGGTGTGTGTGCATTGACCATCTGCACAGATTTCCCATGCATGGCTGCCCTGAACCCAGAGTGGCCCACCACCCCAGAGGCATGAGGCCAGGTGACAAATCTCAGCCAAATTAGACAAGTTCACATCCTCCATATTCAAGGGCTCTGAGGGAGGGACACTGCATACCCTGGTCTCGGGTGCATACATCCCTCTGCATTTGGAACTTACTCCACAGTCCTTACACTGATTCCTATCTGGGACCCTACCCTCCTTATAAGCACAAAGAGTTTGTGTGGGTCCTTTCACGGCCCAGCTCTTAGCTCCCAGGTCCAGGCTGTCTCAATCCCTGTTTCATACACACGGACTGCCTTCATCTCCTCTGGACTGAGTTCTAGAAGCTCAGGAGACATGAGGGCCCAGAGTCTGGGAATGTTGGGCAGCAAGCTGTGCATGCTGACATCCCCCTTTTCTCCCACTGCAGCCGGTGTTCCTGGCCTTCCGAATCGCACCTGGGGCAGGTAAACCTCATGCCCATGTGCACAAGTGTTGTGTCGTGCAGTGACGTGGTGGTAAATATGGCTCCTCCTTGCTCTCTTTTCTGCAGCTTTCCTGGTGTGTTTGATCCTTTAACAAATTACTAATTCCACTCCAGGGAAGAGGTGCCAGCGCCATGAGAGGATCCTCGAGAGACCTCCCTGTAGCAGTGTATCGAACTCATCCTCCTAACAGCTGCATCGGAACCCGCCCAAGCATCACCTGCTAGACGGCCGGCCCCACACTTCGCTTCAGCCTCCGGACCTCCGGAAAGCCTCACATACCTCACTGTCGTGTCTGTCACGTGACATTGTAGACATATTGGGTTTAATCAAGCCACAGTCCTATTGCCAAAACTCTAACAGACAGCCGAGCGCCTGTATTTTAGACTTCACAGTTTTCCATTTTTAATGATTGTCTGTGGAGGAAGCTTCTCCATTTAGAGCCCCAGGTGTCCAGCGTCCCTCTCTGCCAGGAGGAGTGTGCCGGGCATTAGCCCAGGCAGCAAGGCTGCCATGTGTGCTCAAGCCCGAGGCCCCGAGGTCTGACTCTACTGCCATGTTACATGGCGTCTGAATCACACTGCAGCTGCTTTCCATTTTTATATATATAAATACATATAAATATATACTTTTTAAAAATAATTTATAAATCTTACCAAAACTTATGCTGAATATACTTTCCAGTATGAGTGCACGAGTGTCCTAAGCAGGCAGAACCGCAGTCTAGTTGAATGGCGAGTCCATCAGCAGTCAGCACAGGTTCCTGAGACAGGGCCTAGCGAGTGCCCAGGGAAGAGGGTTCCTGCGGCATGCCTGCACTAGCAGCTTGTCACTCTCCTGCCTTTTCTGTGTAATACTGAGAACTGAATGTGAAGTTTATAGCTAGCCTGGGTGTATCTTTTAAGAATTTTGTAAACCGTTTTGTCTGTCTTTTGTTACCGTTTTATGGTGCCAAGTATCCTACATTAAAACCATAATCTCGTGGGAGAATTAGAAGTAGCCTCGTCCACTTCCCACAGATCGCTTCTAGCATGGGCTGTGTGTAAACGTGGCAGAGAAGCGATGGGTGATGCTGGGCACAGCCTGTTGCCCTTACTCGCACCCAGCACTGAGTACCACGGAAGGCGCCCGCGGAGCCTGCTGAGGAAACACAGCGTGCTTTTATTGATTTACTTCTGAACACTACAGTTCCTGGATGGGGCGGAGGCGCGAGTTAATGTCGGTTTCCCTAGAAATCACCGAAAGCCGGCCTGTGTCCTTGATGCCAGGGTCGGGTCTGTGACTGCCATGGTCGCTGCTTGCCAATGTGCCATGTCCGCAGCGGTTGTCTGTGGGTTCCAGCTGTGGGTCCTTCCTCTGAAGGCCTCTGGAAGTGACTGCTCGGTTCCTAAGCAATAAAATTGATCATGGTGAAACAGTTCCTGCGCCTGTCTCTTGCTTCACTCTCCGTGGCTTTGAAATGCTAAGTGCCAGAGCGGTCGCCTTTGTGCCCTGTTTGCTCTGGCCGCTTCTCATCCTGGGAATTTCAGTGTCCCCTTCTGCCACAGGGCACCAAGCCCTCAGAAAAATCACCTCAGACTTTTTTACTGTAGTGTAAAAAGCCTGGTCCCTCACTATTTTAAATGGAATTATACAAATGCTTTTCTTTTGCTTTGAACAAAACCTTCAACTAAATTGCTCTGCTCTGAACTTTGGTCGAGAAGCAACACAGAAACAACACACTGCCCCATTTAAGGAAAACAAAAATCTTTGGGTTCCTTTTAAAGAAAGTCAGCCAGTGGATCGAAAGAAGCATTTGACTTTAGTTGATGGCACAAAAGGCAAAACAAAACACTAGCTTCTCGTGATTCTAATAAATATCTTTTAAATGCAGTGTAATAGAAATCTTGTCGTGAATAGCTCATGTTGAAATTACACAATTAACCATCAGTGCATTAAAAGGTGCAGCTGTGCAGGGCGGAGTGAACCAAAGCTGAAGGGGTGTTTACCCGGCTCCAGGGAATTGTAACCCTGAAAGGGTCTACCGTGGAGGGGAGCCAGGCTCTTCCCTGCCTGGGCACGAGCTGCTCAGGTAGGAGTGACCTTCGCTGAGGGCCCTCTGAGAAACCAGTGGCGGGTGTCAGGATGGCTAAAACAGGCTGAAGGCTTTTGAGCTGCATGGGCGGGGATTTTCACCATCTCTGCAGCCCTGCTTAAAGCCCTGCATTCTCCCAATGAGATTCTGTTAAGACTGATAGCCTGGGGCCCGGTGGAGCGTGCAGAGCCTCAGGCCTTATTACCCGCAGCTGGACTTTAGTAAGTACTTATATTCAAAATATTTAGAATTTTGGCTAAATGGAATAATCATTATGAAATACTTGTGATAGAACGCAGCCCACACTTGAGACAGTGCTGATTTGGCCCGAACCAGGACAAGGGCACCGAAAAACAGGGCACACTCATTGTCCCAGCTTGCACAAAAAGAAAAAAGAAAAAAAATTAAAAAGTAGCGCGAGGGCGCCCGCTGCTTGCAGTGCAGACAAGCCTTGCTGGACTTTGGGGCCCCCTTCAAGTGTGGTTGAATGTCTGTCCCAACTTCATCCATTTGAGTCAGCATTAAACATCTCCGGTAGGGGTGCAGTGGATGCCATACTTCTGGCCACAGGAATTAGAAACCATACCTGCTTTGGGGTCTCTTCCACCGAGTTCCCTGCTGGTCCGGCTCGTTCAAGCACTGAGCTGCCATGTTCTTCCCTTCTCGGGGCGATGAAAACTGCCTTTGCTTGGCCTGGGCTCCAGACGCTCAAGTCTCACCAGGTCCATTCTCCTGTAAGCGGCCATCGCACAGCTCTGGGACCATCACCATGCGCTCAGCCTCTGAACCCAAGGCGCACACGGGCCCCGGGTCGTCATCAAGCACTGCCGTGCCCCACTGCACCAGGCCCTGGCGCCCACAGGGGGAACAGGTGGGGTCCGGAGGGTCCTGCCGCCTGCCCGCCCGCTGGCATCAGCTCCGTAAGGAAGAAACACGATGTGCAGCCTTGGGAGCCACAACTCCGACGGGGACGTGTTAAATAATTTATTGATTATACAAAGTGACCGGCCCAAACCCCGCACTCCGCACCTCACGCCGAGGCCGCGCCAATGTCCGCTTTATAACTTATTCTGTAAAAATATATATACACACTGCGGCTGGGCGGCTGGCGTCGGGGCATGCCGCGCGCCCCGGTTCCCGGGTTCTCTGGCCTGGCCGCATCCTCACAAGGCGTCCCCCGCGCTGCCGCCGCACGGGCTAACCAGCGCCAAGTTCGAGGGTTTGTGCTTTTTGAGTAGCCGCGTGATCTTCTCGTCGTCGGAGTTGGGGTCCAGGGGCCGGTTGTACTCGTCATCCTCCTCCGCGTCTGAGCCACCCACCTTCAGCTTCTCGGCATCCGAGTCCTGCTTCTTTTTAGCCGACGCCATCTCTGCCGCGTGTCGCTTGCGCCACTTGGTCCGCCGATTCTGGAACCACACCTGGGGGGTTGGGGAGGGACCATGAGGCGGGCACCGAGGCTCGCCACACCAGACCAGCACTCCGGACCCGCCTGGCACCAGCGCTTTCCGCGGTCAGGCCGCAGCCGAACGGCCGCTCTCCCGCCGTTCGCAGGACGCGGGCTTCTGCCCCGCCACAACACTGCTGGACCCCGGCCCATTCGAGCTCACCTTCACCTGGCTCTCGGTCATTCCCAGAGAGTAGGCAAGCCGCGCGCGCTCTGGGCCTGCCAGGTACTTGGTCTGCTCGAAAGTCTTCTCCAGCGCGAAGATCTGCTGGCCCGAGAAAGTCGGCCGCGAGTGTTTCTTCTTGCCATCCTTGTCCAGGACCCCTCCGGCTTGGGCTGCGAAGAAGAGCCGGTGAGCGCCGTCCACGGCCCGCGCCCAGCCCCGCTCCTCACCGCAACCCGCGCGGGTCACTTACCCGAGCCGGTCAGGCGCGGGTCCCTCCATGGAGAGCCCTGCACCACCCCGGGCCAGAAGATGGGCGGGCGCCCAGGCAATTCCGCCAGCGGCTTGGGGTAGCCCCGTGCCACGGCGGCCGCGGGCCCAAAGTAGACACCTGCCGACGAGGCGAGCCCGTTGAGGCGGGGCAGACCTCCCAGGAGGCCGCCACCCGTTGCACCCACCGGCCGCCCCAGAATGTCGCTGATGCCGTGAGGAGTACCTAGAGGCAACTGCGCACCAAGGCTGCTTAGGGTGGGCGCCTTGAAGCCCGCCGGACCCTGCAGCGCGTAGGGGAACAGAGACGTCTTCATCTCAGCCATGTTGTGCAGCGCAGCCAGCGGCGCGCTGCTCAGCACGAACGCGCCCGGGCGGTTAGCGTCCATGGGCGCCGCCGCCGCCGACCCGGGCTCCCATCCGGGCCCCGCTGCCACAGCCCGCGCCCTCCGACTCCGGAAGTTTGAGCGCAGCGCCGACGAGCGCCGGCTGCACTGGGACGCGTGGAACGCGTTCAGACGAACGCCGACGGCCCCCTCGGGAAAGCAGGAGGACCGACGGCTGCAGCGCGAAATGGGCAGCGGACAGAAAGAAGGCAGGGATACTAAGATCGGCGGCAGCCGCGGTGCCTGCTCCGGGGCAGGTCGGAGCGGCGCCGCACGGGACGGATGCACTGATAACCGCGGGGCTTGGGCGCGGCGCGCGCGCTGATTGGCTGTAGGCACTGGCGACCAAGCCATTGGCCAACGTCCCGCCCGTCTGCGCGCGCCCCCGCCGGCCATGCACTCCATGAAGGGCCCATTAGCGCGGCAGGTGCCTCCGGGGCTGTAAATTTGCCCCCTGATTTATCTTCCCAGAGATGAAATAAATCCCGTTGGATGGGAGTTTAGTTAGGCAAAGGTTTTAATGAGAAAATCAGGAAAAAATACGAGAACATATTTTATCAACCGAAAGAATGTAGATTTCAAGATCCACTCCGCAAGCTCAGTACGCCTAGCTCAGGGAAAAGCCTGGGAGGGCTGGATGCCACAGGTCCACGGGGCTCCATCCTGGAACAGAGCACAAGCCCCGTACTGCAAGTTCCTTAGCCTCCCCAACTTGTGGTGGTGCCAGCTGAAGTGAACTTGTGGGTATCACTTTCCTGAATGCAAAGAGTGGAGTCTAGTGACCAAATGGTTATGTTTGGCTCTCTCAGATCTACCAAAATCCGCCAACTGACATTGGCTCCAGGCAATGTCCGGGCAAGGCCGGTGGCCCTGGTAATATGCACATGCCTGTTAGATTACATTGCCCAGCCCCGCGGTTCCCAACTCCTTATAGTTGGGTGAGGAATCAACCTTCCCTTCGAGGTTTTCTGATTATTAGGCATTCACCTGCGAGGTTACTTGAGCCAGACTTTGAGATTCAGAGCCAGGATTCGCCTGCCCGTGGGTTTCCAACTAGTTGATCAGGCAGCGAGGCCCAGGATGCAGGCAGCGACCTCGGAATTCAAGATCCAAGACGAAAAGATCACCACACTCAATGACTTAAGATGATGCGTGTGCGCTTGCAGTCTAGAAGGCAGAACAGGGACTATAGACTGGCCTGTGGGGTTCACTTGGCTCTAAATCGTTTTCTAGTACAGCGGCCTCTCACTCCATAGAATTGCTGGGGTGGATGAAATTGTAGCGGGCTAGAGCAGAGCCAGGTAGACTATGAGAAGAATGCACACTGACTCTTTCTTTCGTCCTCTTGGGTGGCGCTTCCGGTTAACCGTGTAATAACTACTAGTGATTGTGATACAACCTGTGGGATCAGAACCACAGATCCTGTCCTGGGATCTAGAGGCCCTGTGCCTTTGTGGGGCAGATTGTTAATAACGACTTCCCCTTTTTGTCCTGGTCTCCAGGGTTTCTTTGTCATGGAAGAAAATGATCCCAGTGGCTCCACGTAGGGGCCTAACGTCCATTCCCGCTGCTCCCCTTACAAATTCGTTTTCGTTTTCTCACAGTTAGTGTCAGGGTCTTGACGCCTCGGGTCTCCAACAGGTCAAGGCTTGAAAAGTCATTCTATGGTGGGAATTGGAAATAAGCTCTGTGTTGGCCCCCCGGGCTCCTGCACAACCTGGCAACTGAAAGACTTGGCTCGTGGCCCCTAGCGCCTAGAGATTTCAGCGTAGTGGATTCCTAGGCTGAATCTGCACTCTCAGGATCGGATTGAGCGCGGCTAGCGATCAGTGGGAGTTGAGTTGCCTCCAGCGCACAGGCGCAGAACACACCGCCCTCTGGACCCCTGGGCTGTTGATGGTTGGTATCCAGCCTTTAGACCGGCCATTTGCCTCACTTTTGCTCCACTTTGGTTACGATCTCGGTGCTCTCCGAGGATCTGAAGGACAGTCCGTGGTAGAGTGCGGACTTTGCTGGGCTCGCGGGAAACTACGAGGGAGTTCAGAGACTCCAGGTCTTGCGAAGAGGGAGCCAGAGCTGGGAGCAGCGTAGGGATGGGGCGGGAGAATGCAGGGCGGGACGAGTGGGAGGTGCTGAAACCTCCTACCCCACTTCAAGTATACACTGAACATAGAAGCGGGCTAGGAAGACAGCGGGTCCTCGAAAAAAGTATTCGGAAAGGCGCACCGCGAGACAGGGCTGGTGTGCGCTGACCTTTCGCATGCTCGCGGAGCCCCCGGTTGTGAGGCGGGAGGAGTGCCGCAGTTCCAGTCTGATTTTTTCACAGGCATGTCCTAGCCTCGTTAAACCTAGGAATCGAGAAATTCAGCGGCCCTGGATCTGTGTACACCTCCCGGCCCGCTCCACTGGGTCTGACACCCGCATTCTGTCTGGATACACATTGCGTTGCTCTCTCTGGGATCAGAGACTCGGGGTGCAGTGAGGCCAGTGTGCCCGATGAATGAAGCTGGAGCACTGGGGTACGGGATGAGGAGAGGAGTGCGTTGTGTTACTCTCTGTAGGCGCTGTCTTACCTAGCTCGTGGGGGCGCTTCCTACACCTGAAAGGACTGGGCACAAAATTCACTTTCACCCAGGGCGGCGGGTCAGAATAGAGGGACTAAACTCCCTCTTCGCCACAGAGTTCCCACTTCAGGAGCTCCTCCTGTACTCCCAGGCTCTGCCCTCTGGGTTGGGCCAAAGACGATGCCCCTCCCCTCCCAACTCCCGTTCCCGCTCATTCCAACCGGTCAGAAGGCGCTAGAGCCTTCAGCCTACCTAAGGAGATGCGAACCCTGGGGGCTCCTTCGGTGTGGCGATGGAGAGGTTCGCCATCTCCTGGTCTTGACGAAAATGTCTGATGAAGAAGACTGCTGGCTCTTCCTGAGCAAACTTAGCTCGGATTGGAAGACCGTTTGTTCGCCATTCGATACTTCACTTAGTCTACGTTTATTTGTTGTGCACCCGCGTGTGCCTAGTGACTCTGTCCTGGGTGAATTCCCTGAAGGCAGCTAATTATGGCTTCCAAGTCTTCTCCTGCTACGGGAAAGGTGAATGGAACTTAATTCCGGAGTAGTTCGGGCTTGGAGAATTGGTGGCCCACCTCGGGTGGAAGGGAGTCTCCCGGAAATCGCCTTGCCAGAGGGTTCTTGGAAGGGAACAGCTTGTCACAGTGACCTTGCAAACATGAGAGGCGGCCAGACACTGTGGACACTATGCCTTAAGGAAGCCAGACTCGCTGGTGAGACCCTCTCCTTGAAGCAATATACTACTGGCAGCTGCTTGTTGTCCGCCTTGGGCTCGCCCATTCTGGGCGGGAGTTTTGGCAGCCCTTCGGTAGTTTTGTCCTTTCCACAAGTGTGAACTTTTCCCAAAATGTCTGTGAGTGACTCAGCAAGCAGGGTTCTAGCCTCAGGGCTGGGGTACTTTCACGAGTGCAGGGAAGTGAGGATGGAGGGGGAGTGGGGGTGCAAAACGACTGCTGAGTCACTACAGCTGTTGAACTTCCTGACCACACTCACTCGGGACAAAAGGGAAGAGGTGGGGTACAAAGGTCCCGAAGGATTCCCTAAGCTAGAGCCCGCCCTTCACTATTCTGGGGACTTTTGAAGAGGCCCACCAGGATGCTTAAAGACAACGAAAGAGAAAACAGGCGCCCCTTTCTACCCCAGCAGCAGAGGACTTAGGGTGTTATAGACCCCAGGCCCAGCCAGGAGCTCTGAGAGAAGGGCATTGGCCCATGCGTGGGGGGGGGGGGGAGCGGTACAGGTCCTGAAGCAGATGCTTTTTCATCTCCCATCTGCTCAATTGCTGCCACCTACCTGACTCTTCTTCCAGTAGAGGTCAGCGTAGAACAGGCTGGGGCCCATCCTGCCCACTCCAGGTCCCTCGTGGATGAAGGGCCCCCGTGTTCTGTGTACTCAGGGACTAAAAAGAAAAAAAAAAGAAGATTAAATAAGCAAAACATATGCCAGAACAGTGGGTTCCAAAGTTTTCCAGAGGCTAGGTGGTAGTCCATTTTTTTAATCTCAGCAACCACGGGCAGAGGTAGGTGGATCTTGATGAGTTCAAGGCTAGCCAGGGCAGGGGGCTACAAAGAAAACACTGTCTCAAGACAAAAACACGACAGCATGTGGAGGTTTCATTTGAGACCTTGCTGCTGCCAACAGCTGGTGAGAGAGACGTGAGGAAGAGGATGGGGAGCAGGGCGGCAGTGCTCCCCAGCAAGAGGCCCAAGTATACAGCTGGGCCAGGGAGGGAAGCTCTGAGTCCTGACTCTGGGGCTTCTATTTATTTGAATAGCACGCGTGGCTCTGGGATTCAAGAACCAGAGGAAGCTGATGGTGAGCTAGAAAGAGGGCCCAAGGTAGGATGGAAGTCTGCCCTCTGCCTCTTGACCGAAAACCACCTGAGCAGCGGGAAGGGCTACTGGGGTCCAGGTGTCAGTGAAGGGTGAGCCTCCTGAGATTGATCACGAAAGTTGGGTTCCCTTGTTCTTTCCTCAGACCTTCGGGCTTTGCTGAGCCTGGCCATGTATCTTCTTCCCTGTGAGCCCCACCACGGACTCCACCCCACCTCCTCACTCCAGTTCTCTACATGCTGTTTACTTTTATATGTGCAGCAGCTTCCAGTGAAATGTAATGAACTGAAGATTGTGCCACCCAATTTCTCTCATGGTTCGGCGGAACTGACTCCCTCCTCCAGGGAAAATGCTGCCAGCAGCATCCAGGAGCCTGCCCTGCAGTACGTTCTTCCAGCCACATGAATGCAGGAGGTGCTGGTCTCTATCACAAACTTATCTTCCTATAGCTCTCTGGGTATTAAGGTCAATCCAGGCTGTCAGGAGCAGCATCTCCAGAAGGAGGGGTGAGGAGGGAACCTTGGACTGGGAAGTTCTTTCCCATGTTTTCACTGAGGTCCTGGGAGAAGAAACTGCCCTTACTCTCTGAGGGCGGTGAAGACCCTCTGAGAGCTGGTATAACTAGTGCAGGGTAGGAGAGTCTATGTCTTCCTGCTTTCCCAAAGATTCAGATTCCCAGATTGACAAATACCTGCTTGCCCGTGCATAGGGGTGACCTCAAAGAGGGGCACCTGTGCCAGGGAATTAGCTTTGCCCTGCCGGGTATTAGATAGGGAAGAGGCTGCAGTGACCCCAGGGCTACCTCATTAAGATGCCTAGGATGCTAGCGTGGTCCACAGCCTGATCAATGACCAAGGGGGCAGATGATCAGACAGTCACAGATAGAGGAAGGTCCTCACAAGGATAGGTGGGACCCTTTTCCATTATACTGCTTCTGTATGTCCTGTATGTCATTCAAGAACCAGGAAAGATCCTCTCTGTGTGCACAGAAGAGGCTAGAACTCCTCAGTTTACAAGGATTTTGTGACACTGTTCAGGCCTGATTTGCGGTCAGGGCAAGAGGGAGGATGCAGGTGGCTTCCAGGAGCCTGATCTCTGTCTGGCTGTCTTAGTTATGGTTTCTATTGCTGTTAAGACACACCATGACCATGGCAGCTCTTATAAAGGATAATATTTCATTGGGGTGGCCTGCAGTTTCAGACGTTGAGTCCATTATCATCATGGTGTGTCATGGTGGCGCACAGGCAAACATGGTGATAGAGAAGAAGCTGAGAATTCTACAATGATTCGCAGGCAGCAGAGGGAGTCTGTGTCCACACCGGGGGTAGCTTGAGCATAGGAGATCTCCTACCCTTACAGTGACACACTTCCTCCAACAAGGCACACCCACTCCAAAAAGGCCATACCTAATAGTGCTTATGGGGGCCAATTGCGTTCCAACTACCCCGCTGGCACAGAAATATCTAAAGGCCTCCTTTTGCTTTGCTAAGCCTCAGCCCTGCTAGGAGGCTTCCATTTCTGTAGTCTCCAAGAATGATGCTGGGTATACATCATTCACACTGTGTGGCTGACTTACATGCTCAGCACTAGGGACCCTAGTCCTCAGGTGCCTGTGGCTGCCACACGGTTCCCAGACAAAGGCTTCACTCCTCCTTATGGATGCCCTTCTCTGGGAGGATGAAAATCTTTGGTGCTTCCAACTTCACTGGGCTGTTGTGTTTGGGTTTTGGTCCCATCTAGTAGATTCTTTAGTCCTAAGCTAGCACTGAGACCACCAGGTACCAAGTTTCAAGGAGCTTGGATGAACCAATGGCTAATGACCCTGCCAAGGTGGCAGCTGTATGCTCAAGGATGTGGTGTTCGATGAGGTGATCTGTTCTAAACAAATCTGAGCCCTGACCTCATCTCCTGTCCGGCCCTCTTTCCTCTTCCTTTGGGTATCGGGTCCCTTCCACTGCTGTGATTTGTTGGAAAGTACCTGGCTCTCATTTGGAGACTGGTGCATCTTCCTCCTCCACAGCTGTCTGAGCCCAAGCAAGTTGAGCAGCAGAACTCCCCCACCCCTCTCCCGTGTGCTGGAAACCTGAGTGGGAGGCAAGGTGGGGGGCGGGGAGCAGAACTGCCTAATTCACAGGAGTCTGCCCTAGGAGCAAGCGGGCAAGAGGTGGAGAGGGCTAAGGCTTTCTAGGGGACAGTAACGTGCCACCCAAGGTGCAGTCCTCCCCGGGGGTCTAAGAATCTTGTCTCCTTCAGGGAAGGACAAAGAGAAGAGACTGTAAATCACAGTGCAGAGCTAATTCCCCAGGGCCTCTCAGGCACAGATGTGCAATTGCTTGTAATGAGCTCTCTCTTGGGGCCTCCAGGGGGTCTGACCACGTGCCACAGGAGCTAATTGAGTGCTGAGCCTGGTAAAAGATTTGTGTTAAGGCTACTGCTCTGGCTATCACTGTTGTGATACAGGGATGGGATTGGACCACACCGGCTGGGGGAAAAGGTAAAGTGTGTGTGTGTGTGTGTGTGTGTGTGTGTGTGTGTGTGTGTCCAGAAGCTCTTGGCATGCTTCAGACAGGAGCAGGGCCCTCTGTGAGTGGAGGTATTTTTCTGATGATGAGAGATTCAGTTGGTGTCCAAGTCTGTACCTTCCGAAGCAGGCGACCTCCAAGTATCTCGGGAAAGCTTTTCCTGATCAACCTTGCACAAAGCTCTGGCCCAGGGTTCCCTGCAGCCCCAGCTGTCCACATCTGGGATGGGGAGGACCAGCAACAATTGCCCCTGAGGTACGCGATCTGAGTGTTTTAGTTTGTAATCATTTTTTCCACAGCCCCCAGACTTTGATCTACTTCCCTATCTGATTAGAGGGGGGATGGGAACTGTGTTGGGTGCTTCCTTGGGTGCTTCGATGGACACTAAGCGAATTAGTAGGTTGGAGGCCCACTACCATGTACCTTAGAAATATACCACAAGGGGTAGTGTTTTGTTCCTGTGGATGCTGATGGGGGAGGTGCTGCTTGTTCTGAGGACTAGTGTGGCACCATAACATTAAAGGTGGAAATGACAAGAAAGCATAGTTAGTGAACAGAAACCCTGTGGTCATGAAGTGCCCCTGCCCTGCCCTGCCCTGCCCTGCCCTGCCCTGCCCTGCCCTGCCCTGCCCTGCCTTGCCCCTGTGTGTTCCCATCAGTTGTGGAGGAATGGGTAAAGATGGTGGACTCTCTGTCCTGAGACACTATGTGAACACTATGACAGTTACTAGAGCAGACTACATGTTGTCCTCAAGGAAGACACCCCAATTAATGCAAAATGGACACACTTGTTCATATTCAGTGACTACCATCACAGGAGATGGCCAAGTGTGAACAAGAAGTGCCCACAAATGTGCCAAGTGGGGGCAGCAGAATTGCAGGTCTGATGAACCAATTCTAAAAATGTGCTCAGTGTTTCCTTAATAGGTTTATGATAGTTCATTGTGAAATAGGCAGCATTTACTCTGGTAAGGCTTGGAAGCCCCTGAGGGCACCCCACACTCAGGCAGGTACCATGCAGGACTGGTGGAAAGACAGCCTAATGCTTCCTTTGCTGCTTAGCACAGGGTTTTCTTCCTGAGAGCACGTATCACTCCCATTAACAAAAAACAATGAGAATTCAGGTCTTCAGGAATGAGTGGAAGACAAGTGGTTCCTTCTCTCTGACGGATCAGTCTCTGAGTGTTCCTGGAAGCATTGCGTTTGTTTAAGCTCAAAGACTTATTTGAGTGAGGTTAAGTTCAGACAGACCCAATTGCTGTAGCCAAAGATGACTCTATGCACTCGTGAGCATGCGCTCTGTGTGTGTGTGTCTGTGCATCTCTGTGTTGACAAGAAGGAAATGCACACACGAAATGAAGGACACACAAAATATTTCTGATCTGTGCGTAAGCGCATAATCAGAAGGAGAATGAAGAATTACAGGCCCTGCAAGGGTGTCTGAGAGGGATGGGGATGCAGTGGCCAGATGCAGGCCTAAGAAGCTGTGCATGTGGTAAAGTTAAACTGGGGAACCTTTACACCTCTGACTCTAGACCCTGACAGGTCAGACTCATGGGGTCCCTGGAACATCCCCATACTCCTGGTCATCCTGCCTACCCCACAGAGCCGTGGTTTCACCCTACAGAGTCAGCTGTGCTCTTGGCAGTATTTTTGGTCGTTATTTTCTCAATTCACGGGGAAGAGGGTGAATAAAGTTGTTCCCTGACACCCGCATTTTCCCCTAATAGCTTTGGTCTTTAGCAGAGGACTTCACCCAGATTGTCCCCTGTAGGGAAGTGTGGTGAGCACTCATGGTGCCTGGGTCTGCTGTGAACTGGGATTTTGGTGTAAGTGAGCTTCACTTGGCGAGTTATACTCGTGAGCACTTACCCTGGGAGCACCATTGAACTTGTTCTTTGCGTCCCAAATTGGGTGTTCACCTGGGAGTTCTATAACGTGCTGCCCTGGGAGAGGTCTGAGGTACCATTCAAATGCCCCTCAGCTGCCAGCCAGCATTGTTTATGGGATGATGAATCAGAAGAGGCTCCTCTGGGCAATGTCCTGTAAATCTCAAATTGAGGAATCGTATGTACATTTGACCGCATAGCAGCAGCTATTCAAAGCCCTCCTCTAGACTCCAGAGAAAGGGAGCTGCCAGGAGGTGGGGAGGCATGGGAGATGGTACTGAGAGGAGCAGGAAGGCAGAAAGGATCCATCAAGACCTCCCTTCATGCCCTTTGGGAGCCAAATCCTAGGTTTGAGCCAACCAAGCTTGACCCCCTGACTTGAGCCCTGTTGAAACCTCTGTTTGCAAATCAAAACCAGGTCCAGAGGCCACTAACTCTGTAGATAATTTTATGGCAATCACAACAATCAGTGAGCAGAATCGAAAGACCGTGTGATGGGGATATTGGGATACTGGGTCCCTACCAGCAGCTGCCCTAGGAGAAGACTGTCTGAGGCAGGTTGTGGTTCACAAGGCCTAAGCCCCGATGACCACAAGCTGGCAGCAGCGGAAGACTCTGTCTCCACTTTTCAGGTAGGTGATGAGGCTTCAGTTCAGACACTACTGTGTGCAGTCAGGCACCGGGCAGAGATCCTGGAAGCCAGCAGTCTGAACCAGGGGACCCGGTGTTTAGCCGATCGATGTATGAATTGGTGGCTAGTAGCACCTGTTGTCACACTGCTCTTCTGGCCAGCTCTGTTCTCACTTCCCAGATGCCTTTGTGCTTATTATTCTCACCATCACTTGCCCAAGTCCAGGTTTCACATCACAGCTTCAGGATGGCCCATCCCACAGTAGTGAGTCCAGAAGCCGTTCCAAATGTGGCCTCCAGGTGGCAGTGAAAAGCCAGCCTGACAATGTGACTGATCAATGCTTCACACCTGAAATACACAGAACAGAAAGAAACAGCAACCCAGAGCAGCCAAACCCCATTGTCATCCTGATGCTCTGGTTCCTTAAGTTGGGAAATGTTGACTCCTTTTTAGGCAACCCGGTTCCGAGGCAGCGGTTTTCCTCCCGTAAGCTGCCCTGCATGCTAGAGGAAGATGGGTCTGTGAGGAGGCCTTGATGAGGGTCCAGACACCACGTAATCGTCCCCTGAAGTTCTCATTGGTGGGCTTATAGCGCACCTAAGCTCCATGAGTCTTGCAGGACTAAGCGTATCACCGGGGGCTCCTCTGCACAGTTCATTCAGGCCTAAGGGTCCATGGGACAGCACAGCAGGCTATTCCTATAGAGCCCGTGAGAGGGGGTAGGCAGCAGCAGATAATATCAGGGGCAACTGCCTGAGGGATTGAGAGGAGATTACTGAACCCTCTCACGGGTAATGGAGCCTTGTTCCAATGTAAGAGCTAAATCCTGATTCAGAATACACGAAGAGAGAAAGTGAATTAAATATACCTTGTTTCTGTCTACATTCTTCAATTTAACTTTGTGGCTCAAAGTTATAGGGGAACTGTTGGCTTCCAGAGTGAGAAAACCAAGGAACAGAGAAATCTGATAATTGCAATTGATTCCAATTTTTGTGACCAAAAGGTGAGATGTTTCCATACAGTCTTGGCCTACCCCTACCTTGAAGGGCTCGAGGGGGAGTTTCGGGGAGCTATGGCACTTTCACACAGAGATACAAGCACACATTGATGTGGCCCAAAGTCAGTCATGTTTCACATAGAGGGAAGCCTGCTATGTGCCTCCGGGTTAGCCTCAGGTCTCTGCCCACTGTCAAAGTTCAGTTTTACTTTATTTAAGCATTTCCCTGCTAAGAGACATGTGAACTCCCATCCCTTTGCTAGTTAGAGGCAAAAATGATACGGAAAGGGAAGGAGAAAGGAGAGAAGAGAGGATGTGAGGGGAGGTAGGAGAAGACAGGAGGGAAAGAAGGGAATCAGAGGTAGCTGTCTGGTGAATCATCTCTGTGAGGAAGGAGCTGATGGGGGACAAGAATATTATAAAGTCAGGAAGCCAAATTGTAGGCTTGTTTGATAATTATAAAACAGTAGTAATGGGACCAGCATCTCACAATGATCTAGTCAGTTTGACTCAGGAACACCAACGTGACTCAACAACAGAAATCTTTCAACGAATTTGCCACATTAATAAACTAAAAGGAAGAAAAGCCCATACAAGCGTTTAAAAATACTTCACAAAAGGCATTTGATGATGGAGTAGCCTACTTATGACTTTTATATTTGTTTCAAAAGTAGGAGCAGAAAGGAACCTCCTTAAATTGATAGAGCTTATTTTAACCCCCACCCCAAGGTAAGCCAAGTTTTATGAAACATATATTCCCAGAACTCAGGAAGTAGAGGCAGGAGGATTGTGAGTTGAAAGTCATCTGGGCTACATCAAGAGACCCTTTTTTAACCCTCTCTAACCTGTCCCCTGGAAGTCTCCAGGGAAACCACACTTTTAATAAGGGAATTTTAGGGCTTGGGCTGAGACTTAAATGCCTGCTGACACTGACCCTATCTAATGTGACCATGGGCATCCTGGGCATCCCAACAGGACAAGAAAAGAAAATAAAGTACATGGGACTGAAGGAGAGAGATATATTGTCATTACTTGTCAGTGATGTTAGGAAGTTTCTAGTTGGAACTGATACAACATTCCATCAAGTTTCTGAGTAAACAGGTTGGAGAAAGAAAACCATCAGCCTTTCTTTGTAATGGTAGTGCCACCAAGAGATGTAGTGGAAAACATTACTTATGATAATTGTAAGAGCCATTAAAGTCCCGGGAAACAGCGAAGAATGCCCCCAGGATCCACTCAGACATGTTCTGTATGTTCAGCAAATATGTCCTGTGTTGCTGGGAGGCACCTTGCTGTCCACTCTCAGTCCTTCTTCTGGGTGATACAGGCATGAGAGCCCATGGGGCAAGATATACTTGACTCCTTTAGAAGCCAAGAACCAGGCCTGGGGACAGTGGAGGAGGAGCCACAGTTGACCCCTGGAAACAAATTGGGGAGAGGGGGGCTGCTCTGGGGTCCCTGACGGCTTGAGTCTGGACTCTGTAGGTCTTGAGAAGCTGCTCAAGAACTCAGCATCTCTCCTGGCTGTCCGCCATGGGAGGTGGGGAGTTGAAGAGCGCGAAAACAATGGAGCAGAGACCTGGCCTCTCTGGCCTTGGGTCTTCTGCACAGCCCAGCCAGCTCACAACACCCTGTCCACCCCTCTGGGTAGAATCCTTGGCTAATTCCAAATACATATCCTGCCCTCAAATGACTTTGGATCCAGACAAACAGGAAGGCAAGCCCCTACTCTTGGACACAGCCTTCAAGGTTCTAGTTAGGGACGCAGTGAGGTAGAATACTGTCACTCTGTCATCCTTAGTGAGACACTCAGGAAGGGGAGGGAATTCTAAGGGCCTCAGATGCCAAACTTCCTCTCTATAGCTCTATCATCCTCGGCATGTGAATTCTGTCTCACTGCATGAAGCACTGCCAAGCACCAGGTCTCAGGTTTCACTTCAGACTGTAGAGAGGGACAGCCCTCTGCAGGAACTTGGTAAAGTGGCCATATTTGCTGTCAGGCAGAAGTGTGGCTACGCTCTCTCTGCTACTGAGGAATCTTCTGAGTCTCATTGCTTCCTACAACGCTACAAAGCTGGGTTGCAGCCCAGGGACCCTGAGGTGCCTCTGTTCTGTCTCTGCTGCAGCAAGTACAGTGTGTACCTGGCTTCCCTGGAACACTGGGTTTGGCAGAAGACGGGCATTCAAGTGCTAGGGTTGAGCTGCCTCTCTGCGTACTGTTCATCATTAAGGTTTAGGGTCTGGGATCTCGGAGCTCACCAGTGGGCAGGATGTTCAGGGATTTGGCTGCTCAGGAAAAGCCCTAAAGTTGTTGAAAATGCCCATATAATTCCATTTGCCCCGTGCAATTTAATCCTGGCTCAGACTTGACAGCAGCCCCTGCAGGCTGCGCTCTAGGCTCAGGCTGTAGAACTCAGGCAGGGTCGTCCCTGGTCTCTGCCTGGCTGCTCAAGGCAACTGTGTTTCCATTCCCTCATCTGTCTGGTTCAAAGCAGACAGTGGGGGATGGGACAGCAGGCAGAGGGCGATGTCTTCCTCCTAGTCAAGGCAACTCTATCTCTCACCTCTTGTCACAAAGATTAAAATCTATAATAAGGACATTTAAGAACTCCCTGTAATTTGCTCATCAGCTCTATCTCGGTCATTAGCTGATGGCACCAGGGTATTAATCTAGTCATTGCTCGGGTTTCTGTGAGTTGTGATGAAAATGTCCGATGATTAGACTACTCCAGCTACAGCATTGTAGTGATTGAATGGCAGGCAGGGATCAGCCCTTGATCACCCAGACCAAGAGGGAGCTGAGGAGTGAGGGTGGTGTCCATCTCAATGAGCAAATGAGTGGGCTGTCCTTTGGAAGCCCACTGCCCTGGGGTTCCTCAGATCCCATCTCTGGAAACTATAGGGCCCTGAGATTGTACAGGTGGAAGACAGCCAGGAAACCGGAGGATGCAATGAAGAGGCTGCTGACCTTGACCTTAGAGAAGGGTAGTCTCCAAGGTCACCGAGGAGGGTAGCCTTGGGTCTGCTTTTCTCAGCCCCCACTGGCCCAGCTCCCTGTGTCTGCCTTCAAGCTTGTAGCAGTCACCTGAACACACCCACCTGCCCTGCCCGTCCCAGGGACCAGGCAGCCTCTTTTACAAGGGGTGAAGACGTATTGAAATTGATTTCTCTGTTGGAAATGGGATAATTAAACCGGTTGTTTCTCTCTTCATCATTGTCATAATAAAACGAGAGGACAGTGGGGTTATGTGTGGCATGAAGTAATATTGTGCTGGCTTAATGTGAGGGAGCATTAATTGAATACAAATGGCCTTTCTGGGAGTTGCTGAGTTATATTTCAGAGATATGGGATAATGATGCCATTTAATCATTTTTACAAGATATAAAACTACTGGCTGCTCTAGGAAGATCATTAAGGCAAACAATTGTTCACAGCAATTGAAAATAGGATTTTAATTATTTAATACAGAAATTAAACTATTACAGACCAATGCTGGACAAGGCAACTTAATAGAAATTTATATACAAGTGTCTACGAACATTTTAGTTTTATTAACCTGCCTAATTTCTTAATCCAGACCAGCCAGAGGCTACCTTAGCTGTGGTTGCAACTTCACTGCTTGGATTGACTGGACAGGAGGAAGTTGGGCAGGGCAGAGAGGATAGGCAGGGCAGGGGCAGGCAGGCTTCTGGGAAGCAGCTGGTGGATGGGCAGTCTGGCCAATAGGGAAGTAGGGGATTTTACCTTGGAATTCCAGGGACAATTCAGGGAGCCCCAAAAGTTCCACCAATAGCTCTGTGTGTTACATGCAATGACCCTGGAGGAACCAGACCTGGGCGGAAGAGGTTATGGCTTCCTGTGTGGCCTATGGTGGCCTAAGGCTGGGCAGGCCACAGAGCAGGGGCCTGGGGCCACCATCTGAGTGCTATACTAAGCAGGGTGACCCCCAAGAATGATGTTCTGGAGAACATAACGAGAAATGGTTGGGAAGTGTTGGTACTGTATATGGGCCTCAGCTTTGGTGACTCCCTTCCAGAAACCAGGGGTGGCTCCTGAGTGGATAGGGGCAGAGTAGGGGCCTGATCTTCAAAGGCCTGGCTCTCATGCTGGGTTAAAACTTCCCAGAGGAAGGCACCCAGCTCTGCCCTTCAAAATTCCTTGGGCGGGAGTAATAGACAAGGAGTGTAATCAAGGGGCACCAGGCACAAGGCAGATGGCTGCTGGGATCAGACTTAAGTCAAGGACATGGGATGTGCCTATCTGTGCCTCTGCCCAGGACTGCTGTCCACTTGGCTGCAGTCTCCACTGTCCCACATGTCCTCTTGCCCCTCTCTTAGGTGGTCCACCAGGTAGCCTCAAGCTCTGTGCCTAGATAACTCAGGTACTGGGATCTAGTCCCTAGGAGGTAAGGGCTACAACATCAGTAGAAAGGTTTTGCCGGGGACCTCTGGCCTATTCCCAGCTTTGGCTGCCCCATGTTGGAAGGAAAGGATGTTTTAAATGGGATTTTGGCTAAAAACCACGAGATACAGTATACTCCTAAAGTGAAGACTCTGGGGGAGGTGAGACAAGACCGTGGAGGAACGTGGCCACCAAGCCTTGATGCAGCTTTGGTGTGGACTACAAGAGAGCCTTTACCCCCCATGCATGCTTTCCTTATTTTCCACATTTTCTTCTGTAAACAGTTAACAAATATTTATTTTAAAAATTGGAAAACTCCACCACCTAAGATAATAGAGGGACATTTAAGAAGCTAGTTGACAAGCTGTAGTGGAGAAGGCTGGGCTGGTGTGTACACTTACAGAGAATCCACAGAGATGGTGGACTGACGGTTATGTGGACAGCACCCTTTACTATTGTCAAGGGGCTGAATGGAGTCAGATCTTTGGCCCCCTACTCTTCCTAGCCCTACACAGGTAACTCCTGGTTCCTGCTTCTCCTGGGAATTTCCCAGAGGAGAAGGTGGGACTATTGAGTGACCCGCTTAAGGCTGAGGTAAAGACCATCCAGCCTGGCCCCTTTCTCACTGTGCTGGCTCAGGGGTGACAGCAGCCTGCAGATGGCCCCATCCCCACCTTTCCTACCTGTGCCAGGGTCACCTGACATCAGGGAAGTCCAAGCTGGATGTGGACAGTAGCCATCACCCTTGTGTCCGATGCCCCTGCCTCCCCTCCTGCCTATTACCTCCAGGAGGGGCATCTTAAAAGGCGGGGCTGGGAGCCTTCCTCAGAGGCCATCCACGGCTGGAATTACATCCTGTCTCCCATTATGACCAATAAATCCCAAGCAATCTTTTTTCTCCTCATAGTTTTTAGGGTTACATAAATTTCACCTGTGCAATTTTTTCATGCTTGAATATATTACAGAATGCCACTTCTGCCGCGGGAGCTAATTGATAATGTGATTTGTTATGTTGCTGGGACATAATTCAGAAAGTTATTTTAACGCCTTTGATACATGGAATAGCACTCACTGTTTAATATTTCTCACATGAGCAGACACGGTGTGAGGTGAAGAATGTGATACTGCAGATGAAATATTTTCAGAAGCTTTTATTCTTGTTGTTTGGGTGTGTGCCAACGTCTTTGTAGAGGAAGACTCATATTTCCAGTACAGCTCAGATTTGAATTTATCCCCTGGTCATTAGTTAGCGCTGCGTTTTTTTCTAATTCTGGAACAAGTATGCATATTTGTTTTTAAAAGGAAAAGAATCAAACAAAATAGAGGAGAATCACACATAACCCTTCCAATGCCATTGGAGATGTTCATTTGACATATTTGTGTGCCGGGTTAAGTTTAGATCTACTGAAGCCAGAAAACAATGTGCAGCCCCCACGCCCATCCCGCACTGTTGATGGTTGGTTTCAGGCACCTGACTTCAAGTGAGGTTGGGAATAAAGAGGGGAAAATTCCACAATTCAGCAGCTCGAGACAAGCTGCACACTGTTCTGTGTAGCTTGTGAATGTGGTCACTGTCATGAGGTATGATGTCATAGCGTCCCACCTAGGTGACTCTTGCTATATGCTACCTGCCTGCTAGGCTTGGGCCACCATCTCAGGTGTCAGATCCACTGTCCTGGAATCTCAGGACTTGTTCTCTCGGCTAATAGAACAAAGCACAAGTCTGTGGCACAGGAGAGCAGGAGAACATAAAAGGGAACCCATCTCCAGCAGAGACTGATTTTGGTATTCTCTGGCAACAGCTCTTGCGTTCTCCCACATTCCCCTCTGGTGTTTGGTCTGTCTGTGGTTTTCTTTTAATCCCAGCCTTCAGGATAAAAGGCTTCAGTCCCTCACCCCCCTTCCCCAGTGGTGACACTTTGCATAGCAAGCAGAGACAGGCACCAGTCCTAGGTGTTGGTGAGGTCATCATGCTTCTGTCCTATGTAGTAGCTGCTATATTGCCTCCTGTGCAGGTGGGTGTCACTGCCACAGTCAAGATGCAAATGGGGCTGTCACCAGGCTTCCTGCTGCTGTTCCCAGATCTGTCCCTGTGCTCTGGCAAGCCTGACTCACTGGTCTCTATACGTTGCTATTTGATAATGTTATCTAATGAAATCTTGTAACTTTTGACAGGGGCTTCTATTTCCCAGCAGGGACCCTCCAGGTCCATCTAGGTGACTATATCGATGACTTGTGTTTTGTTTCTGTTTTTAGTATAAGAATGAGTGCTACAGTCAGTTCTGAGGTATTCCCCAAGGCCCATATGCCAGAAACTTGGTTCCCAGGGTAGTGCTGTGGGAGACTGGTTCCGGTTAAGAAGGGGTTATTTAGGTCTTTGGGTTTGTAGGACCCCAGCCTCCGTTCCGTTTACCTCCTGGCTATAGAGCGGGCGGCTCTACTTACCACAGTCCCCACCATGCCGCACTGCCTCTTCATAGGCTCAGAGCAAGACTGGGAGCCAGAATCAGCCTACATCCTTTGTCACAGTGAGGGGACACTGTCCACACTGTGATATGACGTGGATGGTGTCTTCCGCTTACTGAAGGACTTTTGTGCTATTTCTGGTGTTTGGTCATCACGAGCAAGGCTGATCTGAACACTCTGGTATATGTATGCGGGTTGGGGAATGAAACACCTCTTCTCAGGGACAAAGAAGTATCCAAGACTACATTCAGGGCTGAGGAAGGGTTTTCAGGTTTTGTTTTGTATAGGCCTCTCCTGGCATGGTAGCAGTGTTGTGTGGCATTGACTGCATTGTGTTTTGACAGCTATTTTAGTAGATATTAATTTGTGCTTTGTTAAACACAATTTTCAATCACAAGTGTCCTGACCCAGGAAGTCTTGGCATTAGTCCCTCTGTGCACAGCCAGGAGCAAGGAGAGACGAGCACACACTAGCAAGGTACAGGGGCTCTGAACAGGTGTGGCGCTCTGGAGAGGCACCCGGCTGTCAAGAATGCCTCCTGCAGACCCTGTTGTTCCCTTAGGTGACATTTCCCCCAGGGAGATCCATCTGACACCAGTTCTTTAGAGACAGCTCTGGGCCTCACAAGGCTTAGGATGAGGAACAGTTAGCCCTGCACCCTTTGCTTTCACAGTTCTATTTCAGAACAAAAAAAGAGCCCCACTTCCGAGATGGTCTGTGTGTCCCCGCCCCCAAGAGCTGGTATCCAGAAGTCAGCACCTGTTGTGAGATTTGAAAAGGTGGTTGTTTGGGGCCCGGCTTCGAGAGTGACTGAGATTTAACAGGGTCGTGGTGTAGACCCTATGACTGGATCCTAGTGGATTTACAAAAAGAAGGACAGAGACCAGGGAAGGTGAACTCCCTGCCTCTCACTGTCACATGTGTGCAGCACCTTGGGACACAGAACTCTTGTCAGCAGGAAGGCCCTTGCTGGATGCAATCCCCTGGGCCACCAGAACCATGAGGCGAAATGACCCTCTGCACTTTCTGTAGCGTGTGTCATTAGCAGAGAAAATGGGAAATAGCTCCACCCTGACCCCTTAGCAGAGGCGGCAGTCAGGGAAGCTCACGAAACACGCTGGGACTTCAAGCTTCTGCCCTACAGACTGCTCTTTGCCCCCACTTTCCTGGCCAGAGAGCCAGAAGGGGCAAAGAGGCCCCACAGATGGGCTTTGTAGTCCATGGCTGAAAGCACCCTCCAGGATCACATGGACCATCCTTGATGACCCTATCAGGAAAAGCCTGTTGGGAACTGTACAAGGATCATGTCGAGGATGGGTATTTCCCCAAGAGCCCTCGCACAGCAGTCAGGAGAGCAGGGGGCAGGAGGACCATACAAGTCTCCAGAGGTGTGTGGGGTGAATGTGGTGGCCCTTAGCTCACACAAGGATAGAGTCCTTCTGTCAGCTTTGATGGAGTCCGAATTGTGCTGGTGATCATAGCCAGACGCCCCAGTTCCTGTCCTGGACCTCCAGAAACACACCACGCATTTAGTTACATGTAAAGTTTAGTCGTTTACTAAAACACTGAAGCAGAAAACAAACTTGCGGGCTAAAGAGAACAAGCAGGAGCGTAGGTGGTATACCCACCAACAGCTGTCTTCTCAGGACACACATCAGGCTGTGTCAATGCTGGGGTGAACCCCAGAAAGTGAAGGAAAAGTCCTGAGTGGGGAGGCTCCTCGGAGGGTTGGAGCTAGGGACAGTGGCCCCACAGATTCCGGGATTTAGCTCACACGATGGCTTGGTGAGGCAGTCCGTACAGAACTAAGCTGAGGGTCGTGGGGCGTGGCTCTTCCCTGGAAGCCTGGGGAACCTCATCTGTGGAGCAGGAGACACAAGCTGTAAACCCCAGAGCTCTCTGGCAGCAGCCTGGGTCCCGCCAGGATGTCCAGCCTCACCAAGGGCCTGGTACCAGGGAGAGGAGAGCATCAGGGAGCAGGTTGGTGCTTCTGGCTGCAAGGGACCATGAGTTCTCCCTGCAGGCTGACCACAACAGCCTCGCTACCTCCCGCTCCTCAGTGCTGTCAAGTGTAGACGCTACGGTGGTCTGGTTTTGTGGTTGTCAATGACGGTACCAGAACGTGATCACATCTGATCACAAGTCTACTCCCCTGGACTTCCTGAAACATCTTAAAGCTGGAGACTGGCCTCATAGCTTCCTCTGTGAAGCCCAGAGGCACCCCTACTCTGGGCAGGATGACTCACAGGCATAAGCATCATTTGGTCCCTTCCTTCCACACACATGCTTGGGCCCCTCTGTGATGACAGGAACTAAAGACCACCACTGACAGCGGTGGTCGTGAGGCCTGCATGGTTTGCTCTTTCTCTGTTTATGGCAAAGCAGCACGCTGGTCACTCTGGAGAACAGAAGGACGGGGCAGAGTCATGCCCAGTCCTGTTTCTGGCTTGTTAGGAAGGAGTGCCAGGCTTCACCACCTTTGTCCACCTCTCTGGTCCCTCTTCTTTTACTTGACTGCTCAGCTGCTTGCTCTTACTTATTCTCACAAATGTATTCATTCAATCCCTAGATCACAGCTTCATTCATTCATTCGTCCCTCCCCTACTCCTTCCCTCACGAATACACTCACATGTTCACTCTTCAGCCACTCATTCACTGTTCATTCATTCATTCGTCCCTCCCTTCTTACCTCCCTCCCTCCTTCACTCACAAATACACTCACATGTTCACCCCGTTCACTCTTCAGCCACTCATTCACTCTTCCGAACTCATTTACACATTCAGCTCCCCTCTTCCCTGGCAGCTGCATCCCAGGCACCGGAGAGCACACGATTTCTCAGAAGTTAATCTCCTACTGAGTTGTATCGAATGTATTTCAGATTCCTCAATTTTCAGCCCTCCCAGGATAAATCTCTGTGACTTATGCTCTGTTTCCACTTTAGTGTATTTGCTAAATGCAATTAGCTAGAGTTTTATCTGATTTTTTTTAACACTAGTATCCACATGTAAAATTTATCTGCAAATTCTTTCACCGCAGCTGGCGCCTCTTGGTACAAGGTTTGTTTGAAGGATGGTTAGGTGGAGTTTGTCTTCTGTAGAACAGGCAACATCCTCCAGTCCTGCCTGAAGCTTTACCCTACCCCCCACCCCCGCCCCAGACTAGAGGCTGTGAAATTTTACTGGGGCAGGAGATGCAAATAGGGTGATCCTCCTGGCTCTAGCAGGACACACCCCCAATCTGGGAGTTCCTCCTCCTAGATGTTTTCTTGTCTTGGCTTAGGGAGACCTTGTGGCTGCATGGAGTCCATGGGCCAGGCAGCCTAGGTGGCCAAGTTCCCAGAGTCCTCTCTCTGGGCAGAGAGAAAGTGCAGGGACCACCCAGGTCTCTCCATCTCTTCTTAGAGAGTACAGCTGAGCTCTTTTGCTTACCCTCCCCCTCTCTCCCTTCCTCCCTCTCTTCCTTCCTTCCTCCTTCCCTCTCTGTCTCTCTCTGTGTGTCTGTCTCTCTCTCTGTGTCTGTCTCTCTGTCTCTCTCTCTGTGTCTGTCTCTCTCTCTCTCTCTCTCTCTCTCTCTCTCTCTCTCTCTCTCTCTCTCTCTCTCTGCTCTTGTTTAGCCCCAGCTCACCCAGAGACTGAGCAGATTACATTGGCTTCTCCACAAGAACAATGCTTATTGGTTCATGCCCTCTCCCTCCTTCACTCCTACCTCCTTCCCTCCCTCTTCCTCTCCTTTTCTTTCATGAAGTGGGGAGCACCCTATCCCTGAGGGCAGATACAAGGTAACCACATCACACAGACATGCAAATGGAAGGGTGGTGCGGGAGAATTATCTGTATTCTGTCAATCATATTTTAATAAAACGCTGATTGGCCAGGCAGGCAGTATAGGCAGGAAAACCAGACAGGAAGTAGGGGTGGAGCAAAGAGACTGGGAGTATTCTAGGAAGCTCCCTCTGCCAGTTCTGCCCAGACCACCGGAGAGGAAAGATGTAAGCTGCCCAGCTGAAAAAGGTACTGAGCCATTATGGCTAACATAGATAATGATAATGGATTAATATAAGTTACAAGGACTAATAAGTAGCCTGACCTAATGGGCCAATCAGTTTATAATCTTATGGAGTCTTGTGTGTGATTTTCTTTGGGCTTGCCGGCTGTGGGGTACCAGGCGGGACAGATACCCCAACAAGCCAGCCAGGCCTCATGTTACAGAAGGGCAGTCTCTGCCTTACCTTGGTTAATGGTTTCATTGCCTAGCCTCTGAATGAGACGAACTGTTTTCCCAAGTGGCTTGCCAAATGCTAGCAGGTCTAGGACAGAAAAAAAGACCCTTCAGGTGGGTTATGGACACACTTGGCAGGCTCCTAGCAAAAGCCCAAGAAGACTTTGGGATAGCCAGGGTGCCCACTCACTATCCCATAGGATGGTGGCCCTCAGTGCGTTGTCCTGCAGCAGCGTGGGCCATTGGTTAGCCACAATGCTCTCAACCCCTACCAGGCTCAGAAGGATGGCGGTCTCGATGGGCTTCTCCAAGGACAGTTGTGATGTGCTGTGGGGATACACAGACTGGTACCAAGGGACCGGTGGCCCTCCCTCCATCCTTTCCTACACCAGCTGCTCTCAATCTCACACGCAAAAGTTAAATGCCATTTAACAGGAAATAGCATTCTTTGAGTATTGTCAAATCCATCCGGTAACAGCTTCTAGTCCTAGCTTGGAGCCCGCCAGCAGTGGACTTGATAACATGAGGTGGAAGGTTTTGACCAACCAGCTCTGGTCGTCCACCCATCCCAGGGGTGAGCTGAGCTGTACCAGCACTTGCTCATAACACCCTCTTCCCCATCCATAGGCTCCTGATGACACAAGGACACTAAGTACCTCTTGTTCTCTGAGGAATCTGTCTTCCGCTTCCGGCTCTCAGAGGACCTGGTCAAGTCCAGCAGGACCATCATCTGGCAATCTGCAGGACACAGTGAGGCTCCTCAGTGGCCACCCACACCATCACTAGACCCCCATGGGCACTGTACTCTGACTAATTAGCCTGAGGCTTGGACTCTCAACAGGCATTTTTTCAGGTACCCAGTGAGTGCACACAGGAAATAGGAAACTATAGGGAAAAGGCACTCAGGGCCACCCCTAATTCTTCCTAGCATAAGCAGCTCTACTCCCCCATCACTTATGGAAGCTTCTGGGATTCCATACTGGTGTAGAGAGAGGAGAGAGGAGAGAGAGAGGAGAGAGAGAGAGAGAGAGAGAGAGAGAGAGAGAGAGAGAGAGAGCCTCACCTCAGTACTTACCTGCGGTGTTGTGTGGTATAAGAAGCTGGCTCTGAAGAGGGGCTGCTGGCCAAACGTACCCTTGCACTATTAGAGGATTTGGATGCTGACCAAACCCTCAGTTTGCTGTGGATGTGAGTTGATCCCCAGTGTTTGAGTATGAGTGGGCCCCCTGGAGAGGCATGCACATGGAGACAAGCGGCAGCGTGTGGTTCTGGCGTGACAACCTACAGGACCGACACGGACCCAGAGGCAAAGGTTGTTCTTGTTCCTGAGCCCTGAGATGGGCTTTGGCAACTGTCCCCAAGGGGAAAGTGTCCATCTGTGAAGGGACATGGCCTCCTGGGAACAGTGGACACTAGAAAGGACTACAGCACATGCCTCATGTGTCCCCTACTTTATGTGAATTAGTCCTTCTAAGAGGACTTTCTCCATCACTGGGACAAGAAATGTCTTCTGAGTGTTTCTGGTGATGGGGCTTCTGCTCACTCCACTCGCATCTGATTGGTGCATGCACGTGGAAGTAGACTTGGTCAGCACATGCCATGGTGGACACGGGTGTCTTGGTGTGGAAAGAGTATTCAGGCAGCTGCTGTGTAAACCTGTGAGCCACCATATGGCTCACGAGGGAGGACGGGGCATCTCTGAGGTCCTGGAAAGGCTTAACTATTGGCTATGCAAGGCGGCTGACCCTGAGCAGACCAGGGAAAGCAGCCTCCTGTGAGTGGGGATAAGACCTTGGAGTATCTGGGAAGAATATGGACACACCAGAGAGGTCTGTGGCCATGCTGCTGAGATGGCTGTGGACCACAGAGACCAGCACACTGCAGCACATTCTCCATGGGTCTGAACACCAAGCCTGCTGTCCTGGAGTGCTGTGTGTTGTCAGGGCCGTGTCGGTATGGCCTTGCTGGCGAGGTGCCTGTGAGCACTCCGTCCATCACCTGGTACTGCGTCCTCTACCTGCTCTCTGAACCCCTTCGGTTCCCTGGGATGTCTGGGTACAGCACTTCTGGGACTCATTGGCCTCCTGGGCCTGTTGTCAGTAGACACACAGAGAGAACAAGGCTCCCAAAACACCCATGTTCAGACTGGAAGGGTTCTGGTATCTACCAGACCAGCCATAGAAGGTGACACTTCACAACTGACTCTTATGTGGGGCGGGGTCTGGAGGTCTCAACAGGGGTCCTCTGCATATAAGGAGGTGCTAAGGGTAACCAGGGCAGATAGTGGCCCTGTGGCTGCCTTACCGCTGTTGGAAGGAGTACAGGGACTGGTTTCAGATAAGTAGAGGACAGGCTAGGATAGGGTGCTATGCCCTCCTGAAGCAGCGCGCGCCTTGGACTCTGGATCAAGAAGCAACAGTCCTGGCTGAGGCTGCCGATGTGGAACGGGTCTCACCTTGCAGATCCATGGCTACCAGTCTTTCCACTACCAGGCGGGACAGGAAGCTGCCCTCCATCCCGTAGAAGAAAAAGCCTCGGCAGCTGTCCAGTACCTGCTCCCAGTCAGTCTGGCTGCACAGGGTGAAAACAGTGGTGTGATCACACATCTGGGCTGGGGCATGCATCTGCAAGCCCCTCCTCCAGATCTGTTTGTCCAGCAGGGAGCTTCCCCGGCCACCCGCACAGAACCCTTTGTGCTGCCGTGGGGCCCAGATTATTTTTGTTTCCTCAGTGTATAGCTGGCCTCAGACGGACATCCCCACTGAGAATGGTAGTTTAGGAACAAACGTGCATCTCAAGCCAGTCAGTGGGTCTGGCTCTGGGAAGTACTATAGTACCTCTAATATGGGAGAGAGGAACTAGGTAGGGTCTTCATCACCCTCCCTGTCCTACCTCTACTCCAGCCCCAGACAGCCTAATTCCTCTCCCCCTGTACCAACTGGCTTGGCTCCCTCTGACCCAGTTCCATACGCATCAAGGGAAAGATGACAGAAGGCATGCCCCACAGGGGCCAGCGACATGGAGTTACCTAACCCTATGCTAGTAGTATTACCTTCTTTGGGTGGTTTTGCCTGAAGGGAACCTGAGGTCACCTGGGGTGGATCACATGTGGGCGAGTGACCCTGGGATTAGAACAGCTTCCCTTGTCTAGTGCTGTGCCTGGGGTTCTACAGAGCAGATCCAGCCAGCAGGGAAGGAGTCACAGGAGGGCACCAGCCTCTTTAGTCAGCGTTTGGAGACCCAGGTCCCAACCTTGGAATGCTGTGGCTTCCCAGATGCCCCGTCCAACGTGCAGTGTAAGTCTCTCGGAACTTCTCCAGGATTTCCTGGGTTATGGAAACGGGGCTCAGCTCCTCTGCTGCAGCAAGAATTGAAAGAGACAGGCCATGGCTTCCTCATCAGAGCATGAGGGGTGGGGCCCTGTGCCACTGGGATTGGACAGAGGCTGGGGAGGAGAGTGTTCAGTGCAGGTGGGAGGGTTGGTGCCTCAGCTTTCCTCTTTAGATGGAGGAACTGGCAGAGGATAAGCCGTCGGAAGAGAAGAATAACGGGGGGGGGGGTGAGAAGGAAGAGAGGAGGAGGCCCCAAACCCAAAGCATTTAGAGTATCAAGGTGGTCAGTTTGTGTTCAGACCCGAGGCTCCAAGGCCACTTGAGGTGATTTCCGTATATCCATGAGAGCAGCTGGCACAAGGCCTAGGTGGCCTTGGCCTATATGCCAAGGGCCCTGTGATGCTCTCACCTTTGCCGTGGGCCTCCTCATAAGGGTCCACGACAACTGGGTCCGAGTCAAGGACAAGATCAAGAACCAAAGCAGAGTCCTGGGGGCCGTGAGTACCCAGCAAAGGATACACTTGATAGTGTCTGCGTCGATTAGGATGCACTCTGGTGGGATGACCCGGATTATGGTACTCTGCAACACAGAGAGAGGCGTCAACACCTGGGCCACCAGCTAGGCCTTGGCGGATCTGAGCGGAGCAAGGGGCCCCTGGGCTCCCACCCACCTACCTTCGCGCCTTTCTTTCCTGGGCTCTTCTTCTTGAACTCCTTGCTTTTGATCTCTTTCTTCACACTGCCTTCTGTGGAAGACAAAGACAAGTGTCATGTGTCAACAGGCACGCAACACTGTGAAGGCACTAGGTGCTGCTCAGATCAGATTTTGAATTTCGCGACTCTGAAAGGTTGAGAACCATTGATTCCCATTTTTGTCATGTCCACACACAAAGCTTTCCAGGCCCAAGAACGACCAGCCCCAAGGCTTCAAGGCGCCCATTTCTGATCACTGACCTCTCACACAAGGAACTCACCAGAATGCCTGTAGTATTTGGGCCCCTGATGGTTCCAGGGTCTCTGCACAGAGACTTATAGCCTGTGTCTTTCCTATGCTCAGCTGGGACAGTGAGCCGTTCTTTCCAGAGGTTACGTGTGAATGGCTCTGTCCCACACTGTGACCATCTTCACCCTTTTCCACCCTTTGCCTTCCACTCCCTTTTCTGTCTTCCAGGGTGGGGCTTCCACAGGCAGTGGGGTTGAGACATAGGTCTGGCTCTCTGCCACCCTCATTTTGCCAAGGACACTTCTCAGGGGCACACTAAGGGGGTGACTTCTGTTAGAGTCAGCTTGCACTTCACACAGGCCCTCAGATGCCTCTCAGTCTTGCGCTTCCTGAGGCCTTTATCCTTACCAAGTAGCTACTTATTTGCTTTCTAAGAGGAAACCAATTTGCCTTTTCTAGAATTTTCCAGAAATGAGGCATCTGCTGTGTGCCCTCTTTTGAATCTTTCTCTGGGCATAAGTCTCCTCACTGATGATATGTTACCGTGTGTCATTCATCCAAGAGGCTGTTCAAATGACCATCAAGAGCCTGTTCAGTTGTGGGGGTCAGAGGAAGACCTTAAATGAATGAGAAAATGGCAAAGTCCATCCCATACCCCAATGTAAGACTCGAAAAGAAACGGCTAAACCTTTCTCTAGTCCATGTTTGGATATTGGTAGTGTGTTAACTAAAGTCCACCATGGCTTTCTGTAGTGATATTTCATTTGTATTTTAAGAAATAAAGCTTGCCTGAAGTTCAGAGAGTGAAAACAGCTGCCCTGGTCAGCCTTACAGACCAGGCAGTGGTAACACACACCTTCAGTCCCAGTAGCCACACTAGTAGCCATAGAAACCAGGTGGTAGTGTTGCACGCCGTTAATCCTAGCCCTAAAGAGGAATAGAAGATGGGAGGAGACAGCTCTCACACTCAGTCTCATTCTGAGATTTCAGGAGGCAGAATCACCATTTCAGACTGAGGTAGAGGTAAGAGCCAGTGGTTGGCTGTTTTGCTTTTCTGACCATTAGATTGAACCCAATTTCTGTCTCTGGGTTTCTATTAATCATGCTAAACTTTCTCCCTCCAGTAAGTTACAGTCTGAGGACTTTTCCTCCACTACCACTCCTCCCGAGGTTAGCCGATTTGTTTAGCTCTTCATAATAATGTTGCCTCCTTGTTTATCAGCCTGTAATAACCCATCCCCTTGTCCAGCTGTATGCAATAACCCTGCCACTCTGTAACAAACATGCTGAGCTTCCAGCAAGGTCCTTTGGCTTCTCCATCAGGGAGCCCAGTCCACCCAATTGTCACAGCTTCTCTCTCTCTCTCTCTCTCTCTCTCTCTCTCTCTCTCTCTCTCTCTCTCTGTGTGTGTGTGTGTGTGTGTGTGTGTGTGTGTGTGTGTGTGTGTGTGTGATATCTTCATTCCCTAACTGGTCCCAGTCAGTTCAAGTCCCCAGAACTGTGCAAGGACAAGGTTTGGGCTGTCACGGGGAGTTGTATGACCGAAGAGCGTTTCTGTCTACACATGCCTTCGCATTTCTTGTATAAAGACCTAGGAGAGGGGTGCATGTATCACCTGTGGGCCAGCGTGTAACTTTTTATGACCCCCCGACCATATCCCAGGGTGGCTCTCCTGCGTGCCCTCCCAGCAACAGCAGCAGTCCCGCCAACAGTGGGTAAGCATCTGCCTCTGCTTCTTCCCCACTACACAGAACAGCGGATCTTTTCATTTAATTATTATTTAAAAGTTTTAATTTAATCATTCATTCTTTATGTGAATTGGGAAACACGATTGGTACATGGCAGGCCACTCTGAAGCACATATACACTGGACTAGTGGAGCTGAGCCTGTTTGTTCACACCACACACTCCCATTGCTGCTGCTCGGCAGAATCTCCTAAGCCAGTTAGCCACTTAAAAATAAGAACCAAAAACCAAAAGAAACACGGCATTGCATTAGCCACCATCATCATGTCACCCAACTGAGCTCTCAAACTTTCTCCTGCAACTAGGATTTTGTGTCCTTGGCCAGCAGATCCCTGCTCCAGCCCCTGCCTGTCCTTTTCTCTCTGCTGTGGAGCTCAACTTTCTGAGATTCCCAGGATCAACGGCATAGTGCATGCTTGCTGTCTGTACGCGGCACACGGCCCACCAGGCTCATCCATGTTGTCTTAAAGCAAGACCTCCTTCTTCTCTAAGCTGAAGAGTGCCCTGTTGTGTAGATACGGTCCATCTTCTGTAACCTAGGGATGGACACTTAGGCTGCTGTGAATGGGAATGCCCCGGACTTGGGAGAACAGGTGTTCCTTCACCTTGCCGACCCCATTTCCTCTGATGGACACCCACTGTATCTGCCCACCGTTCCAAACTCGCTCATCCACTGCTCAGCCCTGGGCATGGAGGCCTCCAGTCCTCACACTCCACACCGGCCTGCTCAGCTGCAGCCGCCCTAGCTGCTGTGGACGTGTGTGGAGTTTCGTGTGTGCCTCCCACAGTCTGCTTCTTCCCCCACTCCCCACCGATCTTGAGTGAACGCCGGGACTTGGGTTGTTCTTCATGTTTGCTTGAGGCTTTAGTTACATTTTGCCATCCCCCTTTGAGGGACACTGCCCTGTATCAGTTACGGCATAGGGCCCTGGCAGAGCCTGCATCGTCACTCCCGCAGCTCTTGCTCTGGTCTTACCATGCCTGTTGGGAAATCCCACAAGTATTGCTCTTATTTCTTTTCACTCAAGTGCTTTCTCAAAGATATATATATATATATATATATATATATATATATATATATATATATATATATATTTAAGATTTATTTATTATGTATACAGTGTTCTGGCTGTATGTATACCTACATGCCAGAAGAGGGCACCAGATCTCATTTCAGATGGGTGTGAACCACCATGTGGGTACTGGGAATTGAACTCAGGACCTCTGGAAGAGGTCTTAACCAGTGCTCTTAACCGCTAAGCCATCTCTCCAGCCCCTCTCAAAGATATTTTAAACAGATTTTGTTTGTTTGTTTGTTTGTTTATTTGAGACAGGGTTTCTCCGTGGCTTTGGAGCCTGTCCTGGAACTAGCTCCTGTAGACCAGGCTGGCCTCAAACTCACAGAGATCTGTCTGCCTCTGCCTCCTGAGTGCTGGGATTAAAGGCCTGCACCACCACCACCCAGCTTTGTTTTAAATGAAAAGCTATCATCCCCTTGCTCCATGGCTGCTTGTTTCTTTCCCTGACCTGTGGGTCACTGTTGCTGGTCTCACTTCCACTGGCCTCCATGGGGTCCTCTGTAAGTTTTTTTTAAACAGTTGTCACCTCTCGCTTTGTTGTCCCCAAGTTTCTCAGCTTTTCCTTCAGGCTCCTAGCTGCATGTCTTCTGCCCGGGAGCCTCCTGGGTTTTTCCAGTGTTCTTGCTCATGTTTGAGTCACAAGCCTCTAAGAAGCTCCTGGGTCAGGTGTGCTGGTTTGAAAGAAAATGGCCCCCAAAGGGAGTGGCACTATTAGGAGGTGTGGCCTTGTGGAGTAGGTGTGGTCTTGTTGGGGGAAGTGTGTCACTGTGAAGGCGGGCTTTGAGGTCTCACACATGTTCAAGATATCACCCATAGTGTCTCACACCACTTCCTGCTGCCTATTAGTTAAGATGTAGGACCCTCAGCTCCTGCTCCAGCACCATGTCTGCCTGCATGCCACCATATCACACCATGATGATAATGGACTTAACCTCTGGAAATGTTAGCCAGTCCCATTAAATCTTTTTCTCTTACAAGAGTTGCTATGGTCATGATGTCTCTCCAGGGCAATAGAAACCCTAACTAAGACAGCATCTTTTTCCTCTCTCTTAGAGGATGTTGCATCCTGGGTTGCTTACTTCCTCTTTTCCGGTTTCTCGACATCTTGGTTGGAAGAATATGGCTTGTATTATTTTATCTGGAGTAGCAACACAAGTCTAATAGGTTTCTAACTTTATTTGGTATTTATTGATTACTGACTGCTTTTCACTTTTTGCAGTCCTGGGTTTATAACCAAGGGCTTTGTTGACGCTGGGTGAATGCTCTATCGCTGAGCCATATTTTCAGCTCCAATTTGCTGCTTACTGATGTACAACATGAATTCCAAAGTGGCAGGATGCCCTAGGAACAGTTTGAAGGACTTTCACGGACTGGAGTATCTTGCAGTCTCACAGGTGATAATCCCCCAAATCCTTGTTTTCTGCCTTGCCCAGGCCTGACTCAGGGTCTGCTTTCCCCCACTGCCCCCTCAACATCTAACCAAACGATTCTGGGTGTCAATTTTTTTTATCAGCAGGATTCTTCTTTGCTGTGTGGTAACATGGACTCAAGTGGGCTTTCCATTCACCGCACCAAGTGTCTATTCTGGAACTGATTTTGAAAGAATAAAGGCCAAGGAAAATGTTAAAACACTTGGCAATTGTTTGCAGGGCTGGCTATGGAACCCAGGGCCTTGTACATGCTGGTCAATACTCCACACTGGGCTGCACCCCCAGCACCTTGCTCCTTACCTTTTGACAGGAGTTAACAATGTTTTATCTGAAACGTAATTTCAAAATTCCCATTCTGAGATTATGCATTACTATGGCTAAGACATGACTCACCTAGCTCCTCCTTGTGGAGACGATTCCATAGCATCTGGAGAGAAAATTCTCTTGACAGGGAGGTGACCTCACTGAGCATGGAAAGCCCCTCAAGGGGCAACTCGAGGAGGAGCTTGTCTACGATCAGGATCAAGTACTCGGGGTTAGGCTGCCCTGCGGAACGGAAACGACAGAAGCTCAAACACGAGAAAGACTAGCTCTTGGGGCAGGACAGACTCTAGAGCCTGGGCTTCATCACTCCAAGCCCTGACTTCGTGTCTAGGTAACTGGCCTGGTGGCGGCTGTCCCCGGCATGGAGATACGAGGGAAAAGGGCGGCCCCAGTCCAGCTTGCAGATGCACAGCTGCACTGATGGAGCACTAGGGTCCCTGAGGCAGCCGCTGGTTTGGATGCCGCTGGTTTGGTTTGAGATCAAGCTCACGGTGTGGACCTGGGCAGAGCCCAGACTTAGTGGCACACCTTAGAGGAGGCTACCTCTTAGGACACCTGACTCCTAAGGCAGGACGGGTAAAGTCCAGGCTGGTGAAAACTCCTCCCAGAGGACTTCTCAAACAGTGAGTCCTTCAGAGCATCCTGGAAGGAAGGCTCGCTCTCCTGACCCAAACGGTGGCCTCTCGCTGCCCACAGATGTGTGCCACAGACTGACGAGGACTGCCACTCTGCCTGCAGTGATGCTGGTACCCAGAGGTGGGGCCACAGACACTTCAGCTGTATTTTCTTAATTTTCAGAACCAGAGCAGGTTTGCCTGAAACCCAGCAGTGACTCTTTGTGTTTTTAATCCTGGGAATGGAATGCAGGGCAGAGACTCAGTCTAGGAGCGAGGGCTCACAGCATGGCCAGCCTGCCCACAGAGTGTGAAACCTGCACTCACCCGATTGAGGACCCAGGGACTGACCAGCCTGCCCACAGAGTGGGAAGCCTACACACCCCAGGTTGAGGCAGTAATTCTGAACCACCTCCCTTCTTCCCAATTCAGGTCTAACCCATTCGCAATTTGCAGATCTTGTGGTGCTTACTACGTCATAGCAATATGACCAGCTTGACTTGGGAGGAGCCTTGTGGCTTTTTTGAGGGGAAGGAGGACAAGCAGCCATCTCCTTGGCCTTCTGTCAATAATTCTTTGTGGGGATAGAAAAGCAGACAACACTTAAGATAGGAAATTGCCTTTTAAAGAAGAAGTTAGTAAAATCACAGAAGTAGCCAAGATGGCACCCACTCGACCTCCCTGCCAGGAGTTATGCAGCACCCTAACACCAAATACTTACAAGTTTGGGGATGAATAATTTTGAACATAATTATATTGACTGTCCTTTTAATACCCAATATTGACATGTAAAAACATGAGAATTGGTTTCTTATATTAAGTTCAATTAATATTATAAATATTTAAATTGCATTTTTAATTGGCAGAATAAATAAAATGCCACATTACGCTATAATAAAAAAGAGCATCCTCCCATTCTTTTCAGCAGGAATCAAACCTGGAGGGCTGTGCTAAAGATATCCACAGACAGTGCCCCCAGCAGAGACCACATATGGGTACCAGGTGAATGGGACAGAGTCCCTTCCCATGGCTGCCTCTGATGAGCTCCCTAAGGCAGGGCGACAATGCCCATCTTTCCTAGCAACACCAGCAGACTGTCACCAGAGCCACCTCCTCCCTCCTGGCCAGGGTAGCGAGGGCTGGGTTCAGCACCATTGCTCTTGACTATAGGCGCTGTGTGTGTGTCAAGGAGTGACCATCTTCCCAGAAAAGGCAGGGTGGCTCTGCTGTTTGATAACCCCTTTCAGTGAGCAATCAGTCTCCGTGCCCAGCACCTTCTAGGGCAGTGGTCCTCAACCTGTGGGTCGAGACCCCTTTGGGGACCAAATGACTCTTCATAGGGGTTGCCTGAGATCATCGGAAAACATGGTCTCATTTATATTACGATTCATAACTGTAGCAAAATGACAGTTGTAAAAAGTAGCAATGAAAATAATTTTATGGCTGGGGTTACCACAACACGAGGTCACTGCATTAGGAAGGCTGAGAACCACTGATTTACGACCTTTCACCTCGCCTTGGGTAATTGTGTTCTGGGGACCTCAAGGAGCCTGGGTAGCACTTGGGTGTGGGTCTTGTTTGGGTATGGAACCTGTGACTCTTGACCCACCTAGGCTGTTCCTGATGGGAGGGCGAGTAGCCACACAGGCTCCTCAGGTACCAGCGGTGGCCTGTGGGTCTGCTCCTGCCACTCACCTAAAGGGAGAGAGAGCTTCCTTTCTTTGTCTTTGGCTCTGTTTCTCCCTGCATCCGCCACTGACATTGTCATCTGTGTTCTGAAATTCAGAGCGACTGTGTTCAGACTTTAGAAAGCACAGGGAGATATTCAAAGACTATGAGAGGCCCCACCAGCCTGTTGCTCAGTCAATGATCGCTGCTTTGTTTTGTTTCTTAAAGGCATAGCTGGTCTCGCAATACAGCTCTCTCTGGCCCACAGCTCTCTGTGTAAACCAGGCTGGCCTCGAACTCACAGAGATCCACCTGCCTCTGCCTCCTGAGTGCTGGGATTGAAGCCGTGTGCTACCACACCCAGCAATCACTGAGGGCCATTTCTTTACCAGGAGAGTTTCACAGAGTGTCAACAGACAGGGACGTCACAGTGGGCTCCTGCTGCTGGAGAAGAAGGCCGCCTCCCCCTTCCACCTGCCTTCTTTTCTTTCAGAATGAATGCTGAGCCTGAGTCTGGGGACTTGCTAGTTCTCCTACACCATCCTCGGAGCAGGAGGTCAGTAGGGCAGGGGCAGCAGCAGCGGTTGCAGCAGCTGGATTCCTGCCTATAAAACCCACAGAATAGCCAGGCTCTTAGGTTTGTCCTTAGCAGGGACCGGGCACTCAGAGACCAGTTTCCATGTGGAGGGAGATCTCAGGACCCAGCTCTGGCTTTCTACCCATCACAGCTGGTTACTCGGCTCACACTGGTACTTTGCTGTCCAGATCTGGAGTCGGAGCTGACCTTTCCTGGGGCTCTGGGAAGATTCTGGTTACTGTGGGACTTGTAGCCCATGGACAACAGTCTCTAGCTCCTGCTTCAGCTAGGGACAACTGCCCATCACCTGGTGACAGGAAGCTGGCTGCTCCTGGGAACTTTCAGAGGAAAGGACATGTTGATACCTGACATCTGGGAAGGTGAACAGGGGGGCGATGGGCTTCATGTATTCCTCCATGTACTCTAGGATGTTATTCAGCCTCTGCACACATGGGTCTCGATCCTCATCATTCAAGGTGTCCAATTTCTGTCCCAACCCAAAACATAGCCTATTGTTCAGGGGTGTCTACATAGGACTTCCCACCAAACTGGGAAAACCCCAGGGAAAGAACTGAGCTTCAGCTCTTCCAGATAGAGCATTGGCATGCCTTGGTCCTTCTCAGCACAGCGCTCCCAGTGGTTTTCTGGAGACCATCCTGACATCTCAGCCCTGTCCTTGTCCTCTGCTGACACTATGGAGTATCCCAGTGGTAGGGATAGGTCCAGGACAGCTAACCCCACGCTCTGCAGAGAAGAGGTAACCAGGTACCTTTGCTGGGGCCAGACCCAACTTAAGGAGTCAGGAGAGCTCCTCACCTTTCCCAGGGCTTCACCTTAATCCCCTTGAGAACTGGGTCCAGAACCCTGCCCAAGCCAAGACTTGGAAGCCTGAATTTCCCTAGAATGGACCTCAGTCTGCAGATGGAGCCTTAGACTTCAAGGGTTTGGGTTCAGGGTCATATCTTTGCTGTGTACCTGGGTCTCTGTCTGCTTCTGCATCCACTGGACCATGGTCAACAGTTCCAAGAAGATAGTTCGACTCATAGTCACCCGCATTACCTTGCAGTGACCTGTAGAGACACACCCACGGGCTTTACAGGGCTCAGAGCAGAGCTGTGTGTGAACAAGGGGAGATGGAAGAGTCCCTGGGGACATATTCAACTTTGATGTCTCAGAGGCGAGGTGTGTGATGGAAAGGTCTTCACATGGCCTTCCCCATTCCTCCCTGGGCAGCACAGGGACTGGTACCCAGAAAGTTCAGGCAGAGGCAAAGCACAGTGGTCATTGATAGGGGGAACTCTCGGGAGGCAGGACTCCTTTGGATCCCTTAGAAACATGTGATGATTCTATTTTCTTTTCTATCCTGGGCTCAGCCTTCCCTTAGCCCTGCATCTGGAAGTGAGAGGTCCTTCTGTGTGGTACGAGGGGGGGGGGAGGAGGAGTTCTCACAGCCACCGTACCCCATCTGTAGTCAATGGGAGCAGACCTGCTCACACCCAAGCTTACCGCCCACTGAGATCGTTTTCCCCTTGGGTGCAGGCATGAACTTTGGTTTCTCAAAGGCGGCACCATACAGACAGGACCTGCAGGTAGAATGAAGGTCACCAGCTCATTCCCAGAGGAGGTAAACAGCAAGGCACATGGGTCTCAGGAGTCCATCGAGACAATCTGCACTTGGCACCCAATAGGTACCTTTCCTTATTTCCTTTGCCAGGCAGAGGCCCATGAATCAGTCTATATAACCTAAGTAAGACTTGAAATTACCAAAAACCCAGCAGCGTAGGCATACACAGACCTAACAGAAAGACCCTGTATGGGCACAGATTACAGAGCGCCTCCATCCCGATATAGTCCCCGTCATCACGGAAATTCACCCTGGCCTTTCCCAAGAGGGTCGGAAGAGGACTTCCCTTGTCTCTGGATTGAACGAGTGCTCACGCCTGACAAGTGGGCTAGCTGAGTCTGCCCAGCACGCTTTCTAGATGGCCCAGTCTGCCTCAGGACAGGAGCTGAGGTGGGGCGAGCTTGCTATGCCCATGCCTCCTTGCCGCGCTGCTCAACACGGTAGAGATTTACAACGATGGGGAGGGGAGACCTCACCTGTCTGGTGAATGCTGCAGAAAGAGGATCCGGAACATGGGTGGGATCTCATTCATGAAGGTGAAATGCTGATCTGTGACACAGAGGCTCTGCCATGCCTGTGTGTGACAGGGGGAAAAATCACTCAGGACTCAGGGCCACGGCTCTCTCCCAGGTGGTTTGGGCTGTGAAATGCATTACGACCACAAGGGGGCAGCAGAGGCATGAGAAGTTTACAGGCTCCTCTAAAATGTCCAGCTTGGCTTGCTGGTGTGGTTTCCAGAAACCTTAAAACATTTCTTCAATACGGTCCTAACTGCAGGGTGGTGGTAGTGCACACCTTTAATCCCAGCACTGGGGATGCAGAGGTAGGCCAATCTTTGCTAGTTCGAGGCCAACCTGTCTACAGAACTAGTTCCAGGACAGCAACAGCCAGGGCTAACAAAGAAATCCTGTCTCAAACAAAACAAAATAAAAATGGGGTCCTTACTGCTTCTTCCAGCTTAATTGAAGGCATCCCCCTAGTTTTGAGTCTGCAGGCTGCTGACCCAGCTTGGGGTCGGTTTACTCCAGACCTCCAGTTCTGCTCCCTGAGAGTACTGTACATGGATAATCTGAGTAATCCTAGACACTGCACACTTCATGGTCTCCGCAGCCAGCATGGGCCCTGGGAAGTCTCCTGGGATCTCCTGTGTGAGCTACTAATGGTCATGGCTTCAAGGTAGAACTTTGAGTTTGCAAAACTGCAACTGTTTCTTAGAAAACTTTTTGTCAAAGAATAAGCACCAGGGAGTCATGTAGCTCCTACGTGAAACACCTGGTGGATTTTCCCCCAATGGCTGTTCCCACACGGCAGGTGAAGAGACAGGCAGTGCTGTTACCCCTGGCTCCTCCATAGCGAGGCTGTGAACAGATTTCTATGGGTGGAGGTTTGCTTTCCTGCCTGGTTATTGGCCACGTCAGGAATGTGGGCAGCCTTTGCTGTGTAGGTTCCAAACTCTCCTTGCTGCAGGGTGCTCTGTTGTGTGAGCGCACCCTGCTTGTGGTGCTTTGAATAAGAATGGCCCCAGGGACTTAACTGTTTGAATCCTTGGTTCCAGTGGGTAGGATTAGGAGATGAGGCCTTGTTGGAGGAGGCACACTACTGGATGTGGGCTTTGAGGGTTTGAAATCACACAGGTGAGCTCCCAGCTACCTGTTCTAATGTCATGTCTGCCTGTCACCATGTTCCTGCCGTGATGGTCATGGACTCTCGCCCTCTGGAGTCATGATCCTCCAATGAAATGCTTTCTTTTATAAGTTGCTTTGGTCCTGGTGTTTTTGCCATGGCAATAGAAAAGTAACTGAGACAAGGCTGCTGGTGTCCAGGGCCTGGTGGGTTTTTGCCACATCGACACATTTGGGCAGGGTATGAGGGATGACACCCAGGGGCTGGTGGTATCTCCGGGTTGTCTTGTAGAGCTAGCTTGTGCCGCACTTGCTGTGTGGATGCTGGGGAGAGGGAGTCTAACGTTCCCTGCAAGAATTGTAGTTTGGCCTGCTGCTCCATTTGTTTCTGTAGAGGGGGTGTGTGTGTGTCACTGGGTGGACAGTGAATTCTTGCTAAGCTGACCCCTGTGTCCTTTTGAGGTATCCTTACATCTCTAGTAACACAGTGCACCATGTCTGATCATCCGACCTTTAACCTTTCTGTCCTCATGTATAAAGTTCTGTCTCTAAGTAGTTGCATTGGGAGTCTGTGGTCCTTTCTTTTTAAATCTAGCCTCATTCTTGGTCTCAGACACAGAGACTAACACGCACATATATCGGGTGTATAGCCACTGCTGTACTGCTCTTTATGAACAGAACCCCCGGGTTCTATAGTCCACTTGCTCTCTTTTGAGTTGATTTGGGTTCTTTCCTGCTATTTTGATGCACATTATTTTAGTGGCTCTACTAGGGACTATGGCTGTCACCATAGACTTGTGAATCACATCACTGCTCTGGTGGTCCCAGGACCTTAGGATCTTAAATTCTCCTCCTTCCTCCTGCTCCTTGTACTCCTTTTAGCGCCATGATTTGACTCAAGCTGGACAGGATGGATGCTGGGCTCTGGCCTCAGCCACAGTACCTGTTTTGGGTGTTGTGACCTCCTCTCAACTCTGCAGACCGACCTGTTTGTTCACAGTCCCGTATGGGCTGTTTTCCTAGCGTCTTTTAGTTTCCCTTCTTCTGTCTGGTACTATCTTGGTTTCTCAGTATCTAAAAATGCCCCTATTTTCTTTCATGCCCCTCTGAAGGCCACATACCACTCTTTCTGACTGCCGGGGGGATTGCCTGAGTAGAACGCTGCTAACCTGACCCAGAGTTCTCACTGCTCTGAGGTATGCAGGGAGGGTTTTTCATGGGGTTTGTGCTGGGGTAGGATTGCCTGAATTTCTGAAGTCTGTAGTTGTCACTAGTGCAGGGATACTCTCTTTCTCATTCCTATATGTTTGGTCCCCATCCTGGTAAAGCTAAACACACATCAACTCTTCCTCCAGGTCCAGCATCTAGGTCAGTGGCCTCCCTGCTCAGCTCCTGGCTACCCTTGAACGTGACCCCTCTGTTCCCTTCTCTTCCAAGACCCAAGGAGGCTGGGTTTTCCATCTCAGGGGCTGGGCCCTGGTTCTCAGGGGTAACTTCACCCCCATCAATGATGCCTGGAGCTGTTTCAAGGAAGTACTACGGTGGGATCTTAGAGCTGTCACAGAATGCCCCCAGTGTCCTTATTGGTACAAGATGTACCTCATACAACAGAGAAAGAGCCAGTCTGGAGTCTCAAAAGCATCCTCGGGAAGGGAAAATGTCTGGGCCACCTCCGAGGAGGACCAAGAGGCATCCAGGAGTGAGGAGGAATGAAAGTGGTTCGGCCAGGCCACCCTCATCATCCATTCTGTCAGCGGCTGGGGAAATGTTATCACAGTTTTTCTTGACACACTTGGTCAGAGCACAGACGAAACTGGCTAGTCACTGGACTTCACCAAGATCTGGGTGTTGTGGAACATTCCTTTATGCTGTGTGAAGGTATGTCACTGTGACTGGTTTAATAAAAAGCTAAACGGCCAATAGCTAGGCAGGATTTTCAGGGCAGAGTTATGAGGAGATGCCAGTCAGATGCAGAGGAAGCATGGCATGGAGGGGATGAGGTAACAAGCCACGAGTCACGTGGCAGCGCATCGATGAATAGAAATGGGTTAATTTAAGTTATAAGAGCTAGTTAGGAAGAAGCCTAAGCTATCAGATGAGCATTCCTAATTAATAATAAGTCTACGTGTCATTATTTGCAACCTTGCGGTCCTGATGAAAAGGTCTGACTACACCTAGGCTCCCCTGGGGCAAGTGGGGGAAGGAACTGCAATTCTCTCAGCTTTCTTGTCCTTGTACCCACAGCACATGAGGCTCAGAGAGGTTGTGTGGTCCCCCAGACCCACACAGCTAGAAGGGGTAAGGTAAGCGTCACTTAGAAGCTGTCCTCTTAGCGGTCAGCGAGTGAGCTCAGAGGCCTACAGACCACAGGAGCACCTCCGCAGGCTCCTTTGCCCTTTACCCTGGAAGTGGCGGCCAGCCTCTGCTCCACGCTGGCAAACAGGCTGGTGGAGGTCCTGCCCTGCTGCCTCAGCCGCCGGTGGAGCTGCAGCAGGGCCGCCAGCTGGGAGCTGCTGGTGTTGTCCGTGGCCGTGAGCAGGACATCCCGCATCATCTCTGAGGTTGAACAGCTCTGGAACGGAGCAGAGAGGGGTGGTGTGTGCAGTGGGAAAGGGCTGAGGGTGACGGAGCCTCGAGTGGGCATCTGGGAGTCTGTGTGGGTCACCTTCTGCTGGACCTCTGTCCACCGTTATGCCAGCTTGCAGGGGGCAGTACCCTCCACCATGGAGACTTGGGGTGCAGGGTGAGCACAGCGTGTGTTAGCAGAGCTACAAGAACAGGTACCTGGCTAGCTTCCACTGCTTGAGGACGAGCATAGCCTAAGATTCAGAGAACAAGGAGGGTCTCTTCTTCTTTCAGCTACAGGGCCACCCCGGCCCTGTCTAAGGGAGAGCAGCATAGCTGCCTGGTACTTACGGACAAGGGGACAGACAAGGACCTTTTTGGAGCTGTGCAGAGGAGGTCCATACCTGTGACAGTGACAGGAACTGGCAGGTGGTTATGGGATCCAGGGTGCCAATACACTCCACCATCTCTAAGCTGGCAGTGGCTGCGATGTCCAGAAGGCTGCTGCTCAGGGCGGCTTGCAAACACTGCAGCAGTACTTCCGATGTCTGAGCCAGGAACCTCTGGGCCAACACCACCCTCTTCTGCGGGCAGTGCAAAGCTCAAGCTAAGGCCGGCCCTTCAGGCAGAGGCCATCAGACTACCGCGGGGAGTGCTGCGTACCTTCAGACCCTCACCCTTCCGGTTTTGTTCCTTGGGGGCTTCCTTCAAGGTTGTCGAGTCCCTGGAGGTGGTCTCTGCCTTCCTGTCCTCTGTGTCTGTCTCCGGCTCCAGAGACCGCAGGCTGCTCTGCTTAGTACCTACCTACAGTGAACACCATATGGTAAGAGGGGAAACACAAACGCCAGGGAAGGGGAAGATGGTAGGGATCAGTAGGTCCTGGAAGTTGCCAGTGCTCAGGAGTCATGGGTTTGGGCATCAATGGTGTTGCCAGTTTGATGGGAACTGAGAGGCAGTCTCTCAATGGCCCACATACAGAGTGGGAGAAAAGTCAGGCATTGGGTGTCAGTGCTGCCAAAACCCACCAGGCCCTGGCCACCAGCAGCCTTAACAGATCCCCAAGGACAGTGATCATGCGTGAGCTCGGGCTACTGATCGGGAACAGACGCCTGCGACAGTACAGTAGCCTCAGAGTTAGACATGCCACTGAGCGCCATCGAGCCGATCAAGGGAGACACCACAGTGGCATTGGGGAGATGAACTTGGAGACCAAGAGTTCTCCACATGAAACTTAGCAGGCTTCATGGGGATGCGCTTAGAGGAAAGAGCGTGCCTGGAAAACAAGAAGGAAACTCAGAAGGAGGGGGGTAAGCTTTGGTGGCAGGAAACTGGACGGTAGCAGCCAGGCATAGCCAAGGAAGAGGAAAAGGAACAAATGCAGAGGCGGGGACTCCGGGGTCTGGGAGGAAGTAGGTGTGCTTCCTGGAGTCCCTGAACTCCACACCGCCATCATTACATGTCTAGAGACAGTGGTCCCCACTGTATTACAGATGAAGACCCTAACTCAGGACAGACAGCTGTGGGGCTTCTACTTCTGCATCTCAAGCCTCTGACTTTGTGACCTGGGTAGGAGCTACAAACGTCTGCTCACCCAGTGTGGGTCTTATTGGTTTCATGCTGTCTATACCCTAAGGATTCAGCACAAACAACCCCAGGTTCTAAGCCAAGGGCTTCAGAGGCAGCTGGCTGGGAGCTTCTCTGGGTTCTGAGTCCTGGGCCATGGCTTGCTACACTGGGTTGTGAGGGCGAATCCCACAGGGGTTTGTCTGCTAGGCATTCTGGCTTGTCTGTTGAGGCTGGAGCCATCTTGGAGTAGAAGTGTCTCTGTTCAGGCTCTGAGGAAGGGGACTAGGGATAGGCAGGCTTGCAAGAGCTGTTACCAGGCTTCTGAATTTAGTGAGTGTTTCTGTCAGAGAATCCAGCCCTAAGAGAGGGTGGGCCCTGGGAGGATCAGAGGAAATGGTGACATTTGCCTTTCTCGGAGATTTCCCGGGCCGTGCAGTATATAGGGGGCCATAGAGGCAGACAACACCCATCCTGGTGCATCTTAGCATGGAGGTCAACACCCAGGGCATAGGTGTATCCCAAGTAGTGCATGAGCTTTCTGAAGCTCCCAGAGGCCTGCACACAACCAGACACAAGCCACCAAGACAGAGGGATGCCAAGGCTAGACCCTTCCTAGTTGAGTTGCTGGAACACCTCTGATGCTCCAATTCTACAGCTGAGGTGGAACAATCAGAGACTAGACTTCAGCGGGAAGAATGGACACCTACCAAGAGGTCTTCTTCCCAGCAGAAGGAAGGGTACACCGGGTCTGTCTGCACAGAAAGCAGATGGAGGGCCTTCCCAGCCAGGACCAGAAGCTGGGCACGGATGTCCATGCAGCCCACGCAAAGCGGTTGCAGACTCTCCAGCTGTGCCAGCACTGTGTGAGGCAGGGTCCGCTTCAGAATGAACCATCGCTTCGGGAAGACAAGGAGATGCCATCACCACCAACGGCTATCACGTGACCTCCACCAGAGGTCTCAGATAGCTGCCTTCCAGGACTGCCTAGCAGGGAACTTCTGGGCACTTTGACATGTCTTTGCTCTGTGCAGTCCTGTGTGGTAGCATGAGGGGGTGTGTCTGGGACTTAGATATTGGGAGGACAATCAAAGACAACTTCTCCTAATATAAACCAGAACTCTTATAGATAGAGGCTAACTATAGGATCCTTTTATGTTCACCTGAAATTAACCTGACTTTTTATGGCATTTAAGAGAATGGGAGGTGCTGAGTTACAGCTGAGCTGAGCTGGTGAAGTGTTGGCCTTGCGTGTGCAGGGCCCTGGGTTCTATTCCTAGGGCTGCCTAAAGGAGGAAGGAAGGGAGGGAAAAAGAAGGGAGGAAAGAAAGGAAGGAAAGAGGAAGGAAGGAAGGAGGGAGGGAGGGAGGGAGGGAGGGAGGGAAAGAAGGAGGGAGGGAAGGGAGGGAAAGAAGGAGGGAGGGAAGGAAGAAATGAAGGAAGGAGGAAAGGAGGGAGGGAAGGAGGGAGGGAGAGAAGGAAGGGGAAGAAGGGTTTTCTTTCAAATTGGTGTTCATTTATTCAAATTGTTCTGTTTGCAGTGCTGGGAGGGAATGGGGGAGGGGAGCTAAACCCAAGGCCTGGGAATGGAAGCCTGCAAAGGAAATGCCTTCCAATAAGCTCTTCATTGTTAAGTCCTCTTGGTGTTCAGACAATGCTTTGGGCAGCAAGGCATGGGAGCCGTCAAGAGCTGCCGTGGCAGGGAGTGGGGTGGGTGGGGATTGGGGTCCCACAGATTGGCACCCTGCTTTTAGTGTGGCTGTCAGCCCCCCAGGACAGAACAGGGGCTAAGGTGCCCTGCAGTCACCAAGTCGATGGATGAGTAGTCACTGGTGTTGTGCAGGAAACCCGCAAGCAGCTTCTCAAAGGAGCCCTGCTCCATCTGCAACTCCAAGGCCTCCTTGCAGATCAGCTGCTGCATGTCCAGGCATGTTTCTATCAGGCGGAGTTTGAGGTGAGCCAGTCTCCTCATGAGTGGGGAGTTGATGTTCTGTAACTGAGACGGTTGGGAGGTGGGCAGAGCAGGGTCCTCTTCCCGAGGACACTAACCATTGCTAATACTCTGACAAAGCATAGCTGACATGCCATAGACAGAATGCATTGAAGTATAAAACTGAACTGTAAAATGGATATTTATTTTGACATGCCCAGCTATTACTAACCTAAGAAAAGGAACGTGGTGTTCACACTCTGGATTCCCCTGTGTCCTTTCTTGAGCCTGTGTTGCCATCAGGCTGTTCCTTGCTCTAAGCTACTCATATTGTGTATATAAACAGTAGTTTTTCAGGTTGGGCCTTTGCCCTGAGAGACTCCATTTCACAAGCAGTTTTGAAGATGGAGGATGATGGAGCTCCTGGCCGGACCCACCAACACCACCACCTGTCTGGCCCCACCTATGCAGCCTAGACAGATACGTGGATTATTCCTGGGAGAAAAAAAGCCACTCTGTACAATTACTGGGGTGAACTGAAACCATAAGGGTATACAGATATATTAAAATCATATTAGGGAAACCAGGCCCAAGAACGTTATCAGAATTTCACACCAGAGAAAGGGCCTGACTCCCTCACCTACCATCCATAAAGTGATGGACACCGAACACTGTGAAGGCATGGCCCCAAACCAGTTTATCATTCAATACCTGTTGTGTATGCATCCAGAACATCAGGCAGAGAATCTCTAACTAATCTGGAGGCTTCTGCTTCCCTTCGTCACGCAGCTGTCTCTGATTGTCTACATGTGTGCCCATTCAGACCCAAACTTGCTCTGCCCTGCCATCTCTGCAGATGACTAGGTTTTTGCTCTCAAACCTGACTCGTCCTCAGCTCAGTCTCTGTGGCAACAGCTTCTTTCCAATTCAAACTCCGTAGACTTTCTCTCATCCCGCCTCTGAAACCTCTTGAACCCTTCAGTGGCCTCTTTAACTTGAATTCCTTCTGCAGCCCACACATATGCATATACAGAAGTACTTACTGTGTGCTGTGTAATATGAGTTAATATTTGTAATTGAGATTGGAAGACAAGAACCGCATTTGCCTTGGCCAGATTACTAAAGTAGGCAGATAATCTGGCAAATTGCTTGCCATGGACGCTCCTAATCCTTTTGAATTTATTTTTCTTCAATAAACCCTCATGCTGTAAAAAGAAACAAATGTGTTTGTCTCTGTTTCTGGCAGGGCATACTCAAGACAGCCTTTCCATCTTTCCAGAGTCTGCTGCTCTGTGGTGCAGTATCAGCTTTGGAGAAGTGGCATCTTACAGCAGCGTGGTCATTCTGTCCGCTCTACTTCATCTGGTTGTTTGGAGACTCCTCCATACGCCACAAGGATGATGTTTGTCTTCCTGCGTGCTTGTTTCCCACACATTTGAGGAAACACCTCTCCAAATAATTTGCTCATTTTTAATATTTCAACCTTAAATTTTGAGAGTTCTTTATGCATTCCTGATCCGATACTGCCATCAAGGAATGAAACTTGCAAATGTTTTCTCCCAGTCTGTGTTTTTTCACCTTTTCTTGGTAGTTTATCTCAAAGAAAAGACCAATTTAGCAATTTATCCTTTTATTGGATCATGAGTTAGGTGCCGGTCTATGCTAAATATCTCATCACCAAGGGACTTTCTGTGTGTTTTAGGCTTTTGGTCTAGGGTTCTGATCTATTTGAGGTTGTTTTCTACCTCGGGCTGAGGTGTGAGTGGAAGGTCAGGTTTTTGAACGTGCATTTCCTGTTGTTCTGGCATCACCTAAAGACTATCCTTTGTCCATGGAGTTGTGCCTCTGTAGATTCTGTGTGTGTCTCTATTTCTGGATTCTCAGGTTTGTCCCATTGATCTGTTTGCTTGTTTGTTTTCCCACTAAGCACACAGTCTTGAATGCTATAGCTCTATAACAGGGTTTAAAGTCAAGTACTATTGGGTTTCTAATTTTACTCTTGGCTGAAACTGTCTTGGCTATCTTAGACCTTTCATACTTTAAAATTATATTGCCAACATATATTAAAAAGTGTCTGTAGTAATCTTAGTTATGGTTAAGGAAGAATTGACACCTTAACAATATTTAGTCTTCTGATGTAGGACGTGACTTTTATTTTCCTTTACTTAAGACATCTTTAACAATTCTCAGCAAAGGTTTATAGTATAAACATTCACATTTTGGAGGATAATTTTCATTTTTAAGTAGCCATAAATGATACTGTTTTAATTTTAATATACAATCAATCATTCTTTGTATAGACATATAATATGACCCTGAAACTCTACTAATAATTGAAGAGAAGGATACTGAAGCTTTTGGCTCTAATAGATTTAACAATTTTTTTAAAAACCAATGTTTGCTTTTAAAGCTCTCCTATCATGGTCATAATGTTTAGGTTAGCTTTCTTCTTAGTTCGTTTCCCTTATGTAGTGAATCTTTTCATCCCTGGTGATGTTTGCAGCTGTCCTTCGATCAGCTTTTGCATGGGATATTCCTTCCAGCATTTCACTTTTCTTCTTTTTATCTCTGTCTTTATGTCCATAATGGCCTTCTTGTAGGCACTGCATGGTCGGGTTCACTTACTTACTTACTGCCAAATTCTGAGGTCAGGCCCTCTTGTGTTCTCCGCCCACTATCTTGAGGTCTTGGAGCCTCTCCCACCTCACTTCCGCGACCCCCTAGTCAGCACCAGTGTGCTTTCTGTAATCCTTCCATGTGGTTCTTTCCCAATCTTGAGCAGCTTCCTTCTTTCATGAACCAGTGACTAGTCTTTAGGCACTCGGGGGTATCCCCCAGACGTCTGTGAACAGCATTCTCCTGTGGGCTCTGTTTTGCCTTCTTCTCTCTAGACTCTCAAGTCTCAATCTCCTTGACTCAGGTCTTTATCTAGGCTCGACCTGGTTCCATCTCTGTAGCTGCAGTTAGCTGAGCCTTAAGCAAAGGGATCACTAACTGGCGTGGATGATGTATGGGGCTTCGAAAAGCCTTGTATTTTGTCTCTTTTCTTTTTTCCAATTGCTTTGTATGGGTACAAGAGTCTGGTTACTGTTACTCTATCTTGGCCAACAAGTGAAAATCAGGTGCTTTGTGCTCTGTGATATATATATATATATATATATATATATATATATATATATATATATCACAGACTATATTCAAATATATAGTCACACATATATATTCAAGAATATATATATTCAAGTATATATATTCAAGTATATATATATATATAATGTATGTAGGTGCTTGTATATGTGTGCATGCTCAGTGCAAATGTGTGGGCATGTGTGTGGACAACATTCATGTGGAGGCCAGTGGGCAGCCTCAGAGTTGTCCTTTAGAAACCATCTGCCTTGTTTTGAGACACAGCCTCTTGCTGGTTTGGACCTTACCGAGCACACCAGGATGCCTAGCAGTGAGCCCAGGGGCCCACCATCTCCTCCCCAGTGCAGGAATGACAACACAGCCAGCACATCTACTTCTTTTGCTATACGGATTCAAAGGTTCGGTGGGTAGAAGGTGAACTTCTCTTCTATACAAGAGAATTTCCACTTTCTGGATCAGATCTGGGGAAGGTACTGAGGCCCAGTAGGCCCCAGGGAACACCTACAACTTTCCTAACTGAACTATGTCCCCAGTCCTTGTATATGGGTTTTGTGAAAATATATATTGATGTGTCTGTGTGTGGTTTTATAGGACGGGGCCTCACTGGGGAGCCTATTCCAGGCAATAGGCAGTTTTTTGTTCTCACTAGGTTGGCCTAGAACTCCCATCCTCTTGCCTCAGCTTCCCAAGTGTAGTGATATTTCATTTGTATTTTAATAAACAAAGCTTGATTGAAGTTCAGAGAGTAAAACAGCCCCACTGGCCAGCCTTACAGACCAGGCAGTGGAGGCACACACCTTTAATCCCAGTAGCCACACTAGTTTGCCCCAGAAACCGGGTAGTAGTGGTGGGCGCCTTTAATCCCAGCACTAGGGAGGAATATAAGACGGGAGCAGACAGCTCTCACACACTCTCATTCTGAGATTCCTGGAGGCAAGACTGCCATTTTGGACTGAGGTAGAGGTAAGAGCCAGTGGCTGGCTGTTTTGCTTTTCCGACCTTCAGTTTGAGCCCCAGTTTCTGTCTCTTGGTTTTTATTAGTCGTGCTACACCCAAGTGCTAGGATTGCAGGCAAGCCCCACCGTGCTTGACTGGTTTTGTTTTAAGATTATATTTGTCAGGCAGTGCTGTTCTGCACACAGAAATGACTGCGAAGTGCAGGCTCCTACTTACACCATGAAGGGACAGTACCCCCTGGGCTCTGTGACTCCTACTTACACCGTGAAGGGACAGTACCCCCCTGAACTCTGTGAAACAGTTCCTCTTCCTCAGCTATAGCCGTCTGGGACAAGTCATACACCTCCAGGCGATAGGCAGTTTTTTGTTCTTCATCTTTCTCCCTTTGAGCACATAACCTTTATATAACACAAGAGTAGAATTTAGAACAAAGATATTAAGATAATTAATATATTATGTTTTATACTGATTAATATATAATACATATAGATTGGATACATATATAGTATGCAATATATATAGTAAAATAGTATATTATATATTATATAACGCACTATAATTATATGTTGTATAATAAATATTACAATACATAATTATTATATACATTTTATCAGAACCTAAAATTTTACAGTTACATGTTTTACACAAAAGGTATTTTCGGTCAATTTTATTTATTTGTTTTCAGTGTGTATGTAGATTTGTTCATTTTTGTGCACAGGTACATGTATGCTCATGTGGAGGTCAAAGATCAACCCTGGCACTGTTCCTCAGATGTCATCCGTCCTTTGGAGACAGGGTGTCGCACTGGGCTAGAACTCACCAAGTAGGCTAGACTGCTAGCAAGCATCCCCCAAGGATCCACTTGTCTCTGTCTCCCCAGTGCTGGCATTACAAATGCACACCACCGTTCTTGGCTTCTTTGTATGGGTTCTGAGGAATGAACTCAAGCCCTTGGCTTGCAAGGCAAGTGGTTTACCAACTGAGCCATCTCCCCAACCTTCTAAATACATTTTAAAACACGATGTTGAACAGTTGGAATGACAGAGTATATGCAGAGTAAGATTTCATTTCTAAGAAATCTCTGCCTGAGAGGTGTCTGATGAAGTAACACACCAATTTCCACCTGCTGGCTCAGTCACCTACTTTCCTGCCTCCCTGGGGGCCCACAATGGTGCTTCAGTACACCCAGAGTAATGGGTGTGTCTTGGGCCTTGGCTGATCATGACTCCTGAAGGCAGGTTCATACCTACGCAGGATTTGCTCATGTGTAAAGAGCTTGTGGGTACCCAGAGCGGGCAGAGAGGCTGTGAGAAGCAATGGGGGCTGCTGTGAGAGGAGAACAGCACAGCCATTGAAAAACACAGCTGGGGCAACAGTGGGAATAGCTGCTGGGGACCCTGCAGGATGGCAGTGGTGGGTTGGCAGGGAGGATGGAGAGGGAGTTGGGTCTGGCCATGCTGAGGCTGAGGAGGAGAGGGGCTGTCTGTGGGAGCTCAAAGGTGGACCCTGCTCAGAGGGCGGAACCTCCGGCAGCTCCAGTGGTGTGGTTGGAGGGGTGATGATGCCCTTACTTCTTTATTCTTGCATGCTCTAGTTTTAAGTCGACACATTTTTTCTTGTATCCACTGAGAACAAGGCTTTCTTGGACCTCCAACAGCTGCTTCTCCAGGTCTAACAGCAAAAATGGGTACTCAAGAAGTTCTTTGTTCACCAGGTTGCAGGCAAGTTGAGTTTGAAGTTCCACGCACCTGTTAGACAGGCAACTTCTCAGGAGGGTGGAGACTGAAGTTTTTCCACACAAGATTCAAAAGCCCAAGACCACAGCAACCCTTCTTCTGCCCAGGGCCCACTCAGGGACACGGAATCAAATACCAACGAGACTTTTTGTCTCAAGATTGATGTCATGCAGCCATGGCCTTGGGTCAGTGAAGTTAGAATCTAGCAATCCCACCCAGGTTTGGGGTTCACCCCTGGAAAACAGGAAAAGAATGCTGATGTAGGGCTGCTTACAGACTCACATCGGGACCCAGAGCTCACAGCACTTTCCAGAGAGAAATTAGAGCAGGCAAGGATCCCTGCATCTGTGGTCAGTGAGCTCAGAGGATCCTGGGAAAGGGTCTGTGATGGAACTTGAAGTCTGTATTGGCATGTGTGGAAGAGCAGGGGGTGGGGATTCTCTGACAGAGACCAGAGGCTCCAGGAGTCATTGGAAAGACACTGTGGAAATGTGGGCTGTCTGGGAGGAAGCCATGACTCCTCTGAGGCATATAGTAGAAGGAAGGTCTGCTCCTTAGAGGAAGCTGAGGAAGCATGGGACACACAGAGCAGGGAAGGGACTCATGGTTCCACTGAGTCTAAGCCTTCCTGGGTTTGACACGTACAGCAAGAGAGGGAATGTGGGAGGGGGAAGCAGCCATAGCTTTGGTACACAAGGCATCATTACCTGGCCTCCAACTCCATGATGAAGGATTCCAGCAGGGGCTCTCGGTTTGGTCTTTCATGCTGGAGGACCTTGAAAGTATCTATGAGTTTCCGAAACAGTCTGCAAACCTGGATGTGATGATCACATGCCACCAAGTCACTCAGCAGGGCCTGGGGACAAGACCTCAGCACATACCGTCCCCCATGCCCCCCTCACTGTCCACTGGCCACCGTGACTCACCGAGATTTCTTTTTCATCATCTTCAGAGGATAAGATGGCCTCAGCCAGAGTCACCGTTGAATTGTACCAGAACTCCTCAGCTCCACCTAGCTGCTGGGCCCTCTCAATTATGAGCATAGCTTGTCCATGGTTCTTTTCTTTATTGGCCAACTGTGCTAGAAACAACAGGCACCATGCTTCTGAACAGTTATCACCTAGTTCCTAAAAGCAGGAATAGACAATATGTAATAGATAGATGGGCAGCTCCACGCAAGTTGGCAAAGGCGCTAGTTGGGAGTGATGGCCCTCAGGAGTGCCAAGTGTGCTCCGGAAGTCACAGGACTCAGCCTGCAAGGGATTTTGGTCATACTGGTAGCGCCTTTCAGCCCTGCTGCCTGAGGTTGGCAGACTCTTCCTTATGGAGGCTGCTGTTGGAATGTGTGATAATTTTATGTCAACTTGACACAAGCTAAATTCATCTGAGAGGAGAGAGCCTCAATGGAGAAAATGTCCCCACAAGATTAGGCTGTATGCAAGCCTGTAGGGCATTTCTTTTCTTGTTTTGTTTTTGTTTTTCAACACGGGATTTCTCTATATAACAGCCCTAGCTATCTGGAACTTGCTCTATAGTCTAGGCTGACCTTGAACTCACAGAGATTTGCCTGCCTCTGTCTCCTGAGTGCTGGGATTAAAGGCCACCATGCCTGACTTTGTAGGGTATATTCTTAATTACTGATTGAAGTGGGAGGGTCCGGTCCATTGTGGATGGGGCCACCCCTGGGCTGGTGGTGCTGGGTTCTACAAGAAAGCAGGCTGAGCAAGCCAGTAAGTAGTATCCTCGCATGGCCTCTGCAACATTTTTTGCCTCCATGTCCCTGCCCTTTCTGAGTTCCTGTCCTGACTTCCTTTGATAAATAGTGATATATAAGTGCAACCCAAATAAACCCTTTCTTCCTCAGGTTGTTGTGGTCATGGTGTTTCGTCACAGCAATAGAAAACCTAACTGAGACAGCATGCATGGACTTGACAGTAGCTCTACTCAACCGGGTCAGGTAATCAACAGACAACCAGTGTTGGTTCTACCTGGACCTGAGGAAATTCTGGCCTAAATGCGGGCCAGAGGGTATTCTTTGAAGGAGGGTGTGTGGTGACCTATCTGGTCAGTACAAGGCCAGCTCCTTAGTCCTCCCAGGTTCTTGCTGGCACTGATCTCTTTGCAGTGGACTTTCTGAAGTCAAGGCCCATGGGTAAGTCTATGTGTAGAAAGTACTTGATGCCCAGAAGGTTCTACCAGCTCACAGTATCCAACCTCATCTATCCTGGGCAGTTGTGCGGCAAACACCAGGGCGAATAATGCGATTTATGCTAAGCACCAAAGGAAGGTGAAGACTCATACAGCGCCGGACACTGATGTCCTCACAACGGGAAGGTACAGGACATTGCTTTCTGGGAAAATGTGAAGTCGTATGTCTGCTCAGACAGAGACAGACAGGTTGCTTTCGCAAACCCCACTGAGCCATGGGGTGTTATCAGTGTTCTGTGATCAGGAGCAGACACAGGCAAGTTCTGGGAGCGGTGTGAGCATCCCTGTCAGGGTGGCTCATGTGATTATTCACATATTTAAATCTCATTGGTCAGTAGGATAAGCTGGACCGTCTGCAGTCCTGACCAACACTTGTCCCACCTGGATTCCGTGCCCTGAACTTTCTTGTGCTGGTGAGAATGGATGCTGGACTCTAGATCCACAGGACAAACTGACTGTCTGAGGGTAGAAGGTGACCTTCTTCTACATAAGACTATATCTAGATTCTGGACCAGATCCTGTCAGGAGGGTGCTGAGCTCCAAGGTGGGAGAGTCAGGGACCTAATGGGTCCAGAGAACAAGGTTAGCACACCAGTAGGATCATCTCCAACCAAGGCTGGGTTTCCAGTACACAGATCCTGGGGCTGAGTGGTTCTGGTGTCTGGGCACAGATTGAGCAAGCCATGGGGAGTCAGCCAGTAAGCAGCACTCACTCCCATGGCCTTTGCATCCGTGCCTGCCTCCCGGTTTCTGCCATATTTGAGATTCTGTCCTGACTTCATTTTACGACGAGCAGCAATATGGAAAGGTAAGCCAAATAAACCCTTTCCTCCCCAGCTTGGTTATTGTGTTTTGGTCATGATGTTTCATTGCAGCAACAGAAACCCTAACTAAGATACTCCACTTGCTCCCTGGTACCTGAACATCTGTCTGCTTGACTTGTTCCTTCCTAGTCGTTGACATCTTTCCCTTCCCTGATACCTCTTTACCTGTCCCTTTCTTTGATATCTGTACATCTCTTCCCTGTCCAATGCCTTTACCCTTGTCTTCTTCCCTACACCTGTTCACCTGTCCCATCTCTAGCACTTGCACACCTTTCTCATCCCTGACATCTGCACAGCTGTTGCCCTACTCCAGCACCTGCACATCTGTCACACCCCTGCTGCTTATACATGCCTGTTCCCTCTCTGGTAACTGCACCCCTGCTCTCGCTGTATGGATCGGGGTCTGGGCTCACAGCTTTTTGGTAATACTGATTTTTTTTCTGTCATTGCTGAATTTTCCTCTAGTTCTTGAATTCTTCAGAACAAGCCACAGACTGGTTGTGTCAGGATTTTGGTCTCATCCTCCTACTGTAAGCAATTCTAAGTCTGTCCGCAGGAGCTTGGGGGAGTCATGGGGATTGTAACTTGAGAGAAAGGCATCATTAGAGCAGACAACACAAATGGCTTCTTCCATCCAGATTGTCCAAGGTCAGCTTTTCACAGGGGACAGAGTCCAAGAGAGAAAAATCCCTGCCAAGTGTAGTTTGGAACTTGAGACTCAAAATGTCAGTCTAGGGAGTGAGTGGGTACTGGGTCCCCAGGTCTGGGTGCAAGTTCCTCTAGTAAGCAGCTCCTTAGAGAAAAACAGTCAAAGCCCCCAAGTCTTTGGAGAGCTGGACCCTGGGAGTGTTCTGTGGAAGGAAGCTAACTCAAGCCTTTTTGGGGAGGACTCAGTGGAGACTCTGAGAAGCCAGATGCGCCTGAAAGTCCTTAGATGAGGAGTAAGAGTACACACGAGGAGTTCAGGCCCAGGTCAAGATGACTGCAACGGAGCTGGGTGAGTCCCGTTACCTGGAATGTCTGTTGGGCCTCTGCCAAGAGCAGCCGTGCTGGTTGGTACAGATCCAGCTCCAGTAGGACCTCCCCTTTGAGCATCCACAGCTGGGGGTAGGATGTTCCTTCCAGACCCTTGCCAGTCTCTCCATTTATCTTCAAAATCTGGGAGACACCATATCCCTAAGAAACTCTGCCCCTGGTCTGTGTCCCACCCCTAGTCTATGTCCGTGATAAGCTCTTCTCCCCTTTTCCCGTGTACCTGTCAGCATCCCCTACCCCCTTTGTGGATGGCTCACTGAGTCCTTGACCCCCATCTGTTCTGAGTTCAGGTCCCAAAGCAAACCCCATGTTGGGCACTTTCCACCATGCCCCAAGTACTGACTGCAACAGGCTCCCAGAGTTGGCACTCTGAGGAACCAAAGTGCTTTGGGATGGCTTTTTCTTCTGTCCGTGGACTGAAGGAGGCAGCCAGTTGGTGACAGGACAGCGAGAGTCTAGTCAGACACCCTTGGATGTACTTTTCTTGGCAGAAATCCTCCCCCATTTTACTTCCCCTTGACTGAGCCCAGGGCCTTATATAGATTGGGTAAACAATTACACTATATTTCCAGCCTGCTGATGCTTTAAGTTGTTGCTCAGGCCCCAGGTGATCTGTTTTACATATAATTTTTGCTTTCCCTGAGGAAATTCAGGGTCCCAGGGTAGGACAAACTTGGTCAGGTTTCCCATAAAAACCATACCTAAGAGCGTATGCAATGAGCACTTCAGAAATCATTGGTGACTCTCTGACTCTTAGGTCACGCCTACACTACAACCAAGCTGATATCACCTCTAGGTTTTGGACCCCACTGTGGCAGAGTCAGGCTAAGTCAGTGTCATCTTTGGTCTGTGGATCCCACCGAGGCAGTGCCAGCCTACCTTGTCTTGAGCTATTAGTGGCTTCAACTCCTCAGAGTGGGCTGGAGCCAGCTGCTCATGCAAGGTTGGAAGGCTCTCTTCTATCACGGGTTCCTTGTTCCTCTCTTTCTTAAATGCAATCTCTTTTCGGCAGCTAGATGAAGTGAATTAGCATCGTGAAACAAAAGAATTACAATGGCTGGTGACATTGGTGAGTTTCATTTAGAGTCAAAGAAACATAAGCTAACACAGCCAGGAGAAGCCACGATTCACACATATGGTGGTTTGGAAGAAAATGACCCCCAAAGGGAGGGGCACTACTAGGAGGCGTGCCCTTGTTAAAGTCGGTGTGCCCCTGTTGTAAGAAGTGTGTCAATGTGGGGGCAGGCTTTGAGGTCTCTTCTCTCAAACTTCCCTCAGTGTGACTACAGTCAACTCTCTGTTGCAAGCTGTAGGACACTTGGCTATTTTTCCAACGCCCTGTCTGCTCCCCACCAGCGTGCTCCCCACCATGATAATAATGGACTGAATCTCTGAAACTGTAAGCTGCCACCTCAATTAAATGTTTTCCTTTATAATTTTTGCTGGGGTCACGGTGTCTTTTCACAGCAACCAAAACCCAAACTAAGTCAACACGTGTCTATGAAAGCCAGTCTCCAGCTGGGCAGCAGTATGGGTCCTGGAATCACACCAGCCACCTGTTCTCTCTGCAGCTGTCTGACGAGCTGATGTGTCATTTAACGAGCTGCTGCAGCTTAATGTACGTAGAGCAGACCTGCCTCTGGTACCCCTCCAAACAGGTAAAAACCACTTAGCGCTCAGGGTTTCCCACAGAGCAGCCGGGTGGCCCCTTTACCCAAGATGCTCCTCCTCCCTCACCACTTTACCTCAGTTCTGAGCCACCCACCATACTACATCCAGAGTGGTCCCCTGGGAGGTGGGCCAGTGCATCACAGCGTTCAACCCAGCCTGGCCAAATTCTCACTCATACAATGCTTCTCCCCATCAGAGCATCCAACACTTTCACCCCAGTGATGTCCCTTCACAGATCCCCCAAAGTCTTGCTCATCCAACTGCCCAGGGCTCCCTGGCTGCATGCTCTTGGAACCGAGGGCTCTCTGCATCTCCAGCCCTGGCATTATCATTGGCACCAACCCTTCTTGTCAGTCTCGGTTACCTTCTTCTTTTGCAGCCCACCTGCAATGCCTCCCACACCACACAGCAGGTTCTCAAAGTGAACCCAAGAGCAGGAAGAGGTAGGCGCCTCTCCAGGGCTTGGCAACTGCAGTTCTGAACCCCTTCAGCAAACATCTCCCAGTCAGTGCAGGGATGCACAGAGAAATGACTGTGTTAAGAACACGAAAATGGTTTTGTAGACAGATATTCACTGCCAAAGGCTGCAGAGGGAAAAGTGTATGCAGTAGAATTGCATTTTCATGACTGGTCCAGTGTGCATTGGCAAAACCACAGGGGATTGCTGCCAAGGGATGGGGCCCACAGTGAAATTTATTCTCTCCCTTACCTGTTTTCTAAAATTTGCACAATGATCATAAAATTTATATGTGTGGGGGAGTCACGTTGCAACAGTTAACAATAATATAACGATGTATACATTCTTATGTATCCTTAGGTGGTCTCTAAGTCTGAAAACGAATGCTACAAAATCTGTAATTGGCTAATTTAACTGTTGGACAGCCTACTATCAGTCAACCACAAGAGCTTCAGAGTAACCCAAAAACCCAAAGCCAAATATGTGTGTCACTCAGCGCCGACACTTCCAGCACCCCTGGGAGGAGCCTGGGACTGGTGAAGGACAGCCGTCCCAGTCCTGTCCTGCTGATCCTTCTTCCCTTTCCTCTGCGGAGCACCCACAGCTCGACAGTCCCCAAACCTGCCATGAAAACCATGGAGGAGACGCTCATACTTCTCTCTGCACTGCCTCCCAGGTCCTCCTCCCTAGAAACTGCCTCCAGGATCTCCAAGCCCAGACTGAGGATCCAGTAGCCATAATGGGCCTGGGACTGAGAGGAGCCATGGCTTGGGGCTAGGGTTTCCTCAGCGCTGTCCTAAACAGCCCGGATTGTCCATGGCTGCAAAGAGGAGTCCCACACCCGGAAGGAAGCAAGTGCTGCACACACCTGGCCTGCTCCATGTCCCCAATGTATGTCTGTCCAACCACCTCTTCATGATGAGCTGCTGCGCTGTGCAACCTCAGGTCAGAGCACACCTGTAAAAGTCTGAGGGGGAAGGCGGGGAGGGAAGAGGCACAGATGCAGTCATCTCCAAAGAGAGTGGTCCTGGATTGGGGGTGCGTAATCGGGGCTGGGAAACTAAAGCAAATGTACTTTGGCGTTTTAATATATATATTTTAACTAAACACGCTAGGAGGTTCTATGAAACTTCAGGTGGTTAATTTCTCTGTCACTCACTCAGATATTACTCACTATGGGTACATTTTGGGACATCTTTAGAGGTTAACAGCCAGGTACCCATATGGGCTCTGCCAAACCCTGCCGTAGCCTCCAGCAGGAAATTCAGCTGAGGTTTTGTTTAAAGCACTTCATTTGGACGTAGCCGTGCAAACACATTCAAGCACTATCTGTGTGTTCCTCCTCCCCTGAGTGTCGACATGTTCTCTTTACCACTCCCTCCTCCATTTCTCCTCCTCCTAGACCCTTAATGGGAAGTATAGTGTCCCTTGATCCTTCAGTACCCCAGTATGTGTCTCCTGAAAAAAAGGGTACTCTCTAAGCAGCAGGTAAAGTTTTACAATAAAGCTACCATTCCACTGTCCGGCTATCTTGGGGATTTATTATTTGTACAATCAGCTACAGAATTAGTATCTAAGGTGCTGTTTGTTTTTATATTGCTTTGGGCAAACTGCCGCTCTCACCACTTTAGGTAAAGGAGAGATACCAACCGTAGGTGGTAGAGGTCTGCGAGGCTCTTGCTCTCCACCACAACATCTGCAATGAGCACGGCCAGCTGCAGGACCGGGATGCTGAGCTCGTGGAGGGACATCTTTTGCAGGGCTTTGACCAAATGGTCTATGTAGTACAAACTGTACGTCTGCATCAACACATAGCAAATGGGCACGGTCACAGGCAGGGGGAGCACACTAGTCCCCTAGAGAGATGGCTAATGCCGATATCAGCTTGACATGATTAGGATCACCTAGGAGACAAGTCTGGGCATGCCTATGATGGATGATCTAGAGTAGGTTAGAGACTCTGGGTTTCTTTTGTAAAGGGTTATCTTGATTAGGTTAACTGAAGTGAGGAGACCCATGCTAAGTATGGGCGGGGCCATGCCATGGACTAAGGTCATGGGCGGGTCTATGCCATGGACTAGGGTCCTGGACTGCATAATGAGGAGGAGGCTGGCTTGGCTCTTTGCTTCCTGAACGCTGATGGATTGTGATGAGTTGCCTCAAGTTCCTGCAGCTGTGACTTCCCCACCTGGGTAGACTGTACCCTCAAACCATAGGGCCAAAACAGATGCTTTCTCCTTTAAGTTGCTTTGGTATTCTGGTCACAATAGCAAGAAAAGTTAGTTAATACACCCAGCTTTGCCTGGGTGCCCAGCACTCAGCAAGGGTTTTACAAGTTTGTGTGGTGCACTCTTCCCTATCCGTCATTTCAGGTTTTGCTTTCTCATATGCAATGCTGTGGATGTCAACACCAGAGCATCGTTAAAGATCCACACAGGAGATGCATTCATTAATTAATTAATTTCATATGCCATTTAGTTTTTTCTAATTAAAACTGATGATCCACCAAATACAGAATTTCTTTGTATATGTATACAACTGGGTGTCTAGTGGGGAAAAAAAGCTAATGCCCAGGATTAGTGTCAAGCCTGAGTGGTTCCTGACCCCTATACACACAGACCATGTAAGGTAGACTAGATCTGAATCTGACAATAGGTGAGACAGGTATTTGTGCCTTGGGGGAGAATACAGGAGGATACTATCTCTGACTCAGAAAAGGAAACTGGTTTTTTGGTTTTTTGTTTGTTTGTTCGTTTTCTTTTTCAAAAAGGACAGAAGGAAACACCAGTCACAGGGGAAAAGATTCCTGATTTTCATAACACTAAAGTTAACACTTCTCACAGAAAACCCCAGCATGGAAGAAAAGGCAAGTCACAAAGTGACTGTATACAGGACAGTCAGAATGTCCCTCTCCGAACAGGCCTGTGATTTTTTTTTTCATTCCACAAGAGAAAAAGAAAACTTGCTAAATTATGGCAGTGTGTTGACTAGCCACATCACAAAAGAGAAAAGACTAGGACAGGCTGACAGGGCACCCAGCATCGCTGTAGCCATGGGAGATGCCATCACATGCACACCAGCACAGGCTGGTCAGGATGTGGGCAGTAGGAGCTCCCCTTGCAAGGACAGGGATGGAAGTCAGCATGGCAACCCTGGAATGCGATTTGTCAATTGGCAATGTTCATTGCCACTGGGAAATTTCCCACACTGTGGTCCAGCAACATGGGCACCAGTGTTCAGACATGTGAACCACGAGCGTGATGTTCATTAGCAGGGGAGTGGGCAGGCTCAACAAGGCCTGTTCACTTCAGTGGGCACTGCAACATTGAAAGGGAATAAAATAATCACCCCCAAACAGCATGGGTGAACCCTACCAACTTACTGACCAAGAGGAATATGCCAAACAATTCCATCCCTATGAAGCCCCAACAAGGCCGAAGAAGGTGGCTGGACCATGGACCCCTAAGAACATGGAGTCCTAATACATGGAACTTCTGGGTGTGACTTTGCATCCAAAGGTATTTATTATGCTCAACAACCAGGGTGAGGCTGTCCAAGGTACATCCCTGAGTGTATAACCTTGGAGGTCTCTACAAGTGCTGGATTTGCTAGAGAGGAGAGGTTGTGTGGCCTTGGTGGTGGAGATGGGGTGGGGTGAAGCATCCAGAGGGACCAAGTTCCTGGCGATACCAAGTTCCTATGATTCCTGTGGTCACAGCTGCCTAGCTAGTGGAGTTATGACAGCAGGCAGAAGCAGTGCCAAGACTAAGTATGTGTACCTGGATGTGGATGTAGCAGGACGGAGCTTCTCATAGATGTTGGCAGCTATTAGGAAGAAAGAGGGTGCAGACGAGAGGGAGCCTTGTGGTTGTGGGTGCTAAAGGCAGAAAACTGCTCCCTTTTAACCCTTTCTATGAATCCTCTGTCTCATGGGTCCCTCTTTGGTAACATCTTCAGCAGAAGTGGCAGCTATAGCTATATATGAGGGAGGGAGGCTGGGTTTGCCAGCCCTGTGGCAAAGCCCTGGCTGGCTTCTCAGATCCACTCACCGGCTTCTGGAAACTTGAGGAGTTAATAGTGGAGTCACTCCTGTCTTGCCTGAACACAGACAGCAGATCCTCAGGGCAGGAGTAGGAGGCCCACTCTTCTATGCTGGTGGGGATGTCATCGGGTGGCTTGTTGGGAACTGGCGTTGAGATCTGTGAATGAGAGAAAGCAAGATTTACTGTGAAACATGGAGTTCTGAAATGGATGCCCCTGTGGCACAGTGTGGAGAGGACAGGCTGCCAGCCTCTGGCACAGTGTATGGAGGCTGTGGCCCAGACTTGGGATAGCATGTCTTACGGAATGGGAAGCCAAGGCATGGGACAATCAAAAGACCCCCAACACGGATGCAGTGGAGTTGGGGTTACCCTCCAGCTCCCACCTCAGGTGAGGATACACCATGTCGCCCACTCCTCACCTGTTTCGTGTCCTTGATCTTCTCCTTCTCTTTCTCCTTCTCCTTTTCCTTCTCCTTCTCCTTCCCCCATTCCTTCTCCTTCTCCTTCTCCTTCTCCTTCTCTTTCCCCCGTTCCTTCTCTTTCTCTTTCCCCCGTTCCTTCTCCTTCTCCTTCTCTTTCCCCCGTTCTTTCTCCTTCTCCTTCTCTTTCCCTCGTTCCTTCTCCTTTTTTGGCAGTAACGATTGTGAATTAACTGTGTGCAAAGTTCTTTCTGGAATTAGTTTTCCTCCTGATATCAAGGAAATCTGGAGGGAGGAGAGAAAATAGGAAAATGTCTGTCCCTTTTCTGCACCTGGTGGGAGGTAGTTCTTGGATCTGAGGGTGTTGTTCAGCATGGTCAAACCCAGGAGCCCCCACAGGACAGAGCAAGTCTGGTCAGCGGCCTAGACCTACAAGCTTTCATGGTGGGTGGACAGCAGAGCAGGGGTGGGTGTGGGGAGCATCCAGAACACGAGTGTGGCAGGACCAAGAGAGATGCTGGCGTATCTTTCAGCACAGAGGACGAGGTGGACGGTGCAGAAAAAAGTGTCTGCATGTCTGCGTGCTTCTCAAAGGCCTTCACAGAGTAGCTGGGAAGGCTCTGACTTCTTTGAAAAATGCTACGATGATTTAAACAAAGAAAACAGCAGTGGCGAGCCCTTCAGAGTCTCCTCCCAGGGGCTGGAGGATGGGGTTGGGGTCCCGTACTGTCTGGCACATCTCCAGCCTGCCTCACCTTCCAGATGTGCCTGAGGAAGCTGTAGGCCATGAAGCAGTCGTCTTCATAGGAAGAGGCACTTGGGGACACTATCAAGGCCCGAAGGATGTGCACACGGGCCAGGGCCTCCAATTGCCTCACACTTCGAAACTGGTCCAAGGAAACTGTCTCCAGATTTGAGGACACTGCACTCCCTGTGGGAGACAGGGCAGGCGAGGCCTGCCCTGCACGGCATGGTGGGAGTGAGTCTGGGGACATGAACAGGCTTAGGCTCCTGCAGGCCCCAGACTGGAGTTTCTCCAGCAGGGTTACCTTCTACTCTGCCTGTCCTGTGTCCCAGACTTGTCTCTCTGAGTCCAGGAGTCAAAGAGACCCATTTTCTGGGAAGCAAAGAGCTGCTGGCCTTGGGTTTGCTACCCGTGCAGGTGCCTAGCTGGTGTCCTGTCTGACAGGCCATTTGCTGGCCTGCTCTGCTTTGTTCCTAGCGTGTTTGAACTGCTGTATTCAGCTAAATGGGTTAAATCCTGAGTGGATAGGGTTACAGCTATTTCTTCACACAAGTTCTGGAACTTTCCCATTCTGTTTCTTTCCCCCACTCCTAACTGCTATGAGCCAAAAATAATGATAAGCCTGTGCCAGACCAGAGGACATTGGTGACCCAGCAACAGTCCCACTATGTCCTGCTGTCCTGGGCCCAGATAGGGCCTACAGTATGTGGATCAGGAGAAGCCAGCGTGGTCCCCCTCACCTTCCATCTTGGGCTCTGGCTCAGGGGAGTCTTCAGTGGGTTTCATGGATAGCAGAATCTCAATGGCCCACTCGAGGTGAGCAATCACATCCTCCATAGGGAACTGCTTGTAATACATCCACTCACTGAACTCCAAGATGTAATCTACCTTCTGCCAGTTGCTCTCTGGCTTCTTTGGGACAAGACAGAAAAGCATATGACACTAATCAGGTCAATGTGCCATTAATTAGCATGGGGGAGGGAAGTCACATAGAGCAGCAAAAGACCTGATGGCACATGCCACCCTAGAGTCACCATGGATGGGTCTTGCCATCAAAGTTCCCTGAGGGCCCCACCTGTGGACAGAAGTATGGTAGGAAAAAAAATTGGTAAAATACCCAGGTCTTCTGTACCCTTTGCGAGTGTGCGCTATCTGTCCCACTGGCCCCTATACTTCCTAACAATTCTGCAAGTCTCCATTACAACGCAGAAGATGTTCATCAGGGCTCCCTGCAAGGCAGTCAGGCTAAACTGAAACCTTGAATGGGTGGTTCTGGGGTTAGGTCCTCTATTGAGGGCCCCATGCCTTTTTCCCCATGCATGCACAGCTTTTTGCCTCAACTATCAACAGTTTCCACGGCTTGTTGTGTGCAGACAGATGTTTCTGTGGAGAATACTTCTAGATACAGTTGTGGGTCAGGGAAACTACAGCCAGAGATGTAGCATAGCACACACCTGGCCTATGGTTGCTGAAAACTGCAGGCCAGGCTCAAAGTTCAGCGACCCATGCACAGCCCGGAGCTTTAGCATGTAGACTTGCTACATACTCCCTTTCTTTCCAGGCCTCTTCCTTGGCCCAGCCTCAAGGCATCACCCCCACACTTTTCAGGACCTGAGTCACGGCTCTTTTGCCTCTATTGCTGACTCTGTAGCTTTCCTGAGTGTTTGCCTGTACTTTCTCATTCCCCATCAAATGAGTACCCGAGAGAGGCTAGCCTGTGCCCAACCCTGCGTGGGGTTCAAAGCAAGAAAATCAAACATAACCAAGCACTACAGGTCAGGTGGTGCCCTCAGGTGGGACATAGCAATCCGGACATGGATGCTGTCTCATGAGGAAGGAGGAGCAAAGCTTCTGGGAGGAAAAGGTGTCACAGGGTATTGGGGGGACAGGTAGGGTATGAACCCCAGGCAGGGGTCAGGGCCTAAGGTAGCCTCGTGGAACCTGAATTCCAATGTAGGTGGGAGGAGACATCTTATGGAGGTGAGAGAGAGTCCAGGATGTGCCATGGAAGCTGTGGCTTGGACAGAATATGGGCAAGCGTTGGCAAGCGTGGGCAAGCATGGGCAAACATGGGCAAGCATGGACAAACATGGATGGCTCAAGAGGAGTGAAAGGATGCTCCTCTCATCCAAAGGTGTAAGGCAGAGTGGAGAGTCTTCAGCTAGAGGACGAGGCTGGATCCACCTCCCATACACAATCCAACTCAGAATGGACAAGCCACCTGGACAGAAGGTCTACAGTCACCGAATTCTCAGAAGAAAACAAAAAAATGTATCTTTCTGATCTTGTCTCTTTCTGATATAATATCATAAATATGAGCGACAGAAGATGAACTAGATATCAACTTCATCACAATTAGAAATGCTGTGCTATGAACAATACTAAGAGCAGGGTCAGTCCACAACAACGGCACAACCTGGTGGCTCTTCTTTGGCTAAGCACAGAGTCACATGTGATTCATCAGTTCCACTCCTAGGAACATTCTCAAGGGAGCCAAGAACATAGGTTCACAAAAAACTGTGCATGCAGGTTCACGAAAGCCCTCCTCACAAGGGCCAAGTGATTTCAGAAACAATGGAAGGGCCTGACAAACAATTAACAATCCAAGTGCGTGGGTGTCTATGGAGTATTGCTTAGTCACAAGAAAGAATTCAGGACAGTCACACAATACCGTGTGACTCTAACAGAACGAGACCATGTTTAGTGAAAGAAGCTAGATATGGCAGCCATGGGTAGGCCTGATTTCATTCTGTGAAAGGTCCAGATGGCTCACTGGGTCCTTGATCCCTGGCACTGCAGGATCCCGGAATGCAGAGGGGTTGGGAAGGAGAGTGATGGCTAACAGACATGATTTGGGGGTGGGCAGGGTGATGAAATGTTCTAAAACAAATTGGTAAAAGCATTGAGAACAAGCTAGAGACTGTATTGTGCCAAAGAAAGGAATGGAAGCAGGGATGGAGGAAAAGCCTAAGGAGGGAAAAGAAAGAAAAAGAAAGGAATGAAGGAAAGAAGGAAGAAAGGAAGGAAGGAAGGAAGAAAGAAAGAAAGAGAAAGAAAGAAAGAAAGAAAGAAAGAAAGAAAGAAAGAAAGAAAGAAAGAAAGAAGAATTCAAGGGGCTGGAGAGATGGCTCAGTGGATAAAGTGCTTGTTGTGCAAAATCTGATGACCAGAGTTTGAGTCCCCCGGACCCACATAAACTCTGGATGTGGCAGTGTGCATCTATAATACCAGCCCGCCTAGAGCAAGATGGGAGGCCAAGACAGGAGAAGGCCCAGAAACCTGTGGGTCAGCGACCCTGGTATACACAGTGGAGAGCAGATCCTGCCTCAAACAAGGTACAAAGCGAAGACTGACCCATGAGGTTGTCCTCTGACCTCCACAGGCTGCCATGGCATGTGCATGCTCAAACTTACACACGTGAACACACATGCACATATATACATACCACACACATATTTTATTTACAAGTACATTTAAATACTAAGTAAATAAAAGCAAGTGTCAAAGATAAGACTCAAGGTCACTGAAGACAGATAAACCTTCAGTGTCCAGCTGGCTGTGTGAGCTCTCTGCTCTTCCTATAGCCTGGTGACTTTCCCTTCTCAGAGAGTTGCCCTTCCAGCCTCCTCACTGAGATGCCCACATACTGCCTGACCCTGAGACCCAGCAGGAGACTTGGTCTCCAAGAGCAAAATGCAGGGCTCCCTTTAACCACGTGCATGAGTGTCAGGTCTCTGAAGCCACAGCCTGGCCCTTGCAGCACGCAGGACCTCACAGCAGGGATATGCTAAGGGCTTACGAAACAGGCCAGCCTTTCAAGGTGCTTCCTCACAGTCCAAACCTTTCAAACCAGAGGTCTGGGACACCATTGGTCCCACACTCAGGACTCCAGGGAGCCCCATGTGGGCCCATTCATGAGAACCATTGTCATCAAGTAAGAAGTCAGAGCACCCTGCCACTCAAGTGCTCGGAGTGGGGACAGCAAGACCTGCCTGTCCCAGCCAGCTGCATGCAGAGCCCTGTTTGCTCAGCAGTCCCAGGCTTTGAAGAACCCAGGCATTTACCTCAGGGTTCTCCCCACTCTCTCCTTTCCAAGAGGGGTGACAAAGGGGCGATCAGCAGAAGTGAGTCTCCGGCCTCAGCCAGAGCTTGCTACACAGTGGCTTCCTCTGAGCCGACTCAGGAAGTCCCTAATTCTAAAGCTTTCCTATGACTTCTCTCTGTAACCAAGAGACAAATCCGCCCACCATCACCAACGTGGATACCACACAGACCTGCAGTGCCTGGATAGCATTTTGATAACAGGTGAGCTCTCCACAGATGTTGCTCGAGTTCTGAGCCAGACGGTACCACATGTGTGCCAAATAGTCTTCGCTCTCGTCCTTGAACTTCTGAATTTCCATGCTAAAGTTCTGGCCAAGTTTGGCCTTCACAATTACCATATGTTTGAAAATCAAGCTGAAGAATAGGAAAGGACGGGTCAACTGAGATGAAAAAAACGCTAGGCATACACATGACATATGACACACAGAATTACTGCATACACATGACATATGACACACAGAATTACTGCATACACATGACATATGACACACAGAACTACTGCATACACATGACACATGACACACAGAACTACTGCCGTCCGTGTTCCTGCGGGAAGGGATGGAACCAGATAGGGACCTAGCTGAGGATTTTGTGCTGTGTATTTGTTCTTCCTGGAGGAGTGAGGTCCTTTAGTTGAAAGGGACCACAGGGAAGACCTGCTGAGAAGCGCAGAGAGCATCCTGGGTAAGAGCACTCACAGGCGGTGGGCTGTCCTCGGCAGCACTTGTACGGCCTCATCCAGCACCTTAAGGCCCATCTCCCAGTCATTCTGGTCAGCATGGCTGTGGAAGAGCAGGCTATAGAGTACCGCACGGAGGGTGAGGTCGTCCTCAGACCCTGGGGGAAGGGGAGAAGAGATGGAGTCTCAAGGGGACGGGGCAGTCAGCTCCTTGCCAACTGACTTCATGCCCTCTGACCTCTTACTCCCCACCCCTACTCCCTCACAAGCCATGTCACAGTCTTCCATTCATGTGCAGGCAGGTATCAGAAGGCTGGAAGCTGCCCTATAGTGCTGGTGGTAGATCAATGTGGCCCCTGCCTGCAGCACCTCTCCCCCCGCCCATGACTCAGGTACTCCTCTGTCTAAAGGAACCAGCTCTAAGTGCCCACTCTGGTCTCTACATATCTCTGTCTATTGGCTTTGAGGAACTCTCTCTAACTCTCTTGGGGTCTCTTGGTTGCCCAGCACATGGTCTGAGGGCCAAGGTGTCCTCATGACCTCTCTCTTCTCCGAAAGCCTTTTATTTTTCTTTTCATCTCAAGTAACAGCATGGCCATGAGGAAAGGGAAGTCTGTTCTTGCCTCTGTATATTACATGTTCCCAGTAACGTTCAAGGAAGGTGGCAGGCCTTGCAGGCCTTGCCACCAAATTTGTCACGTGTCCCCGGGGCCAACCCTGGCACTGAGCATGAAGGTGGGTGTGACTGGCAGTGATCAGCAGGGTGCTTCTTTTCCTTTTGTCGTGGTTCTCATGCTGAGTGTTCTCGCATAGGGTGCTGGGTAAAGGATTGAACACGCCCATGCTCTTGCCTCGTGCTGGCTGAAAGACGGCACCGTCAGGCACTGCTCAGGTTGGTGGCTCTGCTAGCTTTCCCCAAACCCAAGGTGGGCTGAGAAAAGTGGCTAACCTCGGATACTTGGGGACCTCATAGTTTCTTTATTATTTGAACTTATTCTCTGAACCTGCCAGCTGCATCGGAATGGGAGGGAAGCTTATACGCACGTTCATTCTTAATCCTACGTAGTTCAGACTCCACGTTTTGTTCTTGGTTCCTTGTTTGGCATATACCATGGACATATCCCCGCCCACCTGATACTTCACCAAGAAGTGCGTAAGAGACTTAGGGCAGAGACCCAACTTGTCAAACCTCCCAGCCACCCAGCAGCAGGGCTGGTGGACTGTCTTTCAGTGCTGTCCTTACATGGAGGCTCAGTTCTGAGCCTCAGGGTACAGACTGCGGAAAGGGAGTGAGGCTTGGGAGAGCTGAGCCCTGAGCCAGAGCTCTACTCTCATCTGGCTAGCACTAGCGGCTGATGGGTCTTTGACCTCCCGCAACTACCACATTGGATATGAGGATTTCCCACACTGCTGCACTGAATATGAGGATTTCCCACACTGCCGCACTGAATATGAGGATTTCCCACACTGCTGCACTGAATATGAGGATTTCCCACACTGCCGCACTGGATATGAGGATTTCCCACACTACTGCACTGAATATGAGGATTTCCCACACTGCTGCACTGGATATGAGGATTTCCCACACTACTGCACTGGATATGAGGATTTCCCACACTACTGCACTGAATATGAGGATTTCCCACACTGCTGCACTGAATATGAGGATTTCCCACACTCCCGCACTGGATATGAGAATTTCTCACATTGTTATTCCTTAATTTTCTGCCTTTATTATTATTGTAGATGTTTTTTGATCTGTTTGAAAGTGTGCCTCTTTCTACAGAATTTCTGCTTGCCTGATGCTACTTTCTGATGCTTTTCCTCTGGAGTAGAAAGTGGTTTTGTTGTGCATTTGAAAGTTTCACTGTAACCCTGGCTGGCCTAGAGCTCACTATGAAGACCAGGCAGGCTTATAACTCACAGAAATTTGCCTGTTTCTACCTCCCAAGTGTTGTGATTAAATATGTGTGATAACACACCTGGTTCAGAATGGGAGGTTTTTTTTCCTCTGTTGTTATTGTTGGTGGTGGTAGTGTTTTGTTTTGTTTATGTGTATGGGTTTTTTTGCTTGCATGTGTGTCTGTGTACTACATGTATGACTGTGCCCATGGATGCCCATCAGATGCCCTGGAGTTACAGGTGGTTCTGAACCACTGTGTGGGTACTAGAGATCGAACCCAGGTCCTCTTAAACACCAAGTGTTCTTGACAGTTGAGCTACCTCTCCAGCACCAGAATGGAAAATTTTAAAGACACAGAATTCCTGATCTATCCAATGACCATTTCCTGGGTGATGGTAGTTTGACCTCCAGCTTCTGTCTGGCTCCATATGAACAAAGCGCCTCACCAGTCCCCACATCCCCCCGGAGTATGGGGCAGTCCTTCTCTCAGACTATGTTATCTGTATTGTTTTTCTTGAAATGTTTGTCATCATTCTAAACTCTGGGGGTTCAGTGCACTATGCTTATTTACACATGGCACTACTTTTGCTAATTTTAAATAAATTTTACCTGTGAAAAGACTCTAACATGTTCAAGGTAGGGTCCACTATTCTAGTTCACAGTGCTGAAGAATTGCCAAATACACATAGGGCTCTAGATTTTTGTTTGTTTTGTTTTGTTTGTTTCGAGACAGGGTTTCTCTGTGTAGCCCTGACTATCCTGCCTGGAATTTGCTCTGTAGACCAGGCTGGCCTCAAACCCAGAGATCCACCTTCTTCTGCCTCCTAAGTGCCGGAATTAAAGGCGTGTGCCACCACTGCTCTGTGACAGAGAATCGGATCATGAGAAGAAAATGTATTTTTTTTTCTTGAGACAGTACTGAATGTAGTTCTGCTAGGTCTGTGGTCAGCGTTTCCCTTTCCTTGTCTTGCCAAGGAATGCATCCCCAAATGTTTTATGGTAGAAAATATGATGAAAATGATATAAAGCTGGGCATTAGTGGCGCACACCTTTCATCCCAGCACTCAGAAGGCAGAAGCAGGCAGGTCTCTGTGAGTTTGAGCCCAGCCTGGTCTACAGAGTGAGTTCCAGGACTCCCAGGACTACACAGAGAAACCCTGTCTTGAAAAACCAAAAAGAAAAAGAGGAGGAGACTTGTGTATCAACACAGTGAAGACTCTCCATGTTAGTAGGATGGAGAACCCTGGGCGTTCTCTCTCCAGAATAGGCTTCCATGGGATGTTAAGAGAAAACATCAAGTGAGAAGCAGATAGACTCTTGGGCATAGCCATGACTGTGGCGCCTCATGAAAGGACACGGGATGCAAACACGGAATGCTCAGACTTCCAGAACTCCCCGTTTCCCACTGCCCCACAGCTACCAACCTGGAAGGAATTGGCCCTCAGGTCCTGTGCCTCCACCCTGGAAGTCAGCTGTTGGCCACTGGTGCAGAAACAGTGTTTTTTCTGTCTCCTTAAGTGAAATAAACAAATGGCACATCTTGGAGGGGACTGATGTGTCCCTCCGTCTTGTTCCTCTATAGTATCAGTAAAAGCAAACAAAAGGCAGAAATTGCAGCAAAATTTCACAACTATCAAGTCACAAAATGTTAAGCACATACACCATTCATGCAACATGCACAAAATACAGCATGCGTAACACACTGTGTGCCATATTATACACACCACACTACACATAGACCATACCATACACATACTATACACACCAAACCTTCAGTTCCAAACATACATAATGCCACACACTCTCAAACTATATACAAGACACCACATTGTGCATACACCATACTACACACATTCCATACACACCATGGTATAATACTACATAACCATACACATATGATATCACACACACACGTACCACAACACACATACCAAGCTGTAACCAACACACCGCACACATACATATATGAACATATGTATATGTTATAGCCAACACATATCATACTATATGTATACGTCAAACACTATGCCATGCACACACTCCACCATACCACCCACACTTCATACAATACACACCACATACCATACAACATGTACCATCCACATACCACATCACAGCACAACACACACATATCACACATCCCCTACAGCACACGTAATACACACGACTACTTCCTCCTTGACCTAGTTGTTTTCAATGATGTGAAATAGGCTAAAAGAGTGTAATAAAAAATTAGAAAAAAACCTTATGGGACATAGAGGAAGCCATGCTCCAAGGCAAGCTAACAGCTGTGAATACTCCTGTCAATGCAGAAGAAAGCTCTCAAATCAATAACCTGCCTTTAATTCTCCAGATAACAGAAAATTCTGAACCAGAGAGGGAAGAATAAACCAAACTGAGAATAGGGGAAGTCTGCTGTTTCAAAGTTGTTTAAAACAAAGAGGGGATGGGAGAGAATTCTGGATCTGGGGACCGGAGTTCAGAGGCCACCACTGAGGTTGGCCAGGAACCTCCGACCTCTCTGGGATCTGGAGAATGCTGCTATTCAGCAGGAGAAGTTCTGAAAGAGCTGTCTGGTAGAGGTCATGCCCAATGTGAGCCGTGTCTGGTTGGGGTCATAGCCTGTGGGAGCCATGTCCCATGGGAGTTGTGTCTAGTGAAGGTCATGTCCCACAGGACGCATATCCCAATCAAGCCATGCTCCAAGGTAGGCATCCTCTGTGGGAGTCAAGCTGAGGTTGTCTTTTCCTATGAGTCTGGCTAGGCTGAGGGTAAGGCCTCCTAGGACCCTAGCCTGTGTCCCTCTGGTACCTGCTTCTTGCTCTCTGTCTTGTTGATGATGCTGATGATTCGCTGGAGGGATCCCTTGGCCTTCTTCCTGTTGCCCGGTGAGGACAGCAGTGGGAGCCATGTGTTCCAGTAGTGTCGGGCGGCCATCATCACCAGGGAACTGTTGCCTGCCAGGCCCCCATACCTGAAATGACATGTCTCATCCAAAGTTGCGTAGGCGCCTCAAGCTACTCAGCCACACCTTTCCCCTGCTACATCCAATCCTGAAGTTTTTGAACTGTGTAGGGAAGGAGTGGAAACAGAATGGTACAACTTTGGCACACTACGGCAGGCACCATGAAAGAGCAGGCCTGCCATATCTCCACCTTAGCATTTGTATGAGCCAGGTGCTGCCCACATTACAGGGCAGTGACGGGCTCTTCTGGACTGGTCCTTGCTGTGTCTCCCTGCCCCTTGCCACTTTAGCCCCTGTATGCTTAGGGACCCTCCAGACAGCCTTGGTACCCACTTAGCTCACAGCTCTATTGAGTTTCTTCCAGTACTGCCCATGGATGTCCTAGTGTCTGTGAGCTAGGCTGCACGACAGAATGTAGTCGAAGGCCTGCTGGTACCACCCAGTTCCCTCCCTGGGACTCAGGAATGCCCCCACAGCATCACTGTGGCACTACACCAGTTTCCCCTCCCCACCCCCACACATTGCCAGCCCATCCCCAGCTGCATACTTGGCACTCTCTACGAACGTCTTGATTGCTGCCAGGCGTAGCTGCTTTCTACCCTTCAAGTTTTCCATGATGCTACGGCCCCGGATGCAGGCCACGGTACACAACATCTCTGCGGCCAGCTTGGCATCAGTCCTGGAGAGGGCACAGGGTGATTTAGAGGAGAGGCGGGGAGTGATGCATGCTGGGCTCCACGCACTGCAAATGCTGCCCTTTTATCCATGGCCCTGCAGGTGCATTCAAAGATGCAACCCACTTCCAACCCACCCTGTGCCTTAGCGACGTGTCCAACTGACAGATGATGCAGGGCATGTGGCTCCGCCTTTCGAGGCCTTCCTTGAAAGTGAACTAAGATGCCCACGTTTGACCTGGGTGTCCTGGGCATTCACTGAGGGGATGGTCTTTGGATGCTTGCATTTACAGAGATGTTATACTTCAAGGCCAGTGGCAGTTCCTGGAGATGCCCACCCACAGAGAACTTTGGGGGACATGGGAATCAGCTCTGTGGGTGCCTGACTGATGGGCTCTCTAGTACCTTTATGAGAGATCCCAAACCAGACTAATTTGCAGAGTCCAGTGAATCCACAGAGCATGGGACAGACTCCTTAACTGGCTTTTAGTCATTTCTTTGAAGCGGCTTTCCATCCATCCATGGGCCAGGTAGAACCATCTGTTGGGTTCTGTCTTCAGCTGGGCTCTGCTTCCTGGGCATAAAGTCTTGTCTTGCTCTGCGCTCTTTGCTCAGAGGGGCACATAGGCCTGCAGTACCTTATCAGAGCAGCCCCGCAGCCCCGTGGACACTGTCCTGGCTCCCAAACCAGTGCAGCAGTGGCCTGGGCACATGCAGAGTGGGGGTGGGATGCAGTGAGGTGGGAGGTGGAGGGCATGTTTCGGCTGCTCAGCTCAACAGCACAGATTTTATTCTGTGAGTGATATACTTGTTCTGGCAACATTTCCTTTGGGTCCTGGTGCTCTAAAAGACAGGCGCTTGCTTGCTGAAGCGAACAGCCAAATACATTCCAAGGAGGCAATGGGGGAAGGTGTGTCTGACCCTAAGCCTGCAAGGACCTGCTGTACGGTGGGAATTTGCTGAAGGTAAATGGAGGCTGGGTAGTAATTAAACCCCCTCATAGGTGGTAGGCTGGTGCAGAGGAGGCTGTGACCCTGCCTGGGGAGTGGCAGCTGGAAATTTTGACCCTTGCAACCAGCAGGGTGCAATGACAGCAGTCACCAGGAGGGGACAACAGTGGTCTACAAAAGACCTCAGAAGGCCGGGTGCAATCTCCAGGTTTCCTGTCGCTGTTTGTATGCGTGAATATCTTTGCTTTATTTATTACACAGATTTCCTTTATAAATTACAGTTGATAGGATCACTTATGGAAGAGTGTGCTAGCCTGGCCTGGTGCTGTGCCCAGTTCTCTTCCTGTGCCTAAGCAGGTGGTGGCTGTGTACGGTAGCACTAACAGCAACCCTTTCTGGGAATGTGCAATTGGTTGACGTCTTCTAAGGACAATGTTGGAGTAATGGAAGTGGATCTGGCACAGGGTTGAATAGGACCACCTCTGTCAGGTCTTGCCTGACCCCACAAGGTGTGTCTTCTAATCTGTAGTCACCTCGTGTTCCTGGGCCCCTCCCTTGGGGCCTTGACAATCTTCCCTGAAGAGCCTGTGGCAAGTGGACTTCAGCTCCTCTGCCCGCCCACTGCCCCTTCCAGAGCGAGATTAGTGTGGGTGAGATGGTTCAGTGGTAAAGGTCTTGTCCGCTAAGGCAAGGACACCGAAAGACATTGTATTAGTTGCTTTTCTCATGGCTGTCACCAAATTCCTGAAGAACAATTTAAGGAGGGAAGGGCTTATTTTGGTTCACAACTGAGGGAATATAGTCCATCATGGCTTGCGGGGACACTATCTTGTGAACGTATCTCTACCACTCTAGGAGACCGGACATTTTGCTGTACCTCACAGCCTTAAGATTTAAGACTGCTGTGTACTCAAACCTTCTGTTGAACTTGTCTTTAGGAAACAACGTAGCAATCAACCTTACTTGCCTTGGGTTTTCATAGCATCAACTTCTCCAACCTAAGCAACCATGTCCCTGCCCCAGAGGATGCGTGTGTATCATTTGTTGAAAGTAGCAAATACAGAGGTTGAAAGCCACTCCCTAAAATCTGTGATAACAGTTGAAAGCCACCATTTGTGGATATTGGTTGATGAACAGTGATTGATGTCTGTTGTCTAGACCAGTAGGAAACAGAGACTTGATCCCTGGTAAAACTCTATTAGCAATCTCTATAAAGCACCCTATTCCTTCCCCAGTGAAGCTTTCTGTGCTGTTCAATAAAGACCGACGGAATCCCATTGTTAGACACACACAAACAAAACAGATGGATGCTGGGGGGGGGGGGGCAGAGAGAAGGGCGGTCAGACACAGTCTTCAGGCCGGCACAGATTCAGACTCACACACCGCACCAGACAGACAGAGGACAGAAGACACAGGGAGCGTGAAGCAGAGAACTCAATCAGAACTCGCTCTTGGTTAAATGACTCAAAGGGGATATTTTGTTTCTTCCTTTAAGGTGATATGGATGCCTCGGAATTCATCGCTAGTGCGTATAATCGGAGTGACGGCAGGAAAGGCAGGAGCGGGAGGCATTGGCCACATGGATCTGACCCACAATTAAAAATCAGAGAAAGGTGAGTACTGGTGCTCCACGGGCTTCCCCCTGTCCCTCTTTGTAACTCCGTCTATGTCCCCAGCCTGTGAGAGGGTGTCACCAGCATTCGGGGTGAGTCCACCTCTCCTGTTAAGCCTCTCTGAGAACACCCTCAAGGACAACCCCAGAGATCTGCCTCATTAAGGTCCTTTGTGCGTCTTAATATAATCAATCTGGCAATTGAAATAAATTAACCACTACACCTTGACCTGTTGTCAACTTGACATTCAAACGCATCACTTTAAGCCGTAGCATTCTCTCTGTGAACTAAAGTTTCAGGGGAAAATGTGTTAAAGATTCTATAGGACTGACCAGTCAGTTAGAGCTGGAATGCCGCAGATCCAAAGTCAAGACTCCCTTGGGCTAATCCGCCTAACAGCCATTCATGTGTCATCCTGGTATTTGACTTAACTTGCTCCTAACTACAGGCAAACCTTTGAAATGTATTAATATAAAAGACTCTGGATTCCACTGACCCAAAAGGGAATAATGTCTTCAGATAGCAGAGTTTCCTGCTTTTCTGCAATCTGCCTTTCTGCCGTCCCCACCAGTGTGTTCAGTAAATACATTGTTTTAGGATTTCTTTTTGTTCTGTGACTAACAAGGTGCAACTGCTTTCAAGGAGGAACATTTCGTTCAGAGCAATCTGATCTGAAGCCCTGCTCCCTGCGGCTCAGAATGAAGCTATCTGCCAATCCCCCTGTGTTTGCACATTGGAAAATGAAGCAATTCTACCTTCCAAAGCCCTCAGAGTTTGAACCGGTTCAGTCTCTTCTGAGACTCTGGCAATCTCTCACTTATGAGTCCCTATAAAATACAATTTAAAAGTTACAAACTTCTGATATACAGTGATACAGAACAAATATTCCCAAAGAAACACAAAGCCAAAGAAAGACAGACTCAGCAGGGTTGGAACCAAACCCTGCATCTCATGCTCAGCATCTGGAATTACCATTATAATGGAATCATATGGGTTCAGCAGCACCAAGGAGTCCACACCTCCAATTCTATCACCTGTGGGACACGTAGCGTCTCTCTCAGGCTAGCTCCGCTCATGTCCACAGTGTTCCTTAGGAGGCTCTTGTGGTCCCGGCACCTCCAACATCCTGGGCTCCCCACTGCAACTTAAGTAACACCTTCACATTTCATGGGGTGGCTTCTCAGCATCTCCCTTCAGGAGACTAGACCCTGTCACACAGTGTCTGGCCCTAATGACTTTCCAGAACTTGGGTATAAGCCTCTTTTAATCTCTCACTCTTGAATTTTTCCGGCTTACAAAATCAGCATCATGCGGACATTGCCAAGTTCTGATGTTAGCCTGAGATGTAGTTAGGTCCCCTTTTCCCAAAGCTGTGGTGGTCTCTGTATCCTGGCTCAATGAGGGAAAAGACGTCCCTAGACAGCTACTTCTGAGCAGAAAACACGTTGTGTGTCATTTTTCTTTTTTCTTTTCAAATGAATTTGCATTTCCAGAAGCACCTTTCCCGTGCTCTCAGGGAAGAACTTTCTGTCCCTCCCCAGTGGCGTTAAGAACACACCTGATTTGCCCAGACCGCCATATCTGCCCAAGTTTGGAACCTGCGCCTCTCCTTTCCTCACCAGACTGCACACTTTTCTTACCTTGTTGCTCCTTCTCACTGTAGATCTGACTGAAAACAGTGACTAGTAACCATGCCATAGCCTGGCCAGGACACAGGGAGAAAGTGGCCAGATTTTCTGCCGGAATAGGACAGGACTGTGGCCCCGGCCCAACAGAGCTCTTCTTCCTCTTGAAAACCTCACGAGCTGGGGCTCCCCTGCTGATGCCTCTAGCATACTATTCTTTTACACTCGGACCACAATGGTCCACTAAATTTTGCTTATAACATTTCTAGGAATTCTCAGTTCTACGAACTCTTCCACATTCTCCCTACAAACCAGTTCTAAAGGCCCATGAACCACGTGAGCAGGTTGGTCATAGGAACAGCACCCTACTCCTCGATGCCAGTGCGTGTGCAGCGAGGTCTAGACAAATCGATGCTTCCGTTACAGACGTTGCAGAGCATGGGGCTCTGCTGACTCTCAGACTCTTGGCAGTTGTATGAACATAGCCTTGGAGCTGTCACTGTGAGCAGGACACGTGCTTGGCCTTGTCCTCTTAGGAGTCCAACCAACTAAAAGGCATGTGTTACATGCCCCATAAATCCTGCCAAAACACCAGGAGCACATTAAGGGCTCAAAAAGCAAGATTGGTAGACATGGTGCAAGACCCGAGACATGGGCATGGGGAAGAACTGGCCACTGGGCAAAGGAAGCACCTTTATAACCCTGGGTCATGATTCTATCTTTCAGGATGCTTGAACTCAGGAAAGAAGCCAAAAAGAAGAGCCTGGAAGAAAAACGTCTTGGCTGCTTGGGCATTTGTTACAACACTGCCTTTTACAACAGCCCCAGATTCAGGGAGAAGAAAAGACTAAGATTTCTGATCGCGGATCAACACCGTGGAGCATTGGCGAAATCATGAAGGAAGATAGATGTGTTCTGGTGCTTCACCGCTGTTGTAGGTAGAATGAGAAATGTCTCTCACCAGCTCTCGTGTGTGAACATTGGTTCCCAGCTGGAAGTACTGTTGTGGGAGGTTGTAGGACCTATAAGGGGTGGCACTTCCATGCTAGAGGAAGCCAGTCATTGAGGACAGGTCATGAGGTCTTTGTGGCCTGGCCTTATTCCCTGTCTCCTCCCGGTTTCCTGTTCTGCCAAACAAAACACGTGGTGAGGGATCCCAGCAGTACACTTCAGCTGTCTTCCAGCATCCTGCTGCCATGCCTTCCCTCCATGATGGACTGGACCTTGGAACCATGAGCCAAGGTAAATCTTGCCTCCCTTGCATTGCTTCTCATCAGTTCACAGCAGTGAGAAAAGCAACTAATACGCCTGGTGACTGACATTCTCCAGCAGTTACCATGGAGACCTGACAGAGAAGCAAGCTGTCTCTCATTTAACAAGCCAGGAGCATTGTCCAGGGGCATTGATACACTTTAGCACCATGCATCTTTTGTCTCCCAAAATCCCTCGGACAAAGCTGCCTGCATCAGGATTGAAACATGGTTGATCTGAGAACCACATGTGTTCCTTAAAGTCACATGCCAATATCTGATTCCCTGGGTGACGGCATTAGTAGAAGGGCTGTTGGGAGATGAAGGTGGGGAAGTTCCAGGTTTGTGCCTCAGGATGGAATCCTGCCCTATAAGGGAGTATAAAGGTGCTTTTTATCTCTCACACCACATGAAGTGGCCAACTTTGAACTAGGCAGCGACATTCACTAGATACCAACTACCATGCCCTGAACTTGAACGTCCAGCTTCTATGCCATGAACAATAAATCCCCATTTCTTCAGGCCTCCCCAGCTGTGGTATTTTAACACAGAAGCCTCATCTAAGAGAACCATCAGCTCTTAACTATCTGTCACACACAGAGAGCTAAGCTAGTGCACAGACCTCCTAACTGAGGCCTATGTGTCTTTTGAGTCTCCATTCACACCCCACACAGCTTCGTGGGCCCTGTTTTCTGTGCTGTCCTGTGGCACACACAGATGAAGGGGCATGGCAGTCAGATTCCTGCCAGGTGCCCCTTGTTCATCTGGGCTGCACCTCTGGCCCCTGCTCTGTGACACGGGACCTATTCCACACTCTGCTTATGTTACTGCATGCTTCTAGGACGCCATTGCGGAGGTCACTTACGCATCAAACGACCTCAGGTGCTTGAGGCCCATCTGGGTGGCATTCTGAGAACATGCCATGGTGATCTCATGGTCGTGGGCCACATAGGCGAAGTGGGTGAGGCGTGTCAGGGTCTGTAGCTCCACGAGGGGCTCTGACCAGTTGCACTCAGAAGCCATTTTCACCACCTTCCCAGCATGTGAGGGGAGAAGGTCATCATGTTAGCAACAGCGACTCTAGCAGTCTGTGGCCCTCAACAATCACCCTGCTGCCAGCCTTCCGAGCTTCATCCACCCTGTGATGTCTGCACACGGCTTCGCACGCATGCGTTCAAGGATTTCTAAGCATGTGCAGTCCTGGACAGGCTACAGATCTGTGAAGCCTAACTGATCTCAGTCGCTCCGTCCTCAGGACTCTCCCACCACAGAAGGCATGCCTGTCCTCTTATATGTCTCTGCCTGGGCGAAGGTATTAGGATGAAGAAGGACACAGAAAGGCCACCCAGAGAAGCATCTTCCTCCCATGGGTATGAAGGACTGTCCCATACAAAAGCCAGACATGTGTGCCTAGAGAGACGGCAGCTGTCAGGAAGCACAGTGAGTTGTGGGCTTGAGTTCTGACTACCTCAGGCAGGACCTTAGGCCTCAGTTTCCTCGTCTTTCCTGGATGGGGATTGTTGACTTACCTCTTGGGAAACCCAGGGAAACCCACCTGAGCTAGCGGGGGAACCGTGAAGTCCATGAGGCCCAGTCCATTGCACGAATACATCTCAAGGGCAACAAGGACTCTGGTTATGGAGTTGATATCCTCATTGGTACCCTGGAGGGAGAGAAGGGATGGAGTATATAGCTGCCCAGGAAACGGAGGAAAAGCTGTGGATGTCTGAGCTATTTTTTTGAGATAACCCCATGCTCCATTAGCCTCAAGGGACAGCCAGACCACAGTATTCGGAATGTTGATATTTGAGGCTATTTTGGTAGGAATCAACCTCTACGCTGTCTTCTTATGCAACAAGGTATGAAGTCTGCATATTCCTGAGCCTTGAAGACAGTGTTGTCTGACCACTAAGGAGGACTTTCCAGAGGGAGAAGGCTGCTGAGTCCTGGTAAGGAGGTTGCTGGTCTGGGAACATCCCATGAACCGCTTCTGTCTGGCCCAGGATAAATGTCCCTCCTGAGCCCTCCCCTGGTCCCTCCTGACTGCTCCTCCCTGTGATTTACTTGCTACTGTGTCGGGGCCATGGCAAGGATTTGCGAGTTCATACTATTCCCGTCTCCTTCCCAGACCCCACTCCCGCAGGTTTAGTGTTTGGGGTGGGCTGGTGCCATAGCAAAGCCATGACTCTGTCACTGAGTGGCAGGGAGAGTGGGCAGCGCCCCCAGAGGCCCAGCACTCAGGCCTGGTGGAGAAAACTTTTTGCTTGGCTCTCAAGAGCGGCAATTTTGGTGACAGCAGAGAACCACCTCAGACCTTACTAGGCGGAAACACCCCCTTTCCAGCAACTGTGGCTACACTGAAGACCATAACGAGAATGGCGGGGAAAGGCAGTCTGTGGGTCCTAAGCCCCAGGGTGTCCTTGGTATCCACCTGCTCATCAGTGCCCAGTCGCTGCCCAATCTGCTGCTGCAGTAGCTGCTTGGCCTTCACCCAGGTCGAGATAAGATGCTGCCGCACACTGGTGGGGACGATGTCATCAGGCACATTCCTATTAGTGATGTTCAGTGCATACTCACAGACCTAAAACAAGTGCATCTTCATCATGAGGCAAATCTAAGAGGGGTCCTTAAGCCATCCTCCCTCTGGCCGTCCCCATGGCTCTCTGTACCCAGGCATCAAGGTCACCTATGACCCTCCCTAGGGCCCATCCCAGGGCTTCTGACACCCTCACATAGATACACATATGAATATATAATGAAATAAAAACAAAGTATACAAAGAATATAAAAATAAAGTATATAAAGATCCACCCCATGGCCGACCCCAGAGCCTACCCCACAGCCCACTCCAGGGCCTACTCCACAGCCCACTCCAGAGCCTACCCCACAGCCCACCACAGGGCCTACCCAAGGGCCCACCCCAGGGCCCACTCCCTAACCCATTCCTGGGCTGCTGGATGCAGTACCTCCAATGCTGCTCTGATCTCAGATGAGGCAGAAGACTCCGTAGAAATATGAACCAAGTTAGGGCGCACATTCTTTTTCGACTTTTCAGGTGTCTGAGTGGGAATCCAGCTGATGATCAGGCCTCGAGCAAGGGCATCACAGAGCATGACCAGCATGACTGATTCCCTGGAGGGTGTAACGTGAGAGCTGTGATGGCCAGGGCAGGACGAGGCTCAGCCCCAGGCAGAACCTAACAGCACCACGCCCATTCCTGTAGCCTCCCAGAAGAGGAGAGGATAGTTGTGGTTTAACACAGACCACGGGTGAGTACTGCTGAATGCTAGTTTGCTTCCCTCCCTCCCTTTTTTCCTTCTTTCCCTTTCCCCCCCTTCTTGACAGATTCTCACTATGCTGCCCTGGCTGCCCTGGAACCCACATTGTAGACCAGGCTGGTCTCAAACCGAACCTAACAGGATGCATTCAGGCTTCTAATTTCTGCTGGGGAAACATTAATCTAAGTTCTCATTCATCTGAAAAAGAAACACGCAGTCATGGGATCCCACCTTCTCCCCAACCCCAGCCCAAGGTGGGATGACGGCTGATCTACTTTGCAGAGTATCTGGGCCCTCAGCTGAACTCTTTGCCAAGGCTTGGAGCAGAGCCTTCAAAGGGCAGTGTTGGAGTATGGCCAGCAGGGGACAGTGTTGGAGCAGAGCCAGCAGGGGGCAGTGAAGCAGCTGAGAATACCTTGAGTCATGGTGGTCATGTCATCCCAGTGCTGGCTGAGCACCTCCTCCATGCACAGACCTTACCCATGCCTAGCAGTCTCTCATTGTCCCCACAATGGTCATGCCTGACCCCACAGCTGTGACTCCCAAACATAAACAGCGGTGGTGGCAACACCCACCCTTTGTAGCCAGTGGCCTTGAGGGTGTTCAGGAGGTGATACAGGGAATCGACCAGCTCCTTCTGCCTCCCAGCCACGATGAGGTGACGATTGTGGTTCAAAACATAGACCACGGCGTTCTGCACAATCCAGGCTTCCCCTAGCTCCTGCCCGATCTCTGCAGCACGCAGCCAGTTGTTCATGGCATACTGCGACAGGCTTTCTATCCAGGTTCTGCAACAGCACACCGTGTAGTGGTCAGCTCAATATCCGGCCTCTACCTTCCCCATCCCACACACCACTGCAGAAGTGAGCCTGGGCTCTCTGGGTCATCCCCACCTAGGATGGGAGGGTGTTTCAGGCTGTGTGTATAGGCCAGGGATCCAGGCTCTAGAGAGACTGGCCCCCCTCATGCAACTGCCCCCCAATGTCCATGATTACACCTAGTCCTAGCCAGACTTTGCCATCTCCTCTGGAAATGCCAGTGTGTCCTTCCTTACTACCCAGATACTGGCAGGTTACCTCTCGCTGCTCCTCCCATGCTATGAGTCTTACAGGCCCTGCAAAGAGCTCCCTGATTTGAGAAGGGGTGCTGGCCTAGGCCTTTCCCGGGTTGCCTTCTCTCACCTCTTTGGCTGCCTTCACCCCCTGGCTTCAAGACAGCCTATAGCTGTGCCTGCCCCCAGCACACCTAGCCTGCTGGGTGGTACCTAGAGCAGGGCGATGTAGCCACTCAGCACAGAGCTCATGGTAAAAGTAGCTTCTCTTCTATCAGCCCAGGCTGGGAAATGTCTTTCTGTCAGGAGACAAGCTGGTACTTTAGTGAGTTGCCCAAGTCTCTGCAGTGTGCTTCTTCTATTTTGTTTTACAATTGTTTGGTTTGTCCGAGTCACTCTTAGCCACGGCTTACAAACAGCCTAACTTGTATATCCTGCTTCATCCATAACTGGATCTGGGCAAATGAAGCGGCTCTTCAACCCTTGGCCCAGAACAGTGGCTCTCAACCTTCCTAATGCTGGAACCCTTTAGTATAGTTCCTCATGTTGTGGGGACCTCTAATGATAAAATTATTTCATTGCTACTTCATAACTAATTTTTCTACTGTTGCGAAATGTCATGTAAATCTCAGATCTGCAGGATATCTGATATGTGACCCCAAAGGTATTGCGACCCACAGGCTGAAAATTGCTGGTCTCCAGGGTGGCTGGGACTCTCACCCACCTGTACGTGATCCACTCGGGATTGCTATCTGGTGGTTCAGGCACATAGCCAGCTGGGTGCTGGCTCAAGTCCTCAGGGGGGATGACCTGGTCATTCAGCTCTACACCTTCCAAGCGCAGCAAGTGGACAGTGGCCTGTGAGGAAGTACACGGTCACAGAAGACACAGTTAGGCAGACACAGCAAATTCTGCTATTGAAAAAGCCGAACGCAAGTAAAGAGTGCATGAGGGGCCTGCACACCCCACCTGCCTCAACAGCCTGCCAGTTCGTGCATCCCCAGGAGAGGAGGCTTCCTGCAGGAGCACAGCCCACAGCCACCATCACACTTTGGCAGGCGGGAAGAACAGTCCTCGTGTTCTCCCACGGCAGCCGGCTGGCTGCTGACCGCCCTGAAGCCTCCCAATCTTGCTCTGTAGCATCAAAGTCATCTGCAAAGCCAACCTGGCAGGCAGATGGGATGGGAGGACACACAGATCAGGCCAGCCCCTAGCTGGCAGGCCAGTGAGTCGGTCTCAGCCACAGGTCTCCTTGCATGTTCGCTCTCAGCACTGCCATCTGGCTTGTCTTTGGTCACCCTGTGTCACTAGACTCTGATATAACACTCTGAATAAACAGGTGAGCGCCTCCAGCCTCTGCTATGAACCCACTGGGTAAAAGCGATGGAAATGCTGTACCACAGTGAGGGTTAAACAGATGGCCAAGGTTGCCTCTGGCGCTGGCACGGGTATGGGGGCTAAGAGCTCACATCAAGGGCTTTGGATACAGCTAGGTCACAATACATATGGTTAGCTTTGGGCAGGTCCAGCCCTGGGTCTCAGTACCGCATCTGTAAAGGAGCAGGCCTATTGGTTCTGGGGAACCAAGATCCAGCCCAAGTCTTGGCTGAGCTCCAAAGTCATATTAGCAGAGATCACACCTCCTTCAGGGACTTCCTAAATTAACTCCAAGTTCAATCCCCAAATATAACTTCACACCCAGAGAATTCAGAAATTATTTCCCATGAAGAAAAGTTACACCAACACACAGCACAATGCATCTCAGTTCACTCTTCTAAGAAATGAATTAATTTTCTCTCTCTAATGGACAGTTTTGTTTAGGGATGTGTGTGCCAAGGGGAGCCCGTATGACAAGTCTCTCTGTTGTGTTAATGGCCACATCAACACTGGCAGCTACGACAGCCAAGACCTTCATGACGCACCTCAGCACTGAGGAAGGCCACCTCCGCGATCTTCCTCAGCAGGTCAGGGGACATCTGCCTGTGCAGGACCACCTCAGACTGCCCCCAGTCATGCTGGGAGCCATCGAGGCCTTTTTTCTTCCTCCCTGAGAAAACAGCAGCAGGCAAAGAGAGGTCCTTTTTGAGCAAGCCAAACCACAGCAGTTCCTCCCCCACCAACCTGCTTCCCCGAGTCTCTGCCCAGCTCTTTCTGGGACAAGCCCTTCAGGACGGGCAGCGTGGGTTGCTATAACCCTGTAGCCCTCATTGTTACTAGTGGTCAGTTTTAAGTCCAGCTGCCTCTCAGTATTGCTGGGACCCGCCCCCAAGGGTACTGAGGCCCACTCCCTTCTATAAAACGATGCCAAGTACACATGGGGTCTGCACAGTCCCCCTTTGAACTATAAACCATGTGTAGTTGACCATGGCACTGGCTGCCATTTATGCATCGTGTGGTTCGCTGTTAAAGGGCAGTGTTCAGGGGCTAATGGCCCGGAAGCAGGCTGTGTATGCTCAGCTGAGATGCTCAGCAGAGTTGCTTGTTTTCGTTGCCGATATTTTCAGACCTTCGTGGCTGACCTTGTGAATGTGGAGTCTGCAGACATAGAGGCCAGCCCCGATATGTACTCAGAGATGTGGCTGTCTGTGCAAAGGCCCTTCTCAACCCAAACCCATGGCCAGCACCCTTCCAGGAAGAGCCCATTGGCTCCATGCGCGCCCTTTGCTGGCGGTCCCTTGGTGGGCTCTATTGGTGCAGAGGTGCTGTGGCTGCCACAGCCACCAGAGGTTCGCGAAGCCCTGACGCTCAGCCTGCCCACATGCTGAGGGGACGCATGGTTGGGATGCACACCTCGTTTCAGCTTTGTGGACTTCCTTGACTTGACGTTGTCATACAGAAGGCAGAAGCGGGCTGCTGTGCGACAGACGTCGCACACGTCTTGCTTCCAGGCCACTTTAGCCAGCTCGGCCCAAATCACAATTCTGGGCATCAGGATCCAGGTGGTGGAAAGGAAGCACAGGTGAAATTAGAAACACCTGGAGGGATGGTTCCTGGGGGGAGGGGGGCAAGCCACCCTACGGCATGCAGGTGCCAAGTACTGAATGAGACATAGAAGTACAGTCGACTGAGGGTATGAATCGGAAGATCGTCCTGAACAGTGGGGTCATGCAGGGGTCATAACTCAGGGGTCAGAGCTGGAACAATTCGTAGGGTCAAGGCCCAGAGGTCAGAACTAGGACTGTCCCCAAGGTCATATGCAGCTCTCTTGCTGGCTTTTCCCCAGTGCCAGTGACACTTCCGGTCATTTAACAACGAGAAATGTCCCCACATAGCCGTTTTCCCTAGGTTGGGGACTGCTGTGGTGGCCTTGGCCAGCATGCCCTGGTAAGTGGCTCAGTTGTCCCACAGGAAAAAACCATGTCCTCAGCACAGAGGCTGCCCATGGAGCTTATGTGACTTGTCACCTCTCACAGGGTACCTGGATGAAGGCATCAGCTGACAGACCTACCTTGACAGCGTTGCTCTGTGCCCTTGTCCCTCTTCCTTGGCTCACCTCTCTTTGTCGTTCTCATTTCCCAGACGCCTCAGGTGCCCAGCAGCTTTGTCCACACTGAGGATGTGGTGTCGCGCTTTCGCGCAGAGGTAGGTGAAGCGACCCCTGTTTTTCCCTGTGGAAACTGAAAGCAGGGAACATCCAAGCTGAGGAGGTGGGCCAGGGTTGGGCGTGGGATAGCAATGCTGACCCAGACAAATGGGATCAAAGTCAGGAATGAGGTTCTGACAGCTGAGCTCCTTCTAGGGGTATGAAGAGGCCCCATCACCAGGGCATCTTCAGTGCTTTTGGATCAGCAAGGACACTGAGCTACTACGGAGTGTGTAAAGCCTCCAGCCCTCCGAGACAGCCTATGTTTGCTCAGAAACATCAGGCCTCTGACCTGCCCCGCACACCCTGGCCTCTCAGGAAGCACCCACTAGTCCCTTCCAAACTCAGCAGTCATGTCTGCTTGATGTAGAGGTTCTGAATCACTGCCCCTTCTCCAGATCTAAGATGAACGCCCACCCAGAGCTCAGCTTCACAGTGAGAACCAGCTGTCCAGTGCAGAGCCAGCCATAGGAGACACCAGGGTGGGAACTGGGGCTTTGGGGGAGTGTATCTCCTCTCAGGTGACTTCCTGCCTCCTCTGTGCTTCCATATATAACATAGGTATTTACTTGCTGGGGTACCCTCCCCCCTGAAACCACCCCTTGCCTTGATAAGCCCTCAGGTGCCAGCTTGGCACTATGTCGTCTGGTGAAAATGCAGACTCTTGGCAGTCGTGTATGTTCATCTAATGAAATGAACCAACCAAGTGGGATAGGCCCACCCATGTAATGTGAACAGACCTACAGCTTCTCAGACTCATGAGGGCCAAAACAAAACCAGAGCCATGAAAAGGCCAAAGGATGCGGTGGAGTAAGACAGACAGCTCCTGGGCCAGCAGGGCTACATTTCCAGAGACTTCATTGATCCCAGCACCGGGCCATGACTCCTCCCTCCCTTTCTTGCCCCTTGTCTTGGACACACAACATGGGCTACAGCCAACTCAACTTTAGACTGTCTTCTCCAAGGCTCCCGTCTCTATAACACTTCCTGTCAGAGCTGTGCTGGAGGGAGATCCAGGAGAGAGCCCCTACCAACCAAGACCTGTCTGTGGCCCCAGTGACAGTGGTACTACCCATCTAGCCAGAGTTGCTGGTTTGACCCTGAGAGTTGGGCTCAGCAGCTGTGACTAGGGTGTGGTACAATCCTGTTTCTACCCTGGGGACAAAGTAAGTGGCCCAGGTAAGCAGGTCAGTGAAGTAGACAAAGAGCACCCCAGAGCTGCTGTCTTTGTTCCTCAAATGGCACTGTCGGCTGAATTGTGTACCCAGACAGGCTGTTTTCAAGCCCTGCCCTTGGGACTCCAAAACACAGCCTCATTTTCAAGAGATGGGGTCTGAACAAATGATAAGGTTAAGGAGACCACCAGGAGGCTCTGTTCACTCTGTGACAAAGAGGACACTGAGGCAGATGCATAGGACAGACAGTGAGGACGTGAGGCAAAGATGACTATTTACAAGCCAGGGGAGATGGCACCGAAAGAGACCAGCTCTTTGCATCCCCATCACTGATGTCCAGCATCTAGAACAGTGAAGTTAATTTCTGGTGGTGGTACTCTCTACTAACAGCCACGTGTAGACACAGTCCTTCTCTGGTGCTTCCAGAGACTAATGTAGTGTGTCACAAGGTCAAGGGCAGTGAGTTCAAGGGCAGCACTTAACCTTTGGCCTCATTCTCGCTGTCCAGCACAGTCTGGAAGGTGTCAGGGGCAAGGGCCAGGCCTGCGTTCACCAGGAGTGCACGCTTCTTCCGGGCACTGTCTTTCGAGGTGGCTTTCTTGGCCTGCAGACAGGATGATGTGCACCATGTGAGGTAGCCCCTCTCCTGGGACAGCTGAGACTCTTAAGGCAACTTATGGTTCCACCCTCAGGCAACAGAACTCTCACTGGCCTTCAGGATGCCAGACAGACCTTGCGTAGCTAAGCCTGGGCCTCATGCTTGGGTGTGCATGGCCCCTAAGGCTCTCTCTGCCCCGAGGGTTCCCCCTTAGTCTCTTCCTTTGCAGGTTGGTCCCACAATGGTTTGGGTCTGCACCTGTTCAATAGCCATGGTGGCTTTGTCCTCGGGACGGTCAGGGGACTGGTACAGCATGGTACACAACTGTAGCCGGCTATAAGCGACCTTCATCTTGTCCTCGTAGAGGCCCAGGCTGTCCAGACGCATGGCCTTCTGCAGGTGCTCAAGGGCGGGCTCCAGCCGGTCCTCGTCCTGATCGATATACGCCAGCTCCATGTGAACTTGGCAGCGCAACAGGATCATGAGACTAGAGACAACAGCACACGTGAGGAAGGTGAGGAAGCTATGGTGGGCTGCTGGCATGCTTGGGGGCCTTCTGTCCGGTCACCAGCAAGAAGCATGGACTGATATGGCTGCCCCAGAGCCCTGCTTTCCAGTCTCCTTCCTGTCTTTTCTAGAAGCCTCACAAAGGGAGAGAAAAATCTGCAGTGGTTGGTATAGGCCACTGGAGACGTGCTCACTGAGCCTTGGGCCCAGGCTGAGAAGAATCAGAGAAAAGGTTAGTGTAGTGTTTCCTACAGTGACAAGAGCACAAGGGCAAGTTCAGCTTTCCCATGGCCACCCAGATGTCACTGCCACCCTGCTGTCTACTGTGACGAACCTCTGTCTCCTGGAATATACTAGGTGTCGATGCTGCAGTTCATTGTCTTCACTCTGATGGATACACATCCAGGAGGCTTAGCCACATTCTGGCTGGAACTCAGCCAGGGTTGGAGAAGCCCTTACACCCGAGTAAAATCTTTGGACAGTTGTGATGGAGGGGTCGCCTTAACCACCACCAAAGGACATAGAGCTAACAACCTATGGACTGCTAGAGTATAGGTTTATTGATTTTTCTACTAAAATGGAGAAAGAAAAGTGATAGTGACATTCCCATGACCTCAGGGGTAATAGAAATACTATGAGCCTGTACAGAGAAGTGGAGAGAGCCTGTGGTAACAGGTGTTGGAGCTCTGTTCCCCAAAAGAGCAGGGATCTGGTGCACCAAGGTACCTACTGTGGATGGGGGAAGAGGAGCCCACGTGACACTTGCCAGGAGCAGACAGCAGGGGTCATAAAGAGAAGCCCCCAGGAGGCCAGAAATGAAAATTACACCCAGCAGATATAAAACCAGAGTTCTCAACCTGAAAGCAAGCAAGAAAGCTGGCCTAAGGCTACAGTTGCCTCTGCTTTCAGAAGACAGAGTCACCCGGTCACCCACAGCATCTGAAAAAATGATATAACAAGAGGGCAGTCGTTTCTAGGCACCGATACTGGAGAGCATGAAATCGAGGTCCCTTGGAAGAAAACTCAGGAAGGAGGTAGCCATGGGATCCCAAGAGGCAGAGCAGCTGGGCACAGTGTCTTATGAGCAGACAGTAGGCAGAGCATGGGTTTGCTGAATGGCTGGGATCTCTGTCCCCCTGCCTCCAGCAAGACACAAAGCTCAACCTGAACAAAGCCTGTGTCCCAGGCAAATTCTCTCTGGGATGGACATGGGAAACACCTGGTGGCCCAGAGCCACGTTAGAGCAAGGTGGACCAGCCAATATGGTTTTCAGACCACCAGCTAACACTAAACTGCCCACTAAGACTGAAGCAACACTTCTTTTAAAATGGCAACAATCATGGTGGTGCTTTCGCAGTACTTGGGAAGCAGAGGCAGGAGGACCATTGCAAACTGGAGGTCAACTCAAAGCTAGTCAGGGCCTCATTGTCTACTAGCTACGTAGGACTCCGTTTTAAACAAACAAAAATGCAGAGAATCCATAGGATACCATCTACAATGCTTAACACGGAGCCATTGGTCGTGGCAGGAGACGGAAGACTCTAACACAGGGTCAGGACACAATGGGCCAGCTGTTGGGCTTTGCAGATAAATCTTTTAAAGAAGACATCACAATATACAGATCATGAGCTTGCTCACAAAAAAAAAGGCAAAACAGTGGTCAAAAGTTGATACCAGACCCAAAAGCCATAGTGAGTGAAAGAAGGGCCATTCTAGACTAGTGGGATGGCAGAGTGGGCAGCCAGCAAGATCACGAGCCTGGGAAAAGAAATGGTCCAATCAGAGGAATGGAGATCAAAAAGGTTAAAACACCAAGCAGTGTCCAGGAGCCATGAGGAACACTGCACCCCAGGAAGAGGAATATATCCAAAGAAACAATAGCTCATAACTCCCCAAATCTTATAAAAGTATCATTTAGCGTACTGGAATTATATTAAAATTTTTAAAGGCTCCCAGGAATATTGTAATCAACATGCTGAAAAATTAAAGAGACGGGCTTTAAAATAGGAGGAGAAACGGTGCACAGAGAGCCACACTGCCCTGGACTGCCCATCAGAGATGGCGGAGACCGGAAGGAAAACCCCTGCAAGGTGTTTAAAGACCAGTGTGTCTGCCAGCCCTGAATCCAGCAACAAGCAACAGTTTCTGAAACTGAGATGGGGTGGGATCCATTCAGATCAGCAGGGTTGAGGGGTGTCCATCGGCCATACCCTGTGCTCCAGGATGGGTGCCCCTCCCCCCCACCGCCTGGCTGGAGAGCTCTGCTCTTTGGAAGAAGGCGATGTTCCTGGAAGCTGCAAAGATGAGGTGAACATAAAATGCTATGATTTTTCTAGAATTAAAAGAATCTGTGCAATGGGCACAGATTAGCTGTGGGGTCGCACCATGGTGGCATAAGGCTGGCAACTCTATAGGTGGAGAGAGGGCTCATGGGAACTGAGTGCTTCATACAGGCTCTCTTAGGTAAAGGGAGCCCAGTTATGACCTTGGAGGAGCCCCCCAATCTCCTAAGAGACACATAAAAGCAAGGAAGCCAACAGAAGGGAGAGGGAGTTCTCGACCTTTCTGTTAGTTCCTGGGAATAGAGCAGGGGCAGAAAGAAGAGAGCATTCTGGTGAGGGTCCAGGCTGCTCACCTCAAGGCAAGCTCTGGTGGAGCTGTGCAACAGGAAGCATAGGAAGCAGGCATGTTGCAGTCTGCAATAAACAGCACAGAATGCCAGGCGAGGCACGCACACAGCCTTAATGAAGACTGTGTCTACCAGAGCAGAGGGAAGGCGGTGCCGTCACACCCTGGCTAGGACGTGCAGTGCTCCCCTCCCCGAGATCTTTACAACTGACCAAAACCAGGATGCAGAGCATGGGCCACGTGACCACCCAAGCACGGTGACACAGTGCTCTGGGAATGGGCTCACTCATTTCAGTCCAGACTCAGGGCTGTCTCAGACTGAAGGCCTTCTCAGGATATTGACAATCAGACAAGCACACCCTGGACCTGGATGACTTCCCTCGTGGTGATGGCAAACATGACAAGCAGGTGTATCGACTCCTCTGGAAAGCGATTTTAGACGGGCACCTTACAAATCAGCACATAAAGTCAGCATGGCCTTCATGTTAGACTGGCAGAGACATAAGGTCTGAGTGGGCAGGTCACCAAAACTAACAGCACAGGAAAGACATCTGCCCACCCAGGGAAATAAAAAGCATCTCCTGTTGAATACAAGTGCACGTCCATAGCACAGCTGAAGCCACGGGGTGAATCAAGCTAAGTGTTTGTGAGGACATGAAATAGCAGGAGCCCTGCAGTATGGCGCGAGCTAAGGGAAGAGCACTTCGAAGGAGTCTTCGGATTATGATGCCAGGCCATCCACAACATGCCCACAATGGCTACTGAGGATACATTTCCAAGTCTCTCTCCAGATAATCACCCCCACCATCCACTGACGGGTAGACAGGATGAGGCATCAGCTAGCTGCACAAGAGGAGGAAGATGGGCTCTTGGACCTGTGCGTCCCACAAGTGATGCTGGAAACAGGGCGTTCACACCCTGGACTCTCCCAGTTCTCCCCTACTGAGAGGTCGACCCTAGGAGAAATGGTGCCCACCTATCAATCTTTTCCAGGATCTCAGCGATGGTGGTCAGTGGCTTCCGGAGGTTGAACCTCAGGTTGCGCTGCAGCAGGGGCAGGCAGGTGTTCCACTGTGTGGTACACAGCACGTGGATGAGCTTGGGGTCACCTAAACGGATGGCCCGCTGCAGCGTGACGTCCAGTCTCTTGATGATATTCAGCTGGTTCTGTAGGGGGCATATTGAGTGGTTGGCTGAGGGTTGGGAGACGAGGATGGGAAACTAGTCATGGTCACCTTCTGGAAAAGCCAGTGCTGGGGATGGCAGTAGGGTAGATGGCAGATTAGCGGGTCATCAGACCAGGGCCCCGATCCCTCTGAGAATGCCACAGTGATCCTTCCTATTCTGAAGTGGGCACTTTATGAGGCATTCGAAGGGCGTAGACACAGCTGCGATTCTTCGTGTTTCTTGCACGGGTGGAGTCAGAGCCCATTGTTTCTTATTGGCATCTCCTCACTAGGGCTGAATCTTTCATTCACCACCCGAGAAGAATCACCTCTGGTTTGTGTTATGGGTCCTTCCCAGAAGAAATGCTCCAGGCTAGAATTTCAGAACCTGTGGGACACACTCACGATTCTCTGAGCCTTCCTCAAACCCCACACCAATCATGTTCTCAGTCGTACCCCCATGGTCCCTGGCTCCCCACATCCAGGCACCTCACTGTCATGCTGTACCAGTGCTCACAAAGCTAGCCTGACCCCGGGGATCCTGGCTCCAGGGCGACTCTGACTCGGGCTTTACCTCAACGGCTCCTCGAAGGTACATTTTAATTTTGCTCTCCAGTCTCAAAGATTCCAGTTCACACTCCAGACCTTCAATTTCGAGCAGCTTGCCAGGATCCTGTGGATGCAGATGGAACTTGGAGCACAAAGACACAAATGGCGGCAATCAAGCCGCATTCATCAGCCCTAAAGACCCTTCAAACGCCTTCCATTCCCAGATGAAACAGAAACCAGAAAACGGACCGTCGGAGAGCAGTGCAAAGTCACGGGAACAAAAACCTAATGCGTCTCGAAAGACACAAAGGGAGGGAGACTTCTGAAACCTTTTAACAGGAGGGATGAAGCCCCTCACTGACTTTAGAGGGCCTTGAATTTGTCTTTAGTTTCTCATTTTCTCTTTTCTAAAATGCAGGGTCTCACGTGATAGCCAAGACTCCTGGAACTCACTCTATATAGCTCAGGAAGGCTTTGATCTCATGCCAGTCCTACCTCAGCTTCCTGAGTGTGGGGACAATAGAAGTAAACCACCGCACCTGGCCTAAATTTTTTCAAACAATGATCATATAAATGTATTGCGTGAGTCTGGAAGGCAGAGGGCAATGTGCAAGAGTTAGCTCTCTGCTTTTGCAATGTGGATTTTAAGGATCAAACTCAGGTGCTCAGGCTTGGGGGCAGGCACCTTTACACACCAAGTCTCCTTAGCCTCTGGTTTAAATTCTTTCGCCTTTTTAATTGAGAACTTCATAAGTGCATACAATGTGTTTGAATCAAACTCACTCCCACGTGCTCCCCTCTAACTCCTCTTCCATCAGCACCACCTCTACTCCCTCCAAATTCCATGTGTTGACTTAAAAAAAAAACTACAGAGCCCACTTTATTGCGTCAGCGTGTGCATTGGTGTAGAGCCATCTACCAGAGCATAGGTAACCTCTCTGGGGTGACATCCCTGAAGAAAACGGCCCCTCCTTCTCTGAGCAGCCATTGATCGCCAATATTTTCTCAGAAAGTGAGGAACTTTCTGACCTCCTCACTGCATGCTGACCATTTGGGGGACGCTGGGATCACGTTCTGCTATACGGAACTTCCCTCACAAGACTGAGCGATGTGCTGACCTATGGTACGGCAGTTCTTCAGGAGTCGGTCTGTTGTGATGTCCATTCAGCAGAATAACAAGAGTAGATTATCTCTAGAGCCTGTAACCTGCCTAGCTTTGGATAACCTCGGATTCTGGGCCATGCTAGCAGTGCCAGACGTGAGTTCTGCCATGTGGAGTGAACACGGAAGTCAGAAAGTGGTTGGTTTCCCCCATAATATTTGTGCCACTATTGTACCAGTGGGCATGTCTTGTCCATCCTGAGCTTACTGTAGTTCACGTGATTCACAACTGGGTAAGGCTAATGGTGACTTTTCTCCCTTGGTAGTGTGTTTAGAACCAGTACTCTGAAAGTCAGACAATAGGGGTGAAGCTTCCACATACCAACCTGACTTCTCTAAATTCTATGTCTAAAACTTGCAGTATCTTCAGCAATAGGGTCTTAACCATCAAGTTTTGGAGGGTAGCTAAGAACAAAGGCAATATTCTGTAATGTTAGGGTGGAGGTCTGTGAGATCCTGGCTTAAAGTTTTAAATAGCAAACTACCTTCCAACATCTACAAAATTTAGCAACTGTGTTTTATTTTATTCCTGCCTGACCTGGAATCGAGCAGAAAAACTCCTGGTTTTGGTATGAGGTGCCCTGTCCTTGTGGACGGGTGTGACAGAAGCCCTGTCCCTGCCATTGCTGTGACCGCTGCAGGGTTCTTTGAGTGAGCCTTGTGTGAGGACCCCATCGCAGTCTTAAAATCCCACAGCTGGAAGTCTGAAGCTTAAAGAGGCCTTTTATGGGGAGGGGCACAACCAGAATTTCGGAACTTTTCAGAGTTACACAGTTACACTGCTCAGGTCTTAATGACAAAGCATTTCCAGAGAACTCAAGATCCCTGTGCCCAAGGCACAGGCTTCTGGAGATGGAGGAGGTTCCTGCATGGATGAAATTCATCTCTGTTTCAGGGGCAATTTTAATTTATTGATTTTCTGTTATCCATATTTTAAATAGCTTTCTTAGAGCATGAAGGGCATCTAGCCAGCTGCAAATATTTAAGGTGCACAAATGGGCAGGCTTTGACTGGCACCTATACAAACCCAGGAAAGCCTCACCAGCTGAAGACACGATAACACTGACCCACCAGTTTTCTGTGCCTGTGCCTCTGCCCACTGGCGCCCAAACATCCCGTCTACTTTCCAAACAACATCTCCATCTGCTTATATGAGTGAAGAAATCTCATGGTGCTCCCTGCCTGTTGCTCCAAGCCTTGGAAAATTAAGAGCTTCATTCGTCCTGCCACGTCTTTACGAACAGCTTGGCGTTGTTCCTTCTCGATCGACACATCACAACTTGACTGTCTGCCTGTTAATGTCCACCTTGACTCCTTCCCATTTTCTTTTACTACCAAATAGAATGTGCTGTGTAAGTGTTCTCAGTGGATGCAGGCCTCATTTTCCTTGACCAAACAGTCTCTCTGCTTCAAAAACATCTTCCATGGCTGAGCAGGCCCAGTAGGTAAGGTGTCTGCTGTGCAAGCACAAGGACCTGAGTTCGGATCCCCAGGCCCCATGGAAAAGGTAGCCACTACAGTGCTTGCCTGTAACCCCTGTGCTGGCAGGACAGGAACCGGCAGTCCTGGGTCTCATTAGTCAACCAGTCCAGCTAAAATGGCAAGCTCCAGGTTCAGTGAGAGTTCCTGTCTCAAATAATAAGGTGTAGAATGATTAAAAAAAAAAAGATACCCAATATCAACCTCTGGCTGCCACATGTATACACACACACATACACACATGTGCAAACACACACATGCAAACAAACACATGTCACATATTTAAAAATGACCTCTTTATAATTTACAAACTTTGATAGTTTTTTTACATTTCTACTCTGTTAAAAAATCCCTTCTAATTTAATTTTTAAGATATATATACACACACACACACACATATATATATATATATATATATATATATATATATATATATATATATATATATATATATATCTCACACTGAGTCTACTCAGTTCTCTAGAATGAGCATGGGTCCAGGATAATTTACTGGCGTATGAGTTACCCCCTTGGGGGTTGCATCCCTGAAGAACACTTACTCTCTTGACAACAGATATCAACTGCCAATAATTCCCCAGCTAGGGTGGGACATAGCAACCCCCTCCACCATGGGCACTTTTGTCTGGCTTGATCTTGTTTGTGCAAACAGTCACAGTCATTGTGAGTTTACACCTAAATTCATCTCATCATAGCTCAATTCTTTATTCCTGACCTTAAGCTTCGTGACACACAACCAGAGCACAGCAGAGTGGGGATGGCCTTCACTACACTTGTGAGCACTCAACCTGAGAATCCAGAGTTCGGTTCTCTGGCTGAAGAGGACAGGACCTGTACCCAGGTTGTCTGCGGAGGGCTCTGCTGTCGTCTTCTGCAGATAAACTGCTTCCCCAACATGATGCTGCTGCTGCTGAATGTGCTTCTCAGCGCTCAGTTAAGGGGTCAGGGCGGCTGACACCCCTGCTCTTGTGACTTGAAGCTGCTTTCTCCCCACTGCACCCCACCACCAGCAGGTTCGTGCCCTAGGCTTCTCCCGAGGTTCCTTACAGGTGGTTAAATGGCACAGAACTTCCCTCATTATCTGCTGTCCAGTGTCTTGAAGCTTGTAGTTTCTTGTATGTTGCTTGGTTTTTAGCTACTTCTGACTTGAAGACAATGTTCCTGCATCTCTGCTGCTTGGGCCACAAGGTAGACTCCGTCACTGTCTCCCTGCACTGTTTCACATGGCAAAAGGCTCACTTATTTCTGGACAGTCACATAGAATTAGGTTTTTGCTTTCATTTTGGCCAAAGTGCCAGATGTTTGGGCTCAGGGCTTCTTCCTCCTAGGGGTGTCTCTGTACTGAGCCTGAATGCGGCCTGGTTCTTTGACTCTCAGCCATAGTTTCCTGCAGGCCTGGCCGTCTTCAGCAAGATGGAGACATTTCCTGAGTAGCTCTTAGGCACCAGCTTCTATACCAGGAGGTGTGGGTGTAGTAGAGAGTAAAGCAGATGTGTCCCCATCTCAAGAAGGCTGCATCCCAGCAGGGTAGGTGGACAAGGACCACACAATGTAGCATACTTCTCAGGAAGACCCAGGAGCCTCCACCGGCAAAAAATGACCCGTCTTCCCTGAACTCACACCAAGGAACATAACAAATGACAGATATTATTGGTCAAACTGAGACATCCAATCTCACAAGTAAAGAATGGAGATGTTTCTCCACAGGAAGTAAAAACAGAGCAAATAGCAAACAGGATTTAAAAGGTTGGAAAACTTACTGACACCAACATACTATTTTATAGTTGCCTACGGAATCCTTAACTAAAATCTGAATTTCTTTCTCTCAAATATACATGAATAGGAATGACATACTTGAACACATGGAGGTGGAGGCCTCAAACAGAACAGGAGGAGAAGGTTAAAGAGACCCAGAGCCAAGGTGCACTACCATTCAGGCCACAGCTTCAGTTAGGGAAGGCAGAGCCGTGAAGCCCAGTGGCCTTCTTGGGGAATGTTAGCTGGGGCCTGCTCCAGCAGGTGGCAGAGAGGCCTGTGGATGGGCAGTGCTCTGTGGGTAGAGCTGAGCACTTGGTCTTGTGAAAGTCTCCCTTGCAGGCCTACCTGGCAAGCTGGGGCTGTCCCCACACCTCTTCCCTCACCAAGAGCAGATGTCATTTTGAGATATGCCCTGTTAGCACCGCCTCCTTACAGACAAAACCTATTCAGAGAGAGAAGGGAGCCAGTGTTTGGTGAAGAGTGGGTAATGCTGGGTTTGGGTGTTGGTATCATAGACACCAAGAAAATGGGTCACAAAAGACTTCGGTTAAGTGCTGCAAAATAAACCTATCATATGCTCCTTCCACGCTCCATGTGTCCCCAGCCTCAGCAGCTTTCTCCTCACCCCATTGGACAATCATATCCAAATTTTGCCTTATAATCAAAGTCCAGATGGCGTCTTCTTTCCATAAAAAGCAATTCTATATTGTCACCCCATCTGCACCCCCGTTTCCCCTTTGGCAATGTGAGCTGCTCCCGACTGTCTGCTCTAGCCCCGTGGCTTTATTTAGTTGAAAAAATATCCAAAGATCACCCTTACAGGCAACCAGGACCGAGCAGACAGCAGGTGCTCAATGGAGATGTCAGGAAGCAGTGGTCAAGACAGGGACCAGGTTCTCCAGCGCGCCATCATCCAACCTCATTCCTGAATGCGGCAGAATGCATGGGAAGAGCACTCTCCACTCTGGAAATGCCTCGGAAGTTACAAGGGCCACCATCTCAAAGCCCGCTTTCACCACTATGTGTATCCTAAACTTCCCCTGGATGACAATATTGTCATAAGCATAAAAAAATAACAGAGACAGTTCCTTGGTAATCCATGTCACTGAGGAGTCCCTAACTGCTGGTTTAAGCACAGAATTTTTATGGTAGTCCTTCGAGAAATTAGCAAAAATTTATCATGATCTAAATGTCCGGGGGTCAGAGGATCAAGGGGTATGTCACTACTCCTGTGAGCATCACACCGCCCTTTGCTGAACAGTGGTGGCAACAAGGGCCAGAGCCAGGGACAAAGGTGAAAAGGAAGACACAGGTTCAGACCAGTGGACATGGCCAGTACACTCTTGTAGGCAGCATGTGCTGAGGATGGGAGCCTTTTCCACCAACACGTTTTTTTTCTTTAAGCCCTGGGGCCTCTGAGTCCTCTGAGCTACCCCCCACCCCGTGGCCACCACCCAGTCACTTACTTTGGTTTCAATTTTCTTCAGATCTGAGAGGCAGTCGTTGGCCATTGACTCATTTTTCAAGGTCAGAGACAGGCGGGCCAGTTCAAAAAACAGATGTATTCTGGAAACAAAGAAATGATCAGGCTCTGGTTCAGCACGGGGAAGAAGCACACACGTTTGGCAGTGGCAGTGCCAGTCTTGCTCCAGCGTGGCAGTGGCATGGCAGAGGCAGGAGCTGAGAGCGAAGTAAGGCATACCAAGCTGCAGCTGCACCTGCTGTGCTGGCCCTGCCCCGCAGCTGTTGCAGGGCCCAGAACTCTCTACAATGGCACATCAGTCCCCACTGGACACACTGTCCTCACCCAGGATTTTAGGCTGAGGCCCAGATGCCATGAGACCATGGCAATACTGGGTCATCGCAAGCTCCCTGTGTAGGTGCCCACTGAGGTTCTGTTGATGCCCGCCTGGTGAGCACAGTTTGGAAAAGGGCCATGTCGGGGAGAGACACAGCCGAGGTTCTTCCTCCCTGTGACAGGCTTATGAGATGTCGTCAAGACAGTCACTATTACTAATCTGAGTCTTAGTGGGTGATGCTTAAAAGTGTGTTAAAGTGCAGGGACTTGTGATAGACCAACAATTTTGAAAGAGAACAAATTGGGAAAGATGTATGCTAAGCCAACGTCCTTTAGGAGACTGGCCAGAGCTTCCTGATCTCAGCATCCTTGGGCCTGCATCTCAGCATCCTTGGTCCCACCACTGCATCCCTGCTTTCCTCCCCCTGGACTGCAGCAACATCCCTATCCATGACCATCAAGTGTCTCCAGAGACTGGCAGCCATTCTGAGGGAACAGACTCAGTATCTCTTTGCCTTAGTAATGTTAGAGACACATTCAGACCGAATCACAGTGACTTCGCATGGGGGCACCACCCTCCCTTTCTTTTGTCTTGAGCTGTTCCAGGTGGGGGCAGCTTTTTTCTGCCCACCCTTCTCTCCTCAGGTTCTGCATATCTAAAGCATGGCGCTAGCACTTCTGACTCCCTGCTTCACCTGAGTTCTGGACTTGATAGTCAGGTCAAAAAGGAGGAACTCAGGGAAGGGCAAAGAGCTGGTCCCTGGACCATTTTGGCTTTAAACAGATGTTACTTTTTTGTGCTAGTCAGAATTCCAGACACAGAAGTCCAGATGAAGATATGGCGGTAGGGCCCTGTAGTGTCAGGAAGCTCCAAGGCTCTCTGGCTTGTGGGGGAAGGGTCCTATATCCATTAAGGCAGCTCAGGCTGCTTATGATGTATCCTGGGCAAGTCGGGAGCTACACAGCTGCTCCTTCGGCGTGGTAGTGAGTACTGACTGCACAAAGAACTGGGGATCTGAGAGAGTTCTGGGGTCCTTCTAGACACATGGGTTCTGGGGGTCCCTGTGCACATCAACTAGAGGTTCACACAGAAGTGGAGCCTTAGAGAATAGCTCCCCGGTAGCTCACTGTAGGGTGTGCTGTTGGAGGTGTGTTGGTAGAGGAAGCATCAGCCAGGAGTGGGGGGGCAGTGAGTTCCTCTGAGAATCCACACATCCACTCCCAGGTTCCACTAGGCAGTTGAATTCACACGTGTAAAAGACCAAAGACAGCACCTGGCCCAGGATTGGTGGGAATGAACACTAGCTCACATCATTTCTATATTAAGTATAACATTTCTGTATATCAAAACTTGGAAAAGCTTAACTGGTCACCTGGATAACTTGGAACCATCACAAAGCTGAAGGGCTCAGCTCTCAGTACAAGAACGTTATCCGTCAGCAGCACAATGGGGATATAGGCCGCATTTTCAAAGTTAGGTAAAAGAAAGGAAGGGGGGCCAACAAAGAAACCAGAGTTCATACATGCATGGGTAAGTGTCTGGCCTCATCATAGTCAAGCAGTGGAACTTCTACCTTACAGGCTCAGAGAAGTCACCAAAAAGCAAGCTCCCTGCGTGCATATCTGTGCAGCACTCTACAACCCTACTTCTAGGAATTTGCCTCAGAGAACAATGAGTATGTTCTCATGAAGGGACCTCACCATCACCAAACCCCTGGGAGAATACCCTGCCTGACTCCTGGAGTCTGATTGCGGTTAAATTTGGAGAATCTGACGACAGATGTGGTCTTCCTTTCAGAAACAAGCATGACTACAAGTTCAAATGATTACGAGCACTCACTCCCCTCAGAGTTGCTATTAACCTGTCGGGAGGGTCTGGCAGCTGACGTGGGGAATCTGGTACAGACAAGGACTTGATCCCTCTCCTCTGGCTTTTATTCAGATCTTTGGAACCCCAAGTGTGGCCCTTTGCATGTCCCCCAGGAGTATGTGTCAAGCACTACGCAGCCCCTGTATGCAAGCAGAGTCTACCCCAGCCCCAAACCACACTTAGCCCTGTCTATAGACGGCTGGTGCTTTTCCCGGCTGTTCTGGTAAGGAAAGCCATTCTCCATGAAGATAGCCTATGGGCCAGAAGTAACTAATTGTGCCAGCAGCCATGTGAGCAGGGCAGCTCTCTCCCGGCTCAGCTGCCAGAGAGACCTGAGGAAGGTAGCTAACATCTTGTTGGTAAATGAAGGGAGTCTTGCCCACAGACGCAACCAGAAAGATACAAATGTGTCCTATTTTGAGCTTCAACTTGTGGTCATTTGTCACACAGCCACAGACAGCTAACATGGGTTCTCGATCAGCTTTCTGGGCTCCCACAGCAAAGCCCTACAGGCCAAGTATCATAAACGACAGGCAGATTGTCTCCCAGTTCTCAGGCCAGGCCTCAGATCGAGGCGTTCCCCCACGCTACATTGCATTTGGAGACTCAGCAGAGGATTCCTCCTTGTTTCTTCAGGCTGTGGCCGGTACTTGTTGGTACCTTCTGTTCCCATGTGTGTCTCTGGACCTAAATTTCCCTTTTATTAGAAGGACACCTGTCCTGGGAATCAGAGCCCACCTTTATTCAGGTTGGCACATCTGATCTTATAGCTATGAGGGCCTGCTTCCACATCACGTTTGTATCTGATGCGGATGTTATTCCCACCAAGGGTGCATCCTCTTGTATACAAAACTACACACTACAGCCCAAGTCAGTGACCAAATGACCATTGAGGTCAGCTGGTGCTTTGCCTCTGGTAACAGTGGACTTCATATGGAGAGGCCCTGTGGCTTAAACAATTATCGTAGTCAAGGGGTTAATGGGTTTCTTCCATCAGAATTGAACAGAGGTTAGTGAGAAAATCATTGAGAATTCAGAAGATAAACTCCCAGAGGAGGAGGTTCGAAAGCCCCAATCATAGGTGAACGTTGCACCCCACTGGTGATCAGAGACTTGGAAAGCAAAAGTCAACACATGGCAGCAATTACGATCTCATCATCTCAAACAAATGCAGCGCTCACAAGGGTGTGACGGACAGCTGCTGAGGCAAGAAACAGACTCCTGCCACCTCTGTGAGAGAACATTCCAGATCTTCAACTCTGCTTCACACCACCCGCTCTTTCTTCAGGAGCCAGCCCAGAGCCAACTCCTCCATTATCCAGAAATGCCAGAGACCTCAGAATTAAGATGGGCTCCTGGGAAAGGCTCAGATCAATGCATTCTTCTGTGTAGCTGCTAAGACGTTTCCGAGGCACGGTGGTGAATTGAAAATGATGGTGCTTAGAAGTGAAGTTTGATTTTCCGAGGTAGGACATGAAGGCCCACACCCCAAGTGTAGTACACAGAAGGGATAAACGTCATGACGTTATTGCCAGGGAGGCAGCCCCAAATCCTCCCCTGGAGTGGAGCGGGTAGTTAAGTGGGTCTAGTTGCTTGTGTTCGTGTATCTTTTCACACTCTCTGGTGCGTCCTGAGTGCTGTGTGGTGGCTGTGTGGGTGTCTCTGCGTGCGGATAAAGCAAAGCTTCCACTTACTTTTCTTCTTTGATGGAAGGGAAGCGGTGGTGATTGTAGTGACTCAAGTGTTTATAGGCTTTCCTCAGAATCTGGTCGATGCCTTCTGGCAAGTTATGTTTATCCAATTTCCTAGAATTGATTTAATTAAACACTATGTTGTCAAATCATCCTGTCATATTTATTAAAAAATTATTTTCAGGGAAAGTCTTCAATCAATGAACCCATGCTACCTAAAGAATGGAGATCATAAAGGATCCCTCTCCTCTCTTTGTGCCTAATTTCCCAGGCAAATTTTCATGCCTCCTTAGCTTTCTCTTTGCAAGAAATATTCCTTTTCTTATATCACTGCAGGAAAACTCCAGGGGAGTATCCTCAGGACCAAGCACACTGTGATCTCCTCATTCTCCTCAGGACCAGGCCCACTGTAATCCCCTCATTCTCCTCAGGACGAGGCACACTATGATCTCCTCTCTCTCCTCAGGACCAGGCTCACTGTAATCTCCTCTCTCTCCTCAGGACCAGGCACACTATGATCTCCTCTCTCTCCTCAGGACCAGGCTCACTGTAATCTCCTCTCTCTCCTCAGGACCAGGCTCACTGTAATCTCCTCTCTCTCCTCAGGACCAGGCACACTATGATCTCCTCCTCACTCTCCTCGGTTGGCAGGGATTGTGAGAAGCATCTGACTCAGTTGGGGACTTTTTTCACCTTCTGGGACTCTGATTACTCTGTTGGTAGCTTCATTGCCCCTTTGCTTCTCAGTAACGGATGTGGTAAACAGGGGTTACTTTAGACCCTCCCCACAAAACCCCTAGTACCATCTCATCTAGGGTAGGCCCTATAGCCAGGCCTAAGCCCTAAAACTTCCTCTCACTGACAAAGGGCATCCTAAGAGAGGAGATGGTGTCCTGTTCTCAGCCTGAGCTCAACTTCCCCAGACTACTTACGCTTTTAGTGAATTGATGTGGTAAGTGATGGAGAGACTCGTGGAATGCTTTTTCTCTTCCCTTAACAGACGATCATCCATTAGCTCATGACGCACCTGTCCGGGAATGCAACTGCATGTTACTTTGCGTTCAAATGAGGAACGAGAGATGCATTCAGATTTTGTGCCTACATATTTTTATTTCCTCTATAAAATTAATGTTTGTAATTAAGACAAATTCTCACTAAGTTTTACACATTTTTAGATATGATTTATGCTGATTCTTATACATCAAAATTAGAAGGTTGTAGACACATTGGGGACACAGTGCTATAGCAATTACTTGTATTTCACAAATTTTCTGTGAATATTTTTTAAAAAATTGATGCTGTAACAAAAGAAATACTTAAACAATAGTAGTGAGAGGACTTTGCTCTTCCCTATGAGATGAACTGCCTGTTTTCTTCATCATTTTTGCTTGTTTTGTTCACATATGTGTATGCTTTTATATTCCTCAACAAATGGATTTATTGAGGCTTCATGCATAGTCTCTGAATGATTGACAGCACCACTCCTTGCCTTTCCTTGTAATGTGTCTGCTTACCATGACTGAGAACATATGCCGGTATTTGTGTGGCGCATGGGTTTTGATGAACGGTGCAGCCGTCAAGCAGAACTTGGCAGCATCCTCATTTTTACCGGCTTGCAGGTAGCAGTCAAGAAGTTCCCTGGACAACAGAAAACAGCAGACATTAGCCTTCTTAGCTGTCTTTTGCTGCAAATCTCTGGGAGTCAGGGTCTTGGCTTTGGCAAACTCTGTGTTTCACAGACTTTTAAAAAGCTTCCCAAGGAAGTGCCCTATACTCGTCAGGACCCATGGCAAGGCCAGCAGGAGTGGAAGAAACTACTGCAGACAGCACGGGATGATTGGCATTTTAATTATCAAGGACATTTTCAGATGGCACTTTGAAGGCAGATCTCATTTACATCAACTTTCTCTTAGAGGTTCCTCCAATTGACCACAAGCAGGGGCCCCAAGACTGTGGTCTAGACTTGGACTGACATCTTTGGTGCTGGGATCTACATTGTCAAAAATCCACTTGGTCTCTTGCCTGTAGAAAGATCCTGACAAAACCTGGGAGATATCACCTCTTGGTCTAGCTGGCACAGTGACCAGGCATTTGCTGATAGTTTATGGCTTCAGAGCAGCGACCTCAGAGCTCCCGTGCTCAGGCACCTGGGAACCCAGATGTGATGCTCATATCGTCATAGCTACTTGCCAAAGTGCCTGCTAACACAAAAACCAAGCAACAGCAACAACAACAAAACCCTACTGCACTAAGGTTTTAAAAACGTGGGCCAGGAAATATGACAGTAGAGTCATATTTCCTCTACTTTGAGACCTGAGGAATCTCTAAGACCTGCTGCAATAGCCACAGATTCTAGAAAGAGCGCCCTGACAAGTCAGGAACCCAGCCCCTTCCTTGGGGGAGAAAGAGGTTCACGATAAGCTTAGGACTTTCCCAGGGCTGTTAAGTTCTATTGCCCCAACTCACATCATCAGCTCTGCCTGCCACTCCTTGTCCTCTTCTTCTGTCTGGTTTAACACGGCGACTATCTGAGAGAGGCTGGGGATCACATATTGGTGATATCCAGGCTTGAGGAATGGCCGTACCATGTTCCAGTAGAGAACAGAAGCATTGAACACCAAGAAGTAATACCTAGGCAGGGAGGGGAAAACAGAATGCTCGAGGCACAGGGCTGGGGGATCCTGATTCCTGGACCGATTCAGAAGGGATGTGGAGGTGTGTCCCATCACCATCAGATACAGGTACTTCATCTGACATACTTCTCTCCAGCCTGCATCAGCACCAGGATGAAGAGCCACCCCGCCCCCCATAGCCCTGTTCCACATGAGCAGTGGCTGTCTCATGGCGGTGATGACATGGTACCTCAGTCATTCCACAAATTAACCACGTCCCATGAAAATTCAGTCATGAGCAAGGAAGGAAAGCTTCCTGGAGGAGATGGCATCCTACCGTGACCAAGAAGTCCAAAACTCAGCCAGGAGCCAAGCGGACAAAAGATAGTCAGACACAGCGTGTTGCAGGTGGAAGTGAGGGACTGAAGGACAAACTCCATGTTCAAGCATAAACCATTGAGGAGGTGAGGAAGGTGTGTGAAGAGGCACTTCCCAAGCATCTCCCTCTGAGGGGCAGGGCAGCATCAGAGGGAGTCATACAGGGAAGCTTCAGGACTTTCTTACCAGAAGCCACTGTCTGGAGTGGGCAGCCCTGCTGTTCTATCACTGATTGGTCAACAGACAGGCCATTGCTGCTCATTACCCAGGAAGGAAGAAGGAAAACCAAGCGAGCAGCAACCAGACCAGTGAGTTGCAGTGACCTGCTCAGCCCAGCTATAACTGTCTCCAAGACCCTTGCAGTGGGTCATGGCCAGGTACCAAAGGCCATATTTGGAAACATTCACTCTACTGAGTTCTCTGGCACAGGGTCAGCTCCTGAACCCTGGAGGGAAGAACTGTGGGGCTGGACCCTGGACCCTTGTACCTGTGCAGTGTGTTCCCTGAGAAGGCTTTCAACAGATGAACAGTGGGCATGGGCAAAATGAATGAAAGTCCCTCTAATGTTGGGTCCCACTGCAGGTGTGCCAATGCCAGTGTATGCTAACTTAACTTTTCAATAGCTGAATTTGGGTTTGGGTGGGAACAAGACAACCACCAGCTAGAAATCTGTGCTAGGGTTTCATAGACTCACAGCTGCAGAGACAAAAAGAGGTGCAGGGGTAAAGGACCACAGTCCAACCAGAGGAATCCCAGAGTGTGCCCTTCTCTCTTCAGAAAGGCTGACCCCCAAAGTCAGGAACAAGGGGTACTGGGGGACAGATTGGGAAGGAGGCCATAGAGAAAACACTTTGACAGCCATCAACAAATCTCAACAAGTCCTGAGCATGGCGAAGGATGCCGCTTCTGGGAAGTCTGCATGAACATGGCTGATTCTCTCAAGTAATAAGACAAGCCTGTGCCATGACTCCATTAAACACAAAACAGAAAGGAGAGGGGCTGGATGGATGACAGCATAAATAAATAACATCACTTGGTACCTTTGGGCACCAAAGTCTTAAGCAATCCAGCAGAAGCAAACAGCTCCCGCATGCCTACCTCGGTTCTCCTTTTGCGAAGTTTATAGCCTTCATGTACTGAGTCACGCAATTCTCAAATTCCTCCTAAAAGAGCCCAAACAAAGGCACAGGTAAGGCGCTTTTGCCACCCAAGCAACCGTCACCATGCCTCTCCACGTCTGTCACCAAATGCAAACTGCTTGGCACCCCAGCTTCTGCACAGAAACCGCAGCTGGCTGTGCCTCGAAGTGCCTGACTCCCGGCTCCTGCCCTGCCCAGCTCAGGGATGCCTGTGATAGAAGACAGAGGCCATAGCACTGCTGCGTGGAGGTGGGAGGTCAGACAGACTCAGGCCAGACACTGGCAAATACTGGGTGGAGAGAAGAGCACAAACGGGAACTCTAACTGTTCGGCATCATTGTAGAGGAAAATTTGGTTCCTCAACTCCATCTTGCTTAAAAGCCACTCTTTAAAAAAAATTTACAAGCATTGGTGTTTTTTTGTTTTGTTTTGGTTTTGGTTTTTTTTTTTTTTTGTTTTTGCCTTCATGTAGGTCTAGAGGGCATGGGATCCTCTGGAACTGGAGTTACAGAGAGCTGTGAATCACCATGTGGGGGCTGGGAATTGAACCCTGGGTCCTCTGGAAGAGGAGTCAGTGCTCTTAACCGCTGAGCCATCTCTCCAGGCCAAAAGTCACTCTTAAGACCTGACTTGCTGCTATCCTCGGGGGTGGGGTGAAAACAGACTGGGATGTTCTCACCAGGTTTTCCTCTGACTGTGGGGCACAAAGCTGGGCCCTGCACAGGTGTGCTCGACCCAGAAACTGAGTTACTGGCCGCTTCACTTTGAAGTACATCTGGATGCAGTCATCACTCATCTCGGGCTTTCCCATCTGTAGGAGATTGAAACCAGCAAAAGTAAAGCTTGGTCATCCCCATTCGCACAACACTCATCGGTGTCCCCCCCCCACCCTTTTCTGTGCCATTAACACCCCAAAATGTGAGGGGGGGCAGGTCCATTGTGTGCCAGTGCCAGCCAGGCCCGGGGCTCCACCTTGAGTGCCTGCTCCGCACACAGCACGAACAGATCCGGGCTGAAGCTCTCTGAGGGGTCGAACTCCGATTTTCCCAGGTTCGCGGACTTGATCAGCTCATAAGCTCGTCGCAGGGCAGCTGCATCTGTCGGGCAGATCAGCAGAAAGGCCCGGCATGGGTGTGTCAAAAAGACACAGTCCCCGGAAAAACCTTCCTCTGAATTCAGGGGTCTGAATTCCTAGTCAGACTGCCCACAACGCTCCCAACTCAACAATTAGGCCTCAACAACTCCCGCATCACGGGAGGCCTTCTGTGCCACTCTCCTGGGCTCAAGAGACTCCCATTAGCAGAGGTAGGATGAGACCCACCTTGTTGGTTCTGGGCACGGGTCAGTTCCTGCGTGATAACCAGGTCCATGGCGCGTAAGGCCCACAGCCAGACAGCGACAACGCTGCTGTACCAGTAGCGGTTGGTTGCCTAGTGACGGATCCAGACTGAGGACGCGGGAGGTCGGGGCGGGGCTACACTTGGGTGGGGTAAGTGACTCCCGGAGTAGAGAGGGGAAAGAGGCGGGGAAGGAAGCAAGAAGGGGAAGGGGCGGGACTGGCGGACCCCGAGTGCGGCCAGGTCAAGAACTTTTGAGTGTTGAATTGGTACCAACGCCGTGCTTTCCTCAGTTTCTCGCCAGGCTGCGCTCACCTCCCATCCACCCACCCATTCTTCAGGTCCCGCTTTGCTGAGTTAGGGAAAATATGAGTCCTTCTCAAGACCTCCCTGTTATGGGAGAGCACGGGTTGGACGCACGTCCGCAAGGATCTAACAGAGGATGTTTTGAGGAACAGGAAGGAGGGCTGTTGGGTACCAGCGGACAGGGAGGCTGCCAGCCTGGGAAAGAGTCCCTCTTTCTATTTTCAGGTGCCACCTGTGGCAGGTCTACTTGTGACATCGATCTAAGCTTTTAGGGATGTGAGGAGTGAAGACTGAGCAGATCTGCCTGTAGCTGCGGTCTGGGACAGAAGCCCCATTCCAAGGGACCGGAGCAGTCGTGGAGTCAGGAAAGGTGGGAAGACGCCTTCTGTGCTCTAGGACCCTTGGGCGAAGAAGACTCTCAGAGGACTCCCGCTAAGACACAGTAGTCTGGGAGGGCCTAGCTGGGCAGAGCTCCCGACTGTTGTTGGAGCTGTACTTCAGCGAGTAAGAAACAATGGTGGGTGGGCAGCGATGGAGACCCCTGGAGCATCAGGTGAGCAGGCGCATAGGCAAAGACAAAGCTGGCTCTAGAAGACCAAATAAGTATTTAGAACGGAGTGCAGTGCAGAAGGACAAACGCATCCTAGGAAGGAGCCGCAGTCCTCACGGCCACACCTCCAGTGACCTATTTCCTCTAGCCTGGCGCCACCTTCTAAGGAATCCAGAGCCTCTCAAAATAGCGCCACCTGCTGGGACTATGAGTCAGCACATGTGTCCGTGAGACCTTAGCAGGTACAAACGGGCAAACCACAAAGGGAGAAACAGACAAATTTGTCTTCAAAAGCAAAACCTTCTGAACTTTGGAATAGGCTGTTAGGAAAATAAAAAGGTAGAGCACAGGTTGGGAGAGAACATTCGCAGTAAAATCTCAGATACAAGATCAAGAGTCCAACAGATGAATCATAGTAAGTTTAAAAGATGCTAAAAACTTGGATAGACACGCGGCAAAGTGAGATACGTGATTATCCAGCCTGCACAGAATGAGTGCTGACGTTGCCACTAATCAAAAAAGACAGCACCAAGAGATGACTCCCTCATTCAAACCCATTAGTGCAGTTAAAACCAGGAAGCCGGATGATGGAAGCCTGGTGAGGACAAACAGCTACTTTCGCCACACTGCTGGTGGGAATGTAAAGTGACAACCGAGGGGAAACCATTAGTTCCAGGTAAACTGAGGCACGTACTTGTCTGATGACCCAGAAATCCTCCTCCCATGTGCTTGCCCTGAGGGATGGATGCATCTATCCTTTGAAGTTCTGTAGAGAGTATTCATGGCTGCTTTATTCATGATAGCCCGAGGGTAGAAATGACCCAAATAGCCAACGAAAACCTCACTAAGGATGGCCAGTTACACAATGGGCTATTGCTCAGCAATAAGGGAAACAGAGGAGGGGTTGATCTGGGGGAGAAGGTGAAAAGGCTAGAAAGGGGGCAGCAGACCAGAGCCCTGACAGAGACCAGACCTTAGTTTCACTTCACTAGACTGGGACAGAGCTGAGCAAGCGGGTCTCATGAAAACCACAACCTATGGGTGACCATCAGCAAGCACCCCCACAAGCCCTTCTGCTGAATCAGCAGATGCCTCCCCCTTCAGACTTCTGCAGGCTAAAGATAGCTTTTCCTACCCTGCTGCTGGAAGGTCCCTAACCACCGGGACCTTCCACTAGTCAGCCCCAGATTAATCCCTCCTCTCTGGAATCCCCCAAACTCCACTCAAAAGGAGCTTGTGACCTTCTTTGGGGATCGTTTTTTTCCACCCTATGGTTGTTGGTCTTCTTTGGGGGCCTTTGCTCAGACCCTAATAAAGGGAGATTGGGGGGCGGGGACTGGAAGGAACAGAAGGAAGAGAAACTGCAGTAGGGGTATAATATATGAGAGAAGAATAAAAGTTTTTAAAAAATGAACCTTGGTAGGCAACAATACCATGATGAGTTCCGGCAATGTGGAGACAATGGGCCCAGACCCGAGTGTGTGTGTGTGTGTGTGTGTGTGTGTGTGTGTGTGTGTGTGTGTGCATGTGTGGTATATGTATGTTGGTGAACTGTGACAGTTTCAGCTTGAGAGGCTGGAGTCTTACATTCAGACTGACTGTCTGCTAGGATTGATGGTGAAGGTCTTGGTGGTGCACACATGGTACCTGGTCACCAGACCTCAGAGGTTGGGATTGGTCTCTTAGCTGGCAGCATCTTGGTTGATGTTCATGTTCCCTCCATGAAGGAACCAGACAAAACCGGAAGCCAGAGAGGAACCCCACCTGGAAGGAGAGCAGTGGAGCTGGTAATGGGGAATCCTGCCTGGAGGGAGTACAGTGGGACCAGGCGTGGGAAACTCACCTGGAGGGAGTACAGTGGGGCTGGAACTCCCTTGGGCCCTGGGCAGGTCAAGGACTGAGATTTCTATCTATCACAGGGGCTTGCACTGGGAGGCTGGGGCATCTCTAAGGTACTTTCTAGAACTTGAGGATGTCAAGGGTGAAGGTCTGTTGGGGTAGCCACCGAGGTCTGGAGAACACAAACATGATTACAAGATGTGGAGGGGGTTATGTATCATCCGAGCTTTGTCTTTCACAGGACCAACCAGGGAAGAGATTGGAATCCAATACTGAAGTGTGAGCGCTACTGAATACAGGCTTCTTTTGCACCTTTATGAGGCGGGAAAATGCCATGGACCATCTATGTGTGGGTGTATAATAAAGTTGGGTATGGCTGATACAATATTGAAACTTAAATGTCACATTTTCCCAAGGGTCCCAGAGCAGTATTCCACCCTAGAGACAGAAGCCCCAAGTCCCTCTAACTTGACCATCTCTCCATTCCTAAGATTGCACTGTTATGAGTCTTCGCTTATTCATAAAGATTCTCTGCAATGTGTACACTGCTGTAAACATAAAGATATTTACTCCCACCAAGCAACCATCGCTCACGCATTATGAAGCAAGATCTGTTTCCGAATCCAAGCACATCAAATATTAAAACTCATTTCTCTGGCTACATAGTAGCTATAAATATGAAGAATGCGACGCAAACTTTTTTTTCTGACTAGATGTGTCTCATTTTGCCACGGACCACTCAGGTCAGCCTTTGACTCCAAGGGTGTGAGATTGTGGGGTTCTTTGTGTCACCCCTGAAACCCACGTCCCCTTCTTGCAAGTGCCACCCACCGTCCTTTGTCTGCAGAAGTGCTGGAGACAGAGCAGGGACTCCCGGCTGACAGCAGAGACCCTGGAGTCAGGTTCTTCCGAGGCGGGGCCTCCTGGGATTGGGGTCTGCACGTTTTCATTCAAGTTGTTCCTCATACTCCTCTCTGGATCTCAGATGCCCAGGTGCCCATAGCAGGGCGTCTTTAACATCCCTCCAGGCAGTGCTGAGGTCACTATCAAACAGGAAGACAGTAACCAAGCTTTCTGAAATTTCTGTGGAATGTGTTTCCCTCCACCGAGGGGACATGCCCACCTTCTCTAGACACCACTGGGTGTCCCATAAATTAACCTTGTGCCGTATTGAGTTGGCATAGGCTATGGCAGTGTCGCAAGGCTCTCTGCGTCTAAGGAGTGAACCCCAGGAGTTCCCACACAGCCATCTAATGTGATTACAACCCTCCGACTCCTTGAAGATCCAGTATTTTGCCAGAGCTTAATATATTCAAGGAAACAGACACAGACTCTCCTGCCCTTGCCAGCTGGTAAGCAAAACTCCAGAAGGTGGTCACCCAAAGTGCACCTGGAACTCTAGCAATAGCAAGAAAGGGCAGGAGGGACACTGGCTACTCTCGGAAGAATGTGGTGCCACTGCCACCTGAGGGGTCTCCAAAGTTGGGGAGGGAGGGTCTACAGAGAAAAATAACTCCCCCAGGGGGCCACAAAGGTGGCCCCCCGATCCAAAACATTGGCTCTTTTCCTCCTGACACAGCCCATCCAAACTGCCTAAGGTTTGCCTAGCTAACCACTACCTGCACATGTCTCCACTGGTGGGCTGGATCTTATCCCTGACTGCATGTCCCCTGGAGGAAATCGGTGGGTTGCTGGTCTGCATGTCCCACACGAGAAAGAAGCCACCGTGGGGAGCGAGCCCTCTGTTCACTGCAGGCAGCAGCCTGTGGCAGCTTTTTCTGGCTGTGTACTCACTTTGAGAACCACTGAGTCTGCTTTCTGATGGGATGAGAATTCAAGCATGAAGTGTGGGCTTGGGTGACCCTAAGTGGGCACAGTCTGACCAGAGATCTTCAGGAGATGTGCAAATCAGATCCACGGCCTGCTTCAGAGGAGGTCCCGTGTAGGTCGTGATGGGCGTAGAGGGGATGCTCAGCCAGTCAGTGGGTCCTCCAAGCCATCTCCTGTGTGTGCTGAGTGTACATGTACATGTGAGTGAGTTAAAGGCACATATGTGAGTGCGGGATCATGACTGCGAGTTACACATGTGTGTAAATGTGATTGTGTTGATATGTGTGACTGTAGATTTGTGAGTTGTATGTGAGTGTTGAGCAAGTAATGTGTATGAGCACACGTAGGTGAGTGTATACAGTGTGCGATGTAAATGTTCCTGAGTGTGTCTATAAGAGTATGCATATGACCTTCTGCTGGTCCAGGAAGCAGAGGTGCAGTCCTTCTACCCTCAGATAATAACAGAGCATGTGTGTGGGACCAGGCTCTGGGTGTTGATCAGAGGACAGACCAAGCCTATACTGCCTGGTTCCTCACCAGAAAGAGGAGGCTGATGGCTTTAAGAAGTGTGGGGAGAACACAGAGCAGGAGAAAATGACAACTTAGCTTCCATCTTCACCTAACTAAAGGAACAACTCCAGAACAGAAAGGATGTTGCCTCCCTCAGCAGAGGCTTCCTGCACTTCCCTGGAGGGCCATGGGAGGGCTCTGTAACCCCACTTTGCAAACAGAATGAAGCATTACAACATCCTGGCAACCCAGCACCCCAGCTACCCTAAAACCCTAACATCCAAATTTCTTCAGCATCCTGGCATCCCCAGGATCTCAGCAGCCACCTTCTAACTTTTCAACATCTCCAGCATTCCAGTGTCTTCTGTATCCACCATCCCAGCGTACAACATTCCCGTCATCCAGTATCCCTAGCACCCAACACCTGGCACCCCAGCATCCTGAGTACCTGGGGTATCTCTAGCACTAGAAACTTCTTGGAACCTCCAGGAAATGCTCCTGTGGCTTCTACCACCTTCTTCATTTCAAACCTGGGTCTTTCTTCATTTACCCTTTTGTCTCTGATATGCCAGCACCCCTTCACAAAGGAATATGTTCAAACAGGCCACAGCAACCGTCTATTGCTCTTCCATTCCAGTCAGTCAGGTGACACACGGGGCACCAGTTAAACACGATATCACGTAATGGATGATATTTTAGTACTGCGCAAGCATATGTAAGGATTCTATGGAAATGCTAAGCGGCTTATTCACCATTTAGCCTGACATTTAGACTTTACTTGGCTTCCTGCGTTTTCGTCTGATAGTGTGCAACTGTCATTCTGTGCTTCTTGCTTCATCTCTGCATCCCCCTGTCACAGCGCGGCTTGGGTGACCTGTGCACATCCATTCTGTTCTTGTTCGCGGAAGTGGCGATGCATCTCCACCTGTCTTCCGCACTTTCTTCCTCCTAAGCATCATCCATCCACTCAGCATCAGTTACCAAAGGCCCATGTGGCAGTCACTGCAGCTATGGCCACTTCAGATCAGGGCTTCTTAGCCTTAGCATGGAGACACTCTGGACCACATAGTTCTTTGGAGAGTGCCATGTGCACAACAGGATGTTGAATGGCATTAGCTGTCAGGAGCACTGCTTTCCCACCAAAATGCTTACAAGCATGCATCCCTTGGGGTAGAATCGCAATAGAGACTCCCCCAGGTTATCTCCATATCTCTCATCTATTTTTGTTTGTTTTAAATTATTTTAACTTATTTTATTTTTAAAAATTATAATAAATAATCACATCATTTCCTCCTTTCTTTTCTTTCTTCCAGATCCTCCCACTTGCCCCTCCTCATTCTTTTCAGATTCACGGTCTCCCCCATTAAATGTTGTTACATGCTTATATGTACACACACACACACACACACACACACACACACAGACAGATATTGCTGGTTTAGTTAAGTAGTGGTTGTAGGTTCTTGTCTAAGATCCATGACTTTCCTAGCCTTGAGTAGTTAGCTAGGTTTCCAGTACCAGGCATGATTTGCCTCCTGTTGAGCAGGTCTTACGTCCAATTAGATAGCTGGTTCCCAACAAGGTATGCATGCCGCTACTGCACCCTTAGGGTTACCAGAGCATGCTGGTCATTGTGGCTCATGGGCCTCATAGCTGGGTGGGACACTAGTTGCTACCTTCCTTTGGAAGCCTGCACGGTGCCTTCTGGTACCTTAAGAGGTGGTCCTCATGAAGGAGGTATTGAATTCAGTTCCAGCTCAGTGGCCTTTGGGCCCTGTGTCTGAAGGGCATGTGTTACCTTCAGCAACACGGACCTTTCATGTCTGGCCTCCCATCTGGGAGTAAGAACTTTTCCCCTTTCCATCTAGGGCCCTAGAAATGAAACCAACAAACAACAGAGTAATGGGATACACATTTTATTTGGTGTTAATATTTTTTTAATGTAATAAAACAGAGTTTATTATTTTTTCCTTATTTATTTATTTAAAGAATTTCCACTTCCTCCCCTCTTCCCAATACCCTCCCGCTCCCCCCACTCCCTCTCCTCCTCCCTCACCATTCCCAAGAGCAGTCAGGGTTTCCTGCCCTGTGGGAAATACAAGTTCCTCCCCCCTCCCTCCAGGTCCAGGAAGGTGAGCATCCAAACAGGCCAGGATCCCAAAAAGTCAGTCCATGCAGACGAAACAAGACCCAGTGCCATTGTCAATGGTTTCTCAGTCAGCCCCCATGTCAGCCACATTCAGAGAATCCGGTTTGATCACATGCTCATTCAGTCCCAGTCCAGCTGGCCTTGGTGAGCTCTCATTCGATCAGTCCCCTTGTATCAGTGGGTGAACGCACCCTTCACGATCCTGACTTCCTTTTTCATGTTCTCCCTCCTTCTGCTCTTCATTTGGACCTTGGGGGCTCAGTCCAGTGCTCCAATGTGGGTCTCCGTCTCTATCTCCATCCATCGTCGGATGAAGGTTCCCTCTGGTTCTGCTTTCCTTGCTCACGATCTCCCTCCCTCTGCTTCTCATTTGGACCTAGGGAGTTAAGTCCAGTGTTCCAATATGTGTCTCTGTCTCTATCTCCATCCTTCGCCATATGAAGGTTCTGTGGTGACATGCAAAATATTCATCAGTATGGTTATGGGCCAAGGCCAGTTCAGGCACCCTCTCCTCTGCTGCCCAGGGAACAATCTGGGGACCTCTCCTTGGGCCTGGGAACCCCTCCAGAATCAAGTCTCTTGCAAACCCTAAAATGGCTCGCTTAGTTGAGATATCAACTTCCCTGCTCCCATATCCATCCTTCCTCCCTCCCCCCTTCCATTCCCCCAAGCCATCCCCAATCCTCCCCTTCTCCCTTCTCTCTAACCATCTCCCCTTACTTCCACCACCTCACCCTTCGTGCACCCAAGTTTGCCTGGCAATCTTGTCTACTTCTAATATCCAGGAGGTTAACTATATGATTTTCTTCAGGTTTACCTTCTTATTTAGCTTCTCTAGGATCACGAATTATAGACTCAAAGACCTTTAACTATGGTTAGAATCCACTTATGAGTGAGTACATACCATATTCCTCTCTGTCAGCCAGAATTTTAAAAATTACATGTAACTGCAGTAATCTGGCTGTTTTTGTCTCCCCAGAAAGACCTGCCTAATTTAAACCCTCCAATAAACTCCCTCTGCCCTCCCATAGTTCAGGAATTTCAAGGTCTTAGACAAACCAATTGATTTGAGAGTGAGGAATAAGATAAGCCTGTTCCCACGCACAATGCCCTGGTGAGGACTGCTCTGGATTCTTCCCGAGTCTCTGTGTAAGACACACCACTATGCTGTAGTGTGCCCTGATTTCTTCTCTGCTCTCTGTGTAGGGCAAATACACGCTGTCTTGTGTATTCTGGTCTTGTTTTTTCCTGGGTCTCTGTGCAAGACTCATACACACTGGCTTGTGTGCTATGATCTGATTTCTTCCTGGGTCTCTGTGCAGGGCTCATACACACTGTCTTGTGTGTTCTGGTCTTGTTTCTTTCTTGGTCTCTGCAGGCCTCACACACGCTGTCTTGTGTATTCTGGTCTTGTTTCTTTCTTGGTCTCTGCAGGCCTCACACACGCTGTCTTGTGTATTCTGGTCTTGTTTTCTCTGCGCAGGCCTCACACACACTGCCTTGTGTCTTCTGGCTTGGTTTCTTCCTGCATCTCTGTGTGGAGCTCACACACACTGTTCTGTTGTTCCCAACTCCAATATGTTTCTGCATCTGCTTTGCCAGGCCGAGCCTGTGCTGTCTCTGTTCTTAGCATCTTTCAAGCCCATATTTGCATGTTTATGTAAATGCTGAGTCATCTGGTCTAGTTAAAATATATCTATAGAAAACACAAAACTGAAAACTCTCCATGACATTTCCTTTAGGATGAGAGAGACTCAATTATGGATTGACTGACCGCCCTGAGGTGGGGACTCCTGCTCCAGGACCCCATGTACTGCTCCGTTTGCCTTCCTTCCATGCCTTTTGCTGATGTTGCACGGACTTTGAGGCTTGATTTGGTGCAGAAGCTCGTTCCCCCATTTCCTTTCAAGCCCCACTTTTGAATTGAGCTCTTCCTGTGTTTCTGTGTGGTTGTGCCTGGTTCAGAGGCCACTATTGGACTCCTAGAGGTTTCCTGGATTCTACTAGATGGGGCTGCTGCTTTTCAGTCTCATGTAGCACAGGTGTGTGTACATGTGTGTGTTTGCATGTGTGCATGTACGGGTATATGTATACATAAGCACAAGTGTGTGTATCTCTAGTTGGGGGCCACCTTCAGGGTAGCACTCCCACCCTGGGGGAAGCAGCCAGGTGAGATAGTAGATCAGTGTCTATGCAGGTCACTTGAGGCTGTACACAACTCTCATCAGAGGGAATGGGGGTGATGCCAGTGGAGCCCTGTTCCCCCTTCCCTGGTCTGCTTCCTGCAGGGAGCATTTGTATGAACTCATATGACAGTTTGGTTCCACTGTCAAAAGTGCCTGGGTGAAAGCTACAGGAAGAGGGTGGGACCCAGTTGTGGCCAAGAGGTACCTTTCTGAAGTGATAACAAGGGGCTTTTCCATTAGTGCAGGGAGCTGGGTCCTCCACCCCTTCAGGGTCTCTTTAGCCTAGGAAACATTTGTGTTGGGTTTATGAGATATGTCCAGGGTTTGAATGAGTGGGAGATGGGGGCTGATGTCTAATAGATACTCAGAAAGGGACTCCAATAACTTGGAATATTTCATACCTCTGGCCTTGCCCCTTGGGCTTCTGACTCCAGAGGCGCCGGTGGGTTGCCTCTATACTCAGGGTATTCTTAGTGACTAACTTCAGGAAGACAGAACCCTGACCAACTACCACCCACCTCTTCAGGCCATCCCAGGAGGCAGAGGCCTGATGCAATTCTTGGGTACCCAGCACAGGATCTCACAGCCTAGGAACTGAGATCAATTCCTGTTTCCCTAGCACCAGGGCCCAGCAGAAAACTGTTTAAATGCAGGCCCAGGTGGCTGTGACAGGATGCTCTGATCTTAGAGGAAGATGTCACAATTCTACTCCCAAGCTGGAAGAGACTAAAAGTGAGACACGGATCATCACCTCACCACCTGATGACGGGCAAGTAAAGGCCATGTTTAACTTCCGTGCTTGGGACAGTGACTCTTAAGTGACTCTTAGACACTTAGTTGCCATCAGCCTCAGTGGGGGCCACTTGGAAAGTGATGGAGAGGATCCTGTGGTGCTCACACTCCTCCCAAGCCCAGCAAATATGTAGCGAATCTTAGGGGCTTCTTTTGAGGACATAACCTCAACTGGACATTGGAGGAGAATGGCAAGACACAAATCTGTCCCTGTAAGACTGGCCCAGGGTACTCCTTGAATACACAGCCTGGAGGAGGCACAGGCTAGACTGCCTTTGGAGCTTATATGTCCTAGCCTAGGGGCTGCCCCGGTCTTGCCTCTGACGTCATGGGAATGGGACTGGAAATGTATAGCTGCTCCAACAGCAGTGGACAACTAAACCCTTCAAGGAAGCATCTTTTGCAACTCGGTGCACCGCTTGCTTGCTTGTTTCTTCAGAGGACAATCACCTTCTTTGTGTGCCCTGGATCCTCAGCCCTCAGGGAAATCTTGCCCTTCGAATCTTCTAGTTATGTGGCAAAGGCAGGCTGGCATCACCCACATCTCCAGATCCAAGGATCTCACCCTCATATCATCTCCAAGGTCTACCCAAATTTAGGCGGTGAGATCAGGGGTGTTAATCTTACATCTTAAATTAACCCATTTCTGTTCATCTGTGCATCACTACGAGGCTGTGGCTTACAGATAAGGGTCTGGGTCTTCTTCCTTCTGCAACTATATGGCATCTTCTTGACTCCGCCTCCTCTCTCTATAAATCTCTGTTTGGATTTCCCACCTGGCTTTACTCTGCTAAGCCATTGACCGAAACAGCTTTATTCACTAACCAATAAAAGCATCACTTATGCAGAAGGACATCCCACATCATCGCGGGCATCTGTCTCGTGGAGAGGGGCCTTCCTATGGAACAAAGGGTAACCCTCCAAGGAATCATGGTCAAGTGTGTGTTGGCATCCATGAAGACTTGGAACTCCCAGTAGGGATGGATCATGCCTCTCTTGGGACTCTAGAGTGTGGAGGGTGCACCTGGGTGTGGCAGGGTAGACAGGTGACTCCTGAGAGGGCCTTGGGGCCACTGTTGGACCCCTGCAGGCTAAAGTGGATAAGCTGGCAGGAGCTGTGCAACCTTAGGAGCAGCCATGCCAGGATGGGCGTTTGGAATGGGAGAGGCAAGGACTACAGATTTGATCTGCAGAAAGCCTCAGGAGGTAATGGCCATGTTGTCATGACCCTCTAAAAACACTTTTGTGAACCCTGGTCCCTGGGGCTTCTGGTTATGCCAACCTAGGCTCTGGGACCTCGGTGCCACCTCCCCAACCCCTGCGTGCTGCTTTGACTAAATCCCCTGAAGGTGCCCTGATGTGGGTGGAGACTATACACATGGCCTGGGTCTCTTTGACAACATGCCCCAAGTGGGCATGCAGCACGCTCTTCCTGCCTAGCCAGATGAAACTTTCCTTGAGGCTTGCTTCTGGAAGGATGCTTCCCACTAGACTGAAGACACAGGTTGCCTTCCCAGGGGGATGATCCCATCTGTGGTCCCAGGCTCTCATCTCAGGCAAGACCTGGATCAGTTAGGTTCTCAGAAGTGAAAATCAAGGTGACCCCCTCTGTTGTCTGCCTTTTGTTGTTGTTTCTGTCCTGCCCGGTTCCCGCAATTGTTAAGTCACAAAGAAATCACACAGAGGTCTACATTAGTTATAAACTGATTGCCCCATTATCTCAGGCTTCTTATTAACTCTTATAACTTATATTAGCCCATTATTCTTGTCTATGTTAGCCACGTGGCTTGGTACCTTTTTTGGCAAGGCAGTCACATCCTGCTTCTTTTGTGGCTGGGTCACTACTGCATACTAGGACTTCTTTCTTCCCAGAATTCTCCTGTTCTCATTGACCCGCCTCTACTTCCTGTCTGGTTGTCCTGCCTATTCTTCCTGCCTGGCTACTGGCCAATCAGCATTTATTTAAAATATAATTGACAGGATACAGACATTGTCCCACAGCACCCCTCTCTATAGGGCTACTGTCTTCTCAAGGCTAGGCCAAATGAAGTAGGTATTTTTAATTTACACTGTAAATAGTCTGAGTTGGAACCTCCCTGCTTAGTGATCATGGAGTCAGGTGAAGCCATGTCTGACCCAAACCCAGGAGGGATGGGGTAATGCACCATCTGACTGTAGCCATGATGCCCATAGTGTCCTAGGGGTACAGTCACACAGTTCATCTATGTCTCTCACAGGGCTGCTACATGGGATGAAGAGGGCATGGGCAGAATGTACCTAGACTTTGGGGTGGGGCTAGGTGGGGGGAAGGGAGCAGAGCTCCTGACACACAGTTCCTACAGGTCCTGTCACAGGGATATCCTCGTTCGTAGTAGAAGGACTTCCCATCTAATCATCCAGCCTGGGCCCCCGAACTTTTCTCGTAGGCAGCAAGGCCTCCAAGAGCTCATTGGGGTACAGAACCCTACATCGTTAGCATCACTACCATTAACATCACTGCCTCCTGCTGCAGGCAAGGGTCAGGCGTGTGCCAGATGTGAAGGACGATGTCTTGCCAAGGGGACTCTGCTCCTTCGTGCAGGTCTGGAGGCCCTGGGCCTGAGCCACACTTCTTGGTACCCCACGCACCCCTTAAAGTAAAGTCCTCACTCATGAGTTTGGACGTGGTTCTAGCAGTGACATTATTGGTGTCTACAAGCAAGAGCGAAGCCAGCCAGAACCCTGTGCTGCCCAGAGGATGGGGAGCAGTGTCAGGGGTCAGCCCACGGCTCGAATCTAGGACTTTTATGTTTAAGCCTTTAAAAGGGTAGAAAAGATGGTTAGTGAAATCAGCAAATGTCTTGGAAAATCTGGAAATGTTTTGACTGAGGTTGGCTTTAGTTCCATCTCTAAGGGCTTGAGTAAGAACGAAAGGCTGAAATGATAGCATGCCAGAAATGTCACACTTCCTGCCCAACCAAAACCAAGGCAAAGTTCTCCCATCCTTGGCTTTGGTTTGAGAGTCCTTCTGTATCACCCCTTCTCCTGAGTATGTTGGCATGTATGTGAGCAAATATGTGCAAGCATGCCTATACAAGTGTGGGGACATGTATGAGTATGGACGTGGTGTGTGTGAGCACGCATGCACACATTTGAGCATGTGAGTATGCAAGTTTGTGAACATGTGGGTGCTGGCCATGTATGAGTGTATGTGCCCACGTATGTGAATGTGGTGGACAGTTTCAGCTGTCCCCTGATGCAACCTAGAACCCCTGGGAAGGGAATCTCAGTGAGGAATTGTCTAGATCAGGTTGGCTTAAAGGCACATCTGTGGGCATATCTTGATTGTGTGAACCGAGATAGGAAGACCCATCTACTGTGGGTGACAACAATCCCTAGGAAGAAGATCCCAGACTATGGAAGAGTGGAGTGAGTGAACAGAGCCCCAGCAAGCATGCACGTATTCATTCACTTCTCTTTGCTCTTGACTGTCAGTGTGGCCTGACCAGCTGCTTCACGGCTCTGCCACCTTGGCTTTCCACATGGCAGATGGTAACCCAGAAGTGCGAGCCTATTTGGGTTTATTTAACCCTTTCTCCCTCGAGCTGCTTCTGTCAACAGCAAAGGAAATGAAACTAAGACAGCAAACGTGGGTGTGGATGTGGTGCACGCAAGTGTACGGAAGTGCATACCTTGTGGGTGTGAATGCATACCAGTGTGCATAAGTGTGTGTATGAGTGCATGGAAGTATGTGGGTGGTGCACACATGTATGAGTGAGTGTATGTACACTGGCATACATGAACACGAGTGTATAAATGTAGGCATGTTTAGGGGGTATGAGTGTGGAGTACCTGTGACTATGTGGTATTAATATGAGTGTAGGGGTGTAAGCGTTTGTGTGCACATATGTGTTCCGGTGTATGTGAGGTTTCCACTTCTTTGTATACACATACCGAGGCAGATACTCTGTGTTCACACCTCCTTAGTTAATGTCACTTGAGGTGGCCCTGTCACAGGCAAGTGCCTGGCACATCAGCCCCAAGCCAGGCAGGGGCCTTCTGAGGAGCTGAAGGAAAGGAAAGGAGTCCTCTGGAAAGCACCTGGGCAGTACTAGAGGGATGCTGTGCCTATGAATCTTCTCTCCGATGGACTGGAAAATGGAAGGGGCTCCTGTGTCCATCTGAAACAATGACATCATGAGGGTCTTGGGAAGAAGGTGTCTCCCTGACAGCCTTATTATGGCGAGCCGGGAGAACCTTTCACTATTTGCTTAAATATTCATAGAAGTATGAAAATTTAAGCATTAGTAATTTGTTCTGTATTCATTATTTATTAAGCTTATTTTTCCTTTTGGCAAGATGATTCTAATCTTTCCCCAGAAAACAATGGGCAAGACGAACAACCCTGGTATCTCAAGCCACTGAAATTAAATTTTAAACGATTTCCCTGTCTAATGTGAAAACAAAATAGAGATGTTTACGAATGCAAACAGACTGGAAGCGGAAGGTGGTCGAGTGCCTCCTTTCACGAAGGTAAATTTCATTCCGACAACTCCCAGGATTGAGACTGGGACTAATTTAAACCTCGATTGTATCTTCACTTCCCCCGGGGATTTCCCAAAGCCTGCTAATTGCGATCACTTTCTGCTACCCTGGTGGGTGTATGCAGGGAGAGGCAGCTCTGTCACTTTCGGAGGACCTGAGGAAGCCTCTCGTAGATGGATGGACACCACACCAGGTCGGCTGATTGAGGAGCTCACTGCACCAGCTGAACCAGCTGCATTGGAGAGCTGCCATCGCTCCCTGGATAGATTCTCCATCATCAGGAGGAATGGCCATGGGAACCTATGGGCTCTGGTTTCCTGGGCTGCAGCAGCGATGGGGGTGCTGAACGCAGCTCACATCTATTCCCCCCAATCCAGGTGCCTGAAGCCTAACATCCCAGGTCAGCAGAGCTGCACCATTGGAACGTCCCAGGAAAGGCAGTCCCTCTCTTGAAGTCTTTGTTCCGTCTTCCAGTGTGTCTGTCTGGTTTCACACGCCTCTTACAAAGACACCAGCCATCCCACATAGGGCCAACCCGAAATCCAAACTGCTCTCACCTGAGCTGCTCTCTGAGCACGTCCCAGCACAGAGCAGGAGCTAGAACGCCAGCCCCACCTCCCGCAGCACAGTACAACTCACCCTGCCAGGGACCGCGCACTGGCAAAAGTGGGCTCTAGAACTGCTGAGGACTTCATCTGGGCTTCATTTCAAGATTTTGATAAAAAGGAGACCTGACTGCAAGACAACACACACATAAACAAGATGCTGGTGTGAACAGGTCCCCAGTGATGCCAACCATTTAGGCTTGCTGGCACAGGTGGGAGAATACAGGGAAGTAGCCTGTCCCAGCCTTTAAAGGGCCATTCCGCCTCAAGAACCAACCCTCCGTGACAATTCTTCTCTCTAAGTCTGAGTCAGAAGGAGTCCTAGCCTCAGGTTCTTTAAGCAACACCTCCACATCATTATTATAATAATCTTTCTGCGCTCTCCCCTCATCCCAGGAACCTGTAACCCGACTCTGCAAGTCTGGCATCAGGGCTAAGCCAGCAATTCATAACTTTTACAGATGTAGAGAGACAATTTGACAAGAAGTAAGAAGAGGACATGAGACAATAGAAGTCGTTACTAATTGTGATCACACTGTGAAACTTCCCCCTAAAGAGCCTGAAACCAACCCTTGCATGAGACCCAGTGTAGTTAAAGGCTCAGAGACTGCAGCCCACTTGTCCCATTCTGCAATGTCTGGGATAAGGCAGATGCTGCTCACACAGGCCAAGGACTGGGATTTTTTTTTTTGAGAGTAAATTTTATTAAATTATAAAAGTTTCCATTTCCACCCCTCTTCCCAACACCCTCCCACTCCCCCCACTCCCTCTCCTCCTCCCTCTTCGTCCCTTAGGGCAGTCAGGGTTTCCTGCCCTGTGGGAAGTTCAAGTTCCTCCCCCCTCCCTCCAGGTCCAGGCAGGTGAGTATCCAAACAGACTGGATCCCCAAAATCCAGTATATGCAGAGGAAAGAGGTCCCAGTATCATAGTCAATGGCTTTTCAGAAAGACTTCGGGCCAGCCACAGTCAGAGAATCCGGCCAAATTCCGAGAATCTGGTTAGATCACGTCCTCGTTCAGTCCCAGTCCAACTGGCCTTGGTAAACTCTCATTAGATCTGTTCCCTTGTATCAGTGGGTGATAGCATCCCTCGCAGTCCTGATTTTCTTTTTCATGTTCTTCCTCCTTCTGCTCCTCATTTGGACCTTGGGGGGCTCAGTCCGGTGCTCCAATGTGGGTCTCCGTCTGTATCGCCGTCCTTCGCCAGATGAAGGATCTATGGTGATAAGCAAAATATTCATCAGTATGGTTATGGGCCATGGCCGGTTCAGGCACCCTCTCCTCTGTCCAGAGAACAATCTGGGGATCTCTCCTTGAAGGACTGGGATTTTAGACTCACAGAGTCACACAAAGGACCTCAAGGCCCACCAAGGGCTCCTGCTCAGGAAGGGCTCCTGAGATGGTTTTTTATAACTTACTGGTCTGCCCCGACAGCCCACCTCGCAAGTGCGTGCGTGCATGTGTGCACACACACATGGGTGTGTGTTTGAGATCAGGTTGGTAACCGAACACGCTATGCCAGTTTGCTGCTAAATACTCCATGGCTACATTTCCAAAAGGGGGCATATTTTCTCATAACCAAAGTACACTTATCAAAAATGAGGGAAATTAACACCAGAAAAAATAACTACTGCAAAATAATTCAGATGCCACCAGATGTCAAAGTGTTCTCACCTTTCGCTACATTCTGTGCTTAATCTAGGATCACGTGACTGGTTTTATTTTCATATCCCTGATTTTGAATTGTGGACTTTCTTTTAAGCCCTGTTTGTATTACTGGACTTTGAGAGCTTTGCAGAGTTCAGGCCAACTATTCTGTGAGGGCTGAGTGTGAGCTAGCATTCAGACTTTCCATCTCATTTCTTCAGAGTTGGGGGTAAGCCGTACTTTTCATGAAATCTTCCGATTTTTTAAAATTTGCTATAGAGTAATTTAACATACCCTCTGACTTCTCTTGATCATTCTTATCTTTTTAAATAATTAAATTTGGGGGCTGGAGAGCGACCCACAGGTTGCTTTCCCAGAGGACCTGCATTTGGGTCCTAGAACTCAGAGGGTGCTCTCTACTGTCTAACTCCAGTGCTGAGGATCCATGGCCTCCTTCTAGCCTCCTCGGGCATCGGGCACACACACGGTGCAGTGCATACTTACAGGCAAGAGTCCATATGCACAAAAATAATTAATCAATATATTTGGGGGGCTGAGGACATCTCAGTGGGTAAGGGCACTTGCTGTCAAGCCTGGCGATCCACGTGTGGAAAGAGAGAACCAATTCCCACAGGTTGACCTCTGACCTCTACACATGTTCTGTGGCATACGCATAAGTATGAAAACAAAATTAAAATTAAATTCCTTTTTCTCCATTTCCTACAGTGTTGAGTTCTAGTCTTATTTCAGTGATTCCTTCCTTCTGCTCATCTGTCTAAATGTCTCCTAGGAGGTTACGAGCTGGGCTGCACGGTTTGGTGCCTGATGTGACAGTTAGGGCTGCACAGACAGCTGGGACAAGCAGGACTCCCTGAGTGTCTGTGGGGGTGCTTCTGGAAGAGACCAGCAGGTGAACTAGTGAGCCGAGTGAAGATGCACTTTCACCAGTGTGACTGGGTATCACCACACCGCAGAGCCTCTGAACTGGACTGAAAGGCAGAGGCGCACACAGCCTCCTTTGAGCTGGAAAACCCGTTTCCTCAGACATCAGCCTTTGGGTTCTCAGTCCCTTGAACTTGAACTAAATTACCATCTGCTCTACTTACCTTGTATCTATCACCTCTCTATTAGTTAACCTATCATCTATCTATGATGATAGATGACATTGTCTATCAACTACACCTACTATCTAGATGTCTATCTATCTTTCAACTACACCTACTATCTACCTGTTGGTTTGTCTCCTCTCTCTCCCTCTCTCTCTCTCTGTGACTGTCCGTCGTCTGTCTATCTATCTATCCATCCATCTATCCTATCTATCTATCCATCCATCCATCCATCCATCCATCCATCCATCCTATCTATCTATCTACCTACCTATCATCAGTTACCTATGTGTATCTATTTCCTATCAGCCTACCTACCTATCCATCTATCTGACCGGTGATCAGGTTTCTCGGCAGCACCTTGCCTAAAATAAATGGTTTTGAATTTTCATTCCCTAAAATCATCCAAGTAAGATACATAAGAGGATTTTGAATGTTTACTATCAATTTGAAATATTTATAACTTTTTTATTTTATTTGACCAACAGGCTATTCCAAAGTGTGTCACCTAATTGCCAAATGTCTGGCAGGCAGAAGATTTTCCTAGATATCTTCCTGGCACCATTTTTAATTTAATTCTACTGTGATTAGAGAATATTCAATACTGTTTCAATGTCTCAAAATTTATTAAAATCTTATTTTGGTGAAACATAGCAACTGTGTGGGCAAATGTTCCACGTATGCCTAAGATGACGCAGTTTGAAGGAACCACGAGTGTCCTCTGGGAGCCATGGGGCCATGTGAATGGAAGTGTTAATTCCCTGCTCCTGTCTCGGCTGCTCATTCTATCGATCAGGAAAGAGGCTAAACAGAATGTTCCATCAAGATTGCAAATTCCTATATTTCTTTTTAACTCTCAGTTTTTGCTTTATTTTTTTATAAATGATTTGGGCTTATATTTCAAGTGTTTCTGATAGGGGTATATTCATTTATGGTTTATATGTCTTATTGATGAACTGACCCTTTGTCTCTATATTTTCTAAAATCTGTTTTGTCTGATATTGAGTAATTAATTTTAATTTACTGTAGATAATTCTTTTGTTCATTATTGGCATTTTTGTCTTCTTTTCTCCAAACTATATTTGAAATATAGCCTGAGAGTTGAAAAGATATCTCAGCCATAAAGAGACCAGATTGCTTGTTCTCAGCACTCAAATTGAGGGGCTCACAACCATCTGCAATTCCAGTTCCAGAAGAGGGGATCTAATGGCCTCATCTGGCCTTAGAAGACAACCACACACACTGTACCCCCCCCACACACACATAGCATGACCCCACATAAATGAAAAAAATAAAAGGAGTCTTTAAAACATAGCTTCCTCTTACACTATAAAGTAGCGTTTCCCTTTTAACTTTTATCTGTTTGTTTAGTATTTTGACACCTCTGGGGATTGAGTCTAGATCCTCATGCATGCCAGGCAAGCGCCCAACCTGACCCACATCCTGAGCCTTCTAGTCCGACAACCCAGCCTTTAGTAGAGGAGTCCATCCGTCTACAACTAATGGAGATGCCATGGCTGCTACGTGGCTGCTATCTTGTTTCTTCTTTCTTTACTTTCTCTTTTCTTTCTTTTTTATTTTTGCCTCTTGCTTTTCTGCTCTTTCCATCTCTCTAAAAGTCAGTTAATATATTTTAACTCTCCTGGCTATGCTTTTCCACTGCCTCTTTACACAATTATTTTAATGCCTGCTCGCAGAGTTAGGAAGCAAGTCTTCGGCTTTTCTCCATCTTAGAATAAACACTGATCCATTTTCCCTAATGCAGTACAGCCCCAAGCATTGCCTCTTCATCTCATACTTTAAATCTATATATTTAATAAACTCCAAAGCAATGTTTTCTTCTTTATGTTAAACCGTCACATAATTTTAAAAGAACCAGACAGCAAAGGAATATAGTCCTTCATGTTTAATAACATGCGTATTGCCTCTGGAATGCTCCTGGTTGACTATAGATCCAGCTTCTATTTTTAAAAGTATTTTCTTACCCAAAGATGTATTTATATTTGCAGATAAAAATCACAAATAAAAACTCTGGGTTTCAATGTGTTCTTTCTGCTGTCAGTTTCCCCTGAAGTCAGCCAGCACCAGCGCAATCTTTATCTGGCCATTATTCTTATTCCTCTGACTGCTGGGGGGGTTTCTCCTGGTCTGTGCTTTTCAGCTGATGTTGCTGTGCCCTGGTGTGATTTTTTGTTTTTTTTCCGCTTTGTTGGACTTCGCGGATCTATAAACATGTTTTCATCTTGGTGAAGTTTTTCCTGCTGTCTTTCTCGTATCCCTCTGTGTCTCCACACGTGTGTGCAGCAGGCCACTTCCTTCCTTCTGTTACTTTCAAAATATTCTCTATTTCAAAGTGGATGGTTTCTACCAGTGTAGAGATTTAGGCCTGCTGATGAGTCACTGGGGCTGCTGGCATGGATGGGGCTGAGCTGGAGTTGGGGATCTTTGTTCATGGAGATGACATAGAGCCCCATTCTAGACAGGCTCATGCATGGGAACTATGGGAAAGCCATTTCACCTTCCTCCTGAGGTCAGGTCTCTCTGTTACAGAAGCACAGATTGTGGCCTGTTAGTTCATCCAGTAACCAAGGAGCGAGAGCAAGAGCTTCAAACCATTCTGCGCACTGTGTGGGACTCCAAGCATACACTACCCCTGGCTTCAGCCCAAGGAGTTGGGACACCTTTATTCATGGGAGGTGGCTCACCCAGCCCTTGAGACAGGGTCTGGGCATCCTCATATCAGGACTCTGGTAGTTGACAGCATGCTCAGTGACCTCCCTATGGCAGGATGGTATCATGGCGCTCACTTTCCTGACAGTTTCCCGAACCTCAGAGAGAGACAATTCCATCGTATACAAAGCTTCAGGCTCAGGATACACACCGCCACGAGTTGTGCTGGGAGCTGTAGGCTCAGTACTTAGCCTAGGCTGGGCAGGCCTCTCCCTTGTGCCCCACTTAAGTGAGTGTCCCAGGTTACTTCTGGGTTCTGGTGCTGTGGGTCCGTCCATACCTGTAGTGAATACTGATGACCACCAGGTGGCAACAAAGGAAAGCCGCAAATGGTCTGTGCTGCCCAGGCATCAGCAGCCCTTCCTTCCTCTTCCTTTCCTCCTCTGTTTCTTTCCTTCTTTCCAACCATCCTCCTTCTATCTCTGTTTATATGCTTCTGCCTTCCCGCTTCTCTCCCTCCTTCCCTCCTTCTCTTACTTCCTTCCTTCTTCCTTCCCGCCCTTCTTCTCTCCCTCCCCGCCCCATCCTCCTTCCCTTTCTTTCTTCCTATTTTTGAGGGTTTACTTAGACTTAGCAAATATCCTGCTTTTAGTTACATAACGCCCCCACCCCCGCCCCGCAGCTGGACAGATCTGTGTAAAAATAACACTTGTCAGGCGTGATTACCTTCCTGTCCTCTGAGCTGAGTTGCCTCACCTCCCTGCAGAGCTATTTAAAGCCAGGCAAGAGGCAGCCCTTCACCCATAGGCTTTGAGGCTACAGAAGGCCTTGGGCAGGGGGCGCACAGGGACACCTTCACCTGGCCACCTGGCTCTGGCTGTCATGCAAAAGGACGCCCCTGGAAAGAAAGGTAGTGTTTAGACTCAAGCAGAACAAGACACAAACATGTTTTCGATGTCAGTGAGTGTGGGAGACAAGGAGGTGCTAGGGATGGGGCTGAAAACACAGTGTAGATATGTCTGCCAAGTATGGGGGTCGCAAGAGCATGGCAAAGGGACCTCTGTTCTGCTGTAAAGAGCTGGAAACTCGAGCCGGAAACTCAAGGAGGGATGAGTAGGCCTACAGGTAGACCAACCAGCACAGGGACACAACTCCAGTGTGGTGGGAAGCTGGACCTAAGTAGGTTGTCAGAGGTGCCCTGACATGCAGCATGCAGCATGCAGCCTGCAGCCTGCTTACTGCCCTGAGAAGAGCGCAGTTGCCCCAGGCAGGACACTAGAGTACTTGCAGAACCAGAGCCTAAGGGGCTGGCTGAACGCTTGTCTGCAAGTCCCTCGCTCATAAGGAGACATTCCAGGGTAGTAGCACAAGAGCTAATAGGAGTCCAGAGGTTGCTTTTTCTTTCTGTAGTCCCTGACCTTATGACCTCAGAAGTTGCCTTTCAAGAGAAGGCTGGGCTAGCTAGGGTTCCAAATGTCTACTGGGGACAAGACTGGGCCCTGGAAGAGAAAAGATCAGGCTACAGAAGCTGTGGTGTCCCCCAGGGGGGCCCAGTTAGTGAGCTGATTGACCCCTTTCATGGCCAGCCAAATCCCAGTGAGGTTGTTTCATACTTCACTGCTGTTAAGATAGAGTTACTATCCCAGGAACCGATACACCTTTCCTCGGGTGCTTACAGATCAGCAGTCCTAACACCCTTCTCACCCCCAACATCAGGGCTTCCCCCAGACCCCAGGCTCCTTTCCATGGCTCTCTTCCTCCTAGAAAGCTGGCAGCTTGCCCAGCGCCCAAAGACCTGCTGTCTTGAGATGAGAGGCCACAGGAAAGCTGCCCCTCTAGTTTCTTCCAGACATAGAGAAGGCTGAGGCCATCTGACCATCTACCTAGGCTATTTGCCCTCTGTGGAGGAGACTGCCTGCCATCGGCACCCGTGGAGTCACTGGGCTTCACTCATGTTCTTAGGCAGCAGATCTGTGCATCCTGGGACCATAATGAGCTGTTTTCCAAACTGTGCCCAGATGTTACAGAATTTCTGGACTTCTGGGTCTGGGCAGCCAGGCTCTCAGAACATCTCAGGGCAGGCATCCCCTCTGCGGAGAAGCAGGAGGAGTCCCAAGGAGAATAGGCCTTCTAAGATTGTTTAGGGGCTCTAGCCACTGAAATCACCTGGGCTGGGAGAGGAAGTGATCAGATGACCAAGATGATTAAGCAAAGGAATGCACATACATGCTGGTATACACACACACACACACACACACACACACACATACACACACACACACACGGCACACTTACACGACACACACATAATGGCTCACACAGGTGTGCACATGAATACATGTATATTCATATCACACATACACAAATGTACATACTTAATGCACATGCACAAACATACTTGTGTGTATACATAGATACCAACTCAGGGGTGAAGGTGGAACAAGTACAAGGTGAACGCAGGATAGCTATTTGTCTGCTTGTAAGAATGTGCAACAACACCTGAACTGGCCATCTCCTGAACCAGGTAGAGGGATGGGACACCAAACCAGTCACATAACCTTTGACCTACATACAGTCTGTCCTGCCTAGGGACTTATTGGAGTAAGAGTGACCTAGAGATTGAGGTAGTGGTCAACCAAAGACTGGACCAGCCTGAAGCCCATGCCAGGAGAGTCAGTCCACCCCTGACACCGCCTGGATCACCGGGACCCACAGGCTGGATGACGCAGAGACCTAGGATGAAACCAAATATGGCTGGAGAAAAAAAAATGTCAGTATAATGATGCCTAACGATATTCTGTTATACTCACAGATCGGTACCTAGCCCAGTTGTCGTCAGAGAACCTAGATCCAGAAACTGACGGAAACAGATGCAGACCCTCAGCCAAACATTAGAGAGAGTTTGGGGAATCCCACAAAAGAGGAGGAGAAAGGATTGTAGGAACCACAGGGGTCAAGGACACTACAAAAAAACTCACAGAATCAGCTAACTTGGGCTCACAGAGGGTCACAGAGACTGAACTGACGACCAGGCAGCCTGTATGGGACCTACCTAGGCCCTCTACATATATGTTAGAGTTGTGCAGCTCGGTCTTCCTGTGGGACTCCTAACAGTGGGAGCAGGGGCTGTCTCTGATTCTTTTGCTGTCTTTTGGGACCCTACTCCTCACGCTTGGTCACCTTGTCCAGCCTTAATACATGGGGAGGTGCTTAGTCTTACTGCAGCTTGATACGCCCTGTTTTGTTGATATTCTTGGGAGGCATGCTCTTTTCTGAACAGAAATGGAGGGGGAATGGATTGGAGGTGGGAAGAGAAAGGTTTGGGGGCAGGACTTGAAGGAGAGGAGGGAAGGGAAACAGCTTGGGCAGCAGGGACCTCTACCCACTGATGGCCTTGCCCCAGAGCCCTGAACACCTGGTGGAGGCATGGCTGCTGGACTGTTCAAGTGCTCTGCCTTACAAAACACTTCCACTGAGCACGGCTCTGACAATTGCCACTAGCAGCATGTCGGCAGCTATTAATTTAGACAGGAGTCCTCCGAGGATGCCAACTTGGCAGGCAAATTTCCGATGTATAGAAAACTAAACTGGTCTCCAAGCATCTCCCCAGAAAATAAGAATTAATTGCTTTTTAATTAATGTGTGCCACATGTATTCATTTCCAGCGACTACAAAAAGAAAAAAAAATTTAACACAAACCTGGTGGCTCTAAACGGCCTAAACATAATCGTCCCCTGTCATAAGGACCTTGTCGCACCGTCCTGCCGGAACTCTACATTCTTCGCTGTATGGATGATGACATTCCTGTATTAAGGGCAGTCTTCAAAGCTAAGGTGCAGTTTCAGCTCTCTCCCTGGCCCTGAAGTCTCAGACTCTCTCCTCTTTAGACTCTGTCTGCGGAACCCACAAGAGGAGTTCGGAATGACTCTCGTCTCCAGGACAGCTGTCTGCCACCTGTTCTTTATCTGTAGTCTGGGACCCTTCTGCTCCGTAGATTCCACATTCTGGGTATCAGGACATGAACATTGCTGGGGACCACTGCCTTGCCAGCCACATCACGCTTGCTAAGTTGCTTTAACAACAAAGAAGCCCAGCAGACATCCTGTTAGGCAGGTGATCTGCACAGGACAAATGAGTGGTGCTGATAGCCCTCCCTGAAAACAATCAAGGAGAGCACCGTGTTCTGGAAAAAACAAGCCATTCGACTGGGCAAATTAAAGGGCGTAACACCAGACAGTTGTTTTGTGGGAGCTCTAAATTCAAGGGCAGTTAAGGAATTGCTTCATTCCCAGACCCTGGTGACTGAAGTCAGCCCTGGACTTTGAAAGGGGCCTTTGGCTGAATGGGGCCTTGGGCTGGAGGGCAGTGCTGGGGCTGTGCTGCCATAATAGGACACTAACTGCTCTTGGAGAATGTACTAGATGTATAGCATGGCAGGAACTAAGTGTCTGCAGTGAGTTCCCATGTGGGTGAGTGATGAAGGTCTCCAGGAAACAGATGAGATCTGTCTATTATTTCTGCAACTTCCATATAAGTTTTATTAATTTTAATAAGAAACTGAAGAAGTCATGCATGAGGGAATAAGAGGCCAAGGGAAAAGTGTGTACATACTTGCCTTGGGGCAGAACTCTGCAAACCCATCCATCCATTCATCTACACACACACACACACACACACATACACACACACACACACCTGCCCACTCTCCCATCCATCCATCCATCCATCCATCCACCCATCCAATCATCCATCCATCCATTCATCCATTTATACATCCATCCATTCATCCACCCATCGACACACACACACACACACACACACACACACACACACACACACCCCTGCTCACTCTCCTAGCCAGCCAGCCAGCCAGCCAGCCAGCCAGCCAGCCAGCCATACACAAACACACACACCCCTACCCACTCTCATACCCATCCATCCATTCCTGCCTACCCACCTTTTCATTCATCGATCCCCCCTCCTTTCTGTCCACAGAAACAGTTCCCTGCTAAAGTGTTTAATGATAATCAGTCCCCTCCCCAAAGAGAGATAAGCAGATGTCACCTATGTTCTGATGGAGGTTTTTCTGAGCGAAACCAAAGACTCTGTGTATGAACATGGCTCGCTCCTACTGTCTCACTAATGGGGTACTCAGAAAGGAGGGATGTGGGGGTACAGCTCAAGGAGTGAGGACCATCACAGCAAAGGCAGAAATTGGGGAAGCAGAAGCGATCTAACAGGTAAGTACCCATGTCAGGTATTTTGAGTCTTGAGGCAACATCCTGAGACAGGAAAGTAAAACCACACAGTCACAAGGTGTGACAGATTCCTACTGGGCATGTGATGGTTCAGAAGGCTGGCTGCCATTCATTTTAAATGAGACATGGTGCTGAAGTTATTTATCTAATGGGTCCAAGTTCCTGTGAAATACACTGAAATATTAATACATGAGATTCTACTGTTGAGATTTGCTTCAAAACAGAACAGCTGGGGTGGGTAATACCAGATGGCCTCCGTAAATGATGTGAAATTCCTAGGGTCCACAAGTTTATCAGACAAGAAGGTTTGCTGTATGTCTAGGGTTCCCTTGAACAATTTGAGACAACATGACAGCAGAGGGGGCCTCAATCTATGGGGTTCTAGGGCTTTATTTTAGCATCATATTCACCCACAGGTGCAACATCCATGCCCCGCTTGCCTCCAGCAGACACACTGGTGTCACAGGACGTGTTTATAGTTCTGTCTATCCCAAGAGGATGCTGCGTGCTGAAGTCTGTGTGTGCAGAGGGGGCTCACACATGCTCGAGGAAGAAGCATATATCCACAGAAGCCCATTCAACCCTTTAGAGTTTGTAGCTCACAGTCACAGTCTGATGACCTGATGCTGGTAAAAACTTGAAAAGAAGGCAAACTCTAACACAGCAGGATAATTAAGAAAAAAAGATTTCATACAATACATCCCCCTCCCTACCCATCCAATTCCTCTGTCTCTCTCTTTAGACAACTAATAGGCAAATAAACAAACGCACCTACAAAGAACTTTTTAAAAGAAGAAAAAACGCAAGAAATACATGTGTACATAAACACTTGTACACATACACACACATAATACAAATACACAGAAACACACACAGAGAGAGAGAGAGAGAGAGAGAGAGAGAGAGAGAGAGAGAGAGAAAGAGAGATGCATGAAAACACAAAATGGGAAAAAGTGCCCAGAAAAAGCCATCTAAGAGAAAACGTCTACAAAAATACCATTGAGCTCATTTTGTGCTGGTCATCTATGGCTGGGCATGGGCCCTTTTCTTAAATGTAGTTTATATTCCCAATGAGACTCCAGAGACAACACATTTTTCCTTTGCAAGTGGATGTTAATTGCAGATAGCTTCTTGGCTAGAGGTGGGAGCCTGTGTCCATTTCTCCATCTTAATGCTGAGAGACCCCATCTGACTTCAACCAGATGTGTGGGTCCTGTGCATGTTGCCACGGTCCCTGGGAGTTCATATGTGTGTCCGTCCTGCTGTGTCTGGAAGACACTGTTCCCCTGGTGTCCTCCATCCCCTTCGACTCTTGCAATCTTTCCACCTCCTCTTCTGCACGGTTCCCTGAGCCCCAAGGAGAGGGGTTTGATGAAGACATTCTATTTAGGATTGAGTACTCCAAAACTGTGTGGTGATTTGAGTGAGAATCCCCCACCCCTCATAGGCTCATGTGTTTGACCACTTGGTCATTAGTGAGTGGAACTATTTGAGAAGGATTAGGAGGTGTGGGCTTATCAGACATGTGTCACTAGGGGTTGGGCTTTGAGGTTTCAAAATCCCATGTCAGACCCAGTCTCTGCCTCTCTCTCTCTCTCTCTCTCTCTCTCTCTCTCTCTCTCTCTCTCTTCCCTCTCCCTCTCTGCTAGCTGCCTGCAGAGCAGAAGCTCTCAACTACTACTCATGATCATGAACTAACCCTCTAAAACTGTGAGAAAAATCGCCAATTAAATGCTTTCTTTTGTGAGAGTTGCCTTGGTCCTGCTGTCACAGCAATAGAATGGTGACTGAGGCAATGGCTTTGTTCCTAACGTCCCTCCTATTAGGAATAATAACCCAGTAGGATGATGCATTACGATTTCTTTCATAAAGGTGCTAACTCAAAACTCACTGAAAGGGTAATCAGCCCAGTGCGGCTGCAGGTGACCATGGTTATGGCATGATGGTCAAGTTCCCAAACTCTCAGTGTTGAGAGTCTCAAGTGTGCCAGAGGCATCTCACAGCTGTCCTTCTCTGACACCTTCTAATGTCAAGCAAGAGAAGAGGGTTGCTTATATATGATTCCAAGAAAGCTGCTATTTTGGTGCATTTTTTTAAATGTTAATTTTGTCAGGGCACAGGTGTGAGCTCTCTTTGTTTATTAATCTCTTGTTCTGATTAGTTTACCTGCTATAGGTTAACAGCACTTCAATTTGACATTTTGACATTTAACCTGGTGGGAAACTGGCAAGGTTTTCCTCCACATCCAAGTCTAAAGGTTGAAGCAATTTCAGAGACTATGCACAGGATAATCTCCAACAACTGAGCAAAAGGCAGGTTCTGTGAGCTAGAGATTTCAGGCTTGGGATGGATAGGTAGCTGGGGCTAAATTCTGGGCTCTAGTCCTTCATGAACTCCCTTGGAGGTGGAGGCTCTGGTCCTTGCATTTGACATAGGTTCTCCTAACGATGGATCAGCTATGCCCCAGATTTTCCACAAAGCCCCATTTCCTTGCCTTTGACCTATAGTTCTGCCTGTCCTGTCTGGATTTTTCTCAGACAATGGTATCCTCATGGGTCGCTCAACTCTTTTTGTTCTTGTACTTCTTGCTGTTTGCCCATTCCCATTAATATCACAGGAGCAGGCTGAGTCACCAATCTAAGGAATCCCAGTCTCCTAAAGGGAAGACACAAAGGATCCCACTGATCTGAGGGTGCCAGGGTCTAGGGCAGGGGCTCATGCTGGTCTGGGAAGGCAACATCCAAGCAGGGGGTCATGCTGGCCTGGGGAAGCTGAACCCAGGGCATAGTATACAGTGTTCTGTAGCCTCAGCAGTGACCCCCAGAGTGGTGGTGTGGGGATCTTTAGCACTGTACCTCCCTAACATGGGGCTCCTGGCATCAGGCCTAACTGCTGCTTCTTCCTATGACTCCTTTCACATATTCTTGACATTACATGAGGACCTGAGGTGCTGGAACTCTGCTACTAAGACTTCTGGAGACAAAGGAGGCATTTGGGAAATGACCACCTCATTTGGCAGGAGAATGTTGATCAAAAAATTCAAGGGCTCTGATTCTGACGTGGAGGAGCCAGAGGCTAACATACAGGACTCCCAGATCCCTGCAGTGGAGCTCAGATGAAGGACTGAGGCAGCCCCCAAGGGCCCCTTGGGAAAATGTGGGCAGAAGTCTAAGCCGGGGCAGCAATGGCTGCCTCTGAGTGTCAGAGCATCACCAATAGCCACACTGCATGGGTGGAAGGAATGGCAGAAAATCTCTGCCTTGGAAGAAGTGACAGGCAAGGGACCCTATACACTCAGGTTGCCTAAGTGTGTGTAAGAGAGAGGAGGGACAGGAATCTTGAAAGGGGGAAATCCATAAGGGGAGGAGACAGTGTTTTGATTGGCACAGTCTCTAGGTTGAACTCAACTTTCCAGGTACAGAAGGACCAACAGCTCTGAACTGATCCCAGCCACTGCCTCAGGGAGGCATAACCCACAGTGTAAGCATGCACCTAAGCA